>NC_142171.1:317326-691683 GCF_029865625.1 Vigna umbellata
CTCTGGGTTTCTGGAATTTGAAGAAGGTTTGGTGTGCTGTAGCATCTTAGGTGGTGGTGGTCTAAAAGATTCTCCAGCTTTGAACTGCCAAGGGAGAATCTCCCTTACAAACCTTTCCATTTTGAGTGCTTTAAGCTTTAAGAGAGAAACCTAAGTTTGTGAGCTTTGTGTGGCTGCATCAAAAAGCCAAATATTCTTGTTGAGAGTGTGTTGTAATTTTAAGTGCTGCAATAAGTTTTGAACTTGAATTGTGTGCTAATTGTTTACTAGTGCAGCAAAGTAAGTCTGGTTAAGCTGGAATATAACTATTTGATCACGAGAGAAATCTGCTTCTGCCAGTATCTTAATTCCTGCCTTCTTATGTTTGTAAAATTCTGATTGAATTACTTTTGGTACTTCTGCGTATGACTTCCATTTCATTTTCTCTTATAAATGCTACCATTGGGAGTATATGTTGCTCTGTGGTGCAGATCTGAACTGAATCAGTGTAGGGAGAAAGTGTACAATAGAAGAATTTTAAGCAGCAACAAAATCTCAGTATAGAGTTTGGAGCAAGCTACAAGCAGTCATCTGAACTGAAGGGAGTTTCTTTCACCTTAAATTTCTTTTGTTTTGGTTGAACTATTCTTGTTATAGCTTGTCTTTGATTAGCATAATTTCAAGTGTTGAATCTGGTATGACAGTTTTTGTACACTAGGATTAGCCAATCTGAATTCTAAATTGGAATTGTTCTGCATTGTATTGGATTAATCTGATTTTGATTAGATTGGGGTGGTTGTTTAATCAGTTTGGTTTCAGCTTAGAATTATATCCCTTTGAATCTGGTATAATGACCATTTGCATGTGTCTAATAGAATCTGGTTTGATTTTGGTGTGTGCAGAGCTGATAATTGAGAGTTTAGCTTGAGCAGAAATTTACTGAGAAAACAGCAACCTAAGCACTTAATGTGGAAGCTTTGAACTAAAGGGAGTTATCTAGTTTAATTGCTTCTGACTATTTAAACTGTTTTGGATTTAAATTGTTCATTGTTGAATTACATGATCTGCTGAATTGGTGTGAATTATTTGTGCAGAGTTGCTTTCATTGGAATTCAAATTGTCCAGGAGTTTAATTGAGCAACTGCAGAATCTCACTAGAAAGCTTGTGCAGCCAAGAGAAAGGGAAGTTCTTACTGCCCTATATTTTTTGTGCAAACTAGTTTTACTAAGGGTGTAAGTGACAGCAGCCTTGATTCATTTGTGTTGCAGGATTGGACAAGTTAATTTCTTGATTTAGGTTGAGAGTTGAAAGGAATATTTAGACTCTTGAAGATTTCGTGCAAAATGGAGAAGTGGACCAGGACCGTAGCATAGTTTGTTTTTTGTATTTGATTTGTTCAAATTGTTTGTAATAGGCTTGTGTTAGCCCACTGTTAGCTTTAGCTTTTGTTTTGTAAAAGGGCCATTTATAAAGTCTAAGTTCTTTGGAAGAGTCCTTGGTGCTCTTTCAAACTCTTGGCAACTTTTCTTGATTGCTTTGATTTTTTTTAGCATAGCTAGACATGTGAATGTGTCTTGTTAGCCAAAGCTACAAGCTTCACCATAGGAGTAGACTTTAATATTGACTTGATTGGTGTATCTCGTAGGGGTCATTAGAGTCTGCTGGTTACTTAAGTGTTTTGTTTGTTTGATTTTGTGTTCACATTTAGGGGTGATTAGGCTAAAAGGGATTAAACTCTAAGCCTTTTCACATTAGAGTCCGAAGAGTCTAGTCTTTTAGTGTTTAATTGTTTGTGATTGTTTGAGTTGTGTACTTTGTTTCTAAAGGTGATTTTAGTTTAAGGGTAATTAGTTAGTAGCCTATGGTACTTAAGCAGCTCTTTAGCTCACCTCTCTTACCTGGGACTTGTCTAAGTGAAAGTTTTGAACCCTTTAGATTAAGAAAACTTTTAAAAACAAAGATGTCTTCTTATAGTTCATATAGGTCTTCTAGGTTAGATAAAGTTGATGAAATGTTTAAACAAGCTAGGAATCTTCCATCCTTTGGTAAAGACATAGGTGCATTAACATACCTAGCTTGGGAAAAAGAAATTGATAAAATAATTCCTTGGTTTTATGGAGAGAGTGAATATTATGTCCTTAGCATATATCTCTCTAAGTTAGAAGAGCATGCAAGTGAGTGGTGGGATGAAAGACAATATCATGTTAGGAAAGGTAGAAAGTCTTCCATACGTGATTGGCATGAGTTAAAAGCTTGCATGAGAAGAAAGTTTGTGCCTTCAAGTATTAAAAGAAACCTGGAACTAATTAGGGATTGCATTGATAATGGAAAATTATTTCTTGAGAGTTTAAAAGATCATGGGTTTCTTCGTAGAGAATTAGAATTTGGGGCAAGACTTAAAGAGATCAAGGATAAGAAAAGAGAAAGAGAGATTGAGAGAAAAGAAGAGGAAGAAAGGAAAGAAGAAGAGAAGAGAGAGAGAAAGAAAAAAACGAGAAAAGAGAAGAGAGAAGAAGAGAGGAATTAAGAAGAGAAGAAGAGAGAAGAAGAAGAGAAGAAGAGAAAAGAAAAGAAGAAGAAAGAAAAGAAAAAGAGAGAAAACAAGAAAAGAGAGAAAGGCAAGAAAGAGAGAAGAAAGAAAAGGAGAAATTGTTGCTGATGACAAATTCTATTCTTTCCAAGACTATGGAACCTAAAAGGGAAGGTTTTCAAATCTTTACTTCTTTTCCAATCATGGTTAATTCTTCAAATATTGACTTCTCTTTCAAACCAATTGTCATTATATATTCTATGAAAACATTTTCAAAATATGACAATTCAAATCTTGAGTTATTGTTATCTTTAAGAAAACAATTAACTCAAGACAAAAGTGAATTTGGACTTCTAAAATTTACAAAGACTACTAAACAAAATATTAGAAGTTCTTATTTCCTTGCTTTTATAGAAAAATTCTTTCTTGGAGTCATATTAATTGAAAATATATTTGATGTTTATTACAGATTTGTGTTTGATCCAGGAGGAAGAAAAAGTGAATATAAAAGAATAAGGCCACTCAAAGATGGCCATGCTCCCAAAGATTGTGTGGAGCTTCTTCATAAGGCGATTGCCCAGATTTGAGGACAAATCTTTTTTAAGAGGGAGGGTATGATGGAATCGTGCTTGACGTAGTCCTTCTTTTGTATTTTGACCTTTCATAGCTTAGCTCTTAAGGAGCATGGGTTACTATAAATACTCAGCTCCTCTCTTGTATTGACACTTTTGAGCTTAATGAGAATTTCATTTTCTGACCTTCAGAATTAATTCTCTCTTGAAAGTCAAATGCTAGAGAGTCCAAAGACTCCCTCTAGCCACCTTCCTTGCACATACCTCCATTTCTCATTTTCCATTAGCTTTTCACTGTGCTTCCATTAATTGCTTTCCTCCAGGGCGCTCTCCTTCGTTATTTTCCTTCGTATGCGTGGCGACACTTCATCAGCCACATCTTTCTCTCAAATCTGCATCATCAACATCCACATCTTCATTCTCTCGAGGCTTCATTTTTTCTAGCCTCTTCTCGCTTCTCCACACTCCAAATCAGGTTATCTTCTTCACAGATCTACTTCCACTACTTCCTCGTTTCAGCCATGTCGACCACAGTACATCATCTTCATCGAACAGTGCTTCGTCTATGGCTTTCCCTAGGGTTTCCTTCATCTTTCTTCATTTTCTTTGAGTTTTGACCGATTAAACACCTCTCCAACCTTCGTTCTTTCCTTTCCACCGATTAATCGGTCAATTTAGTGATTCCTCACCGTTCTAGGGTTTCCTTCGTGTTTATAAGGTTTTCCACCGATTCAACCTCGGTCTAGGGTTTTGTTGTGTTCGCTCTCAGTTTTCCTTAGATTTCATTCGAATCATTCCTCGATCTAGTGTTCCTCATCATTCCGCTGCGTCTTTACTAATCGGAGGGAGCTTCGAGGAGTCCGCATCACGCCTTTGGTCACTTCTCGGAGCCACTCGTCCATCATGAAACGTCATACCTCTAAACACCATTCCATAACTTCTTCAAATCATCAATCAAAGGCTCCAAATAAACATCAATCAATGATTTGAGATTAGATGGACCTGATATTATACACGATAAAAACATGTAAGGCTTTGTCATACACATCTCAGGTGGTAGATTGTATGGGGTACTATCACGGGCCAACATGAATATGGTGATGCAGACGCCTGAATGTACGAGGTAAACCCATCAGAGCATAGACCAAGTCTGACGTTACGTGGTTCACTAGCAAAGGATGGATGTTTACGATTGAAGTGCTTCCAAGCTTCACCATCAGAAGGATGACGCAAAAATCCTTCAGTTTTGTTATCGTCATGCCATGTCATGTGTTTTGATGTTTGCATTGAAGTAAACATTCTTTGCAATCTTTGAATTATAGGCAAGTAGAAGATGGACTTTAAGGGAATTGGTTTTTTTTGCCTCCGTCCAGCATGCATCGTATGATATCGAGGTGAGCCACAAAACTTGCATTCAACCAACAATGCATCATTTTTGCCACTGTCATTGTCATAGAATAACATACATCCATTAACACAACAATCAATCTTCTTGACTTCCAATCCCAACTTTGAAACACATTTTTTGGGTTGGTAATAATTCTTCGGCATAAAATTGTTTGGTGGTGTCAAATCTAACATCAATTTTATATAGAAGTCCACTGCTTGAATGGGAACGTTCCAATTAGATTTGTCAGCCATGAGTCTAATGCACACTAACAATTTTGACTCAGATGAACCTTCAAATACAGGTAGATTTGCCTTTGTCAGTAAATTGTAAAACCTCTGAGTCGTTTCATTTGGAGACTCTTCATCATGACTATCGTTTGCTTCTTGTTCAGCATGACGACGAAGAACATTGTTGACCATCTCTTGCATATAGGCAAATTGATCTATCTCAGATGTATGTACAATAGTATTTGAACCTGATGCAAGCCGCTTTTCAGCTGCAGTGGAGGTCGATGAAATTTCTTCACCATGATATGTCCAAACCGTGTAATTAGGCATGAACCCTTTTTGGTAAAGGTGAAGTTTGACCACTTCATCTTTCAAAATCCTTGTACATTAACACTTGATGAATGGACATCGAATCCCTCCATCAAGGACATAATATTGACATCGTCGGGCCGTCTCCACAAACTCTTCAACTCCGATGACAAAAGATTCCTTCAAACCTCTCCTTCCACTATAACAACGGTCGTACATCCATCCACGATGATTGGGAAAATGGGCCATGTTCTGTGACAAGCCAAAGAAATCAAAACTTAGCCAAAATAGCAACACTCCATGTGACATAAGTAATAAACCTATTACTACTCAAGTCGAACATGGAAGGCAATTTGAACACTATTGTCATAGGCATTCAATAAGGGCATGCAAAGACAAGTCCTCAATATTGAAATGTCTTATCCATCCTAAGTGGTTGTGTATTAAATTTGGGGGAGTCAATTTTCTGACATTACTGAAGTTCTCTTTTATAGAGTACTTCCACATATTTTGTACATTGTAAGTGTTTAAGGTACTTTCACCCTTCTCATTCCATTGAGAATGTGTGTAGTACCATAGGACTTTAAAAGACTACTTAACTTAATCAAGTTGTAGCCTAATAAATGAACGTACAATATAGAGGAACATACAATATATACATCAACATACAACATATACATGAACATTCACTCATGGTCTAAATGTAGTTTGATAACAAATTTCTGCAAGGAAATAAAATTCTCACCTACTTTAGTCTATTTATAGGTGTTCAATAGTCAAATTCTATTTTTCTTTTTATTTTTCAATTGACACTTCATTTTTATCTTTCTTTTATCTTTTAAAAGTGGTGTAGATAGTTAGTTTACTGTTTTGGTGAGTACTTTAATAGACTTTGCATTCTTTGCACTTTTAGTGTATTTTCGGTACTACTTTTAGGTTTCTAAGTTGTCAAATTTAGAGTTTTAAGTTGTAGTGTGAGTTCTTAATTAGGTAGGTTCTACCATTCTTAACTTGTTAGGATTGTTTATTTGTAGTATTTTTTTCTAGTTTAGTGCAGTTTGCAATTGTAGTACAATTTTTTTGAGGTTTGAGTAGTGATTTTTAGCTATTTCATCTACTTTTTTAGGTGCCAAGTACACAAACTTTGAGATATAGCTAGATCATCTATTGTGTCATGTTTCTTAGCTTCCTTTAACAACTTTAAACTTGTTATGGATGTTCTATACTGTTTTCGATCATATAATTTCATCTGGAAACGTCATACCATCTTTTGCCAATCCAGAAATAAAGATTAAAGTTTGGCAAATTTCAAACAGCACATGAAATGCACACTGCACCAGAAAATGACTTTGAAAATGGTGGTTTCAAACCCAAAAAGGCTTGGAAGTGTTTCAACAACTCAAGTGATGCTTCAAGCAAGTTTATATCATCAATTTGAAGGTGTTCAATCACTTAAACAATAAAGATAAAGACTACACCACAAAATCAGGTCTACTTCCAATTTTAGGCAAAATTTGGTGGTTTAAAGGGTGATTTTGCACAAACACATTTGGACACATAATTTGATGTTTTAAGCAACTTTGTATCATCAATTTGGATGTGTTTAAACACTGAAACAACCAAGAAACACACTGCAGCAGAAAATCACTAGTTCACTTCCAATTTTAGGCAAAAGTGATGGTTTAGGAAGTGATTTTGCATAATGGCTCAAATTTGACCAAATGAACAGTGCATACAAGTTCCAAATGACAAAATAAACTTCCACTAATGGTAAAAATGCACTGAAACAATCAGATTCATCAAATCACCCTTGCTGCAGCCAATTATGCAGCATTTTTTACACCATATTTGCACAAGAATTGAAAACAAATACTAGAATCAAACTGGACAGCACAAACAAAGCTTATGGAAGTCCTAATTCACTAGATCTAGCTGCAGAACATTAGCTACGAGATGTTTAAAGACATAAAACAGACGCAAGGATATCAATCACGGTGAAAAGATTGATTACAATCTGCGACAACACTTTGCTAATGGATTTGAAGCAACTTAGATATGCTTTTTGATATTTATGGATTAATACAAGTTGCCACTACTTGAGACATGTGTAATAACATCAAATGAACGTGTTCAAATCTTGAGAACAACAAAATGTGCACTGAAATAGGTTTTCGATATTGCACCAGATTTGAAAATTATGTGCAGACTTTGAAAACCAGAATAACTTTTTTTATGCTTTAGCTTATATCATCCAGGCTAGACATTGCCTCATTGCCTTTTATGGATTGATATATTGCTAGACATGCATCTAAACACAGATTTGCAAAGAAAACACATAAAATAAAGTCTGGAACAGAATCAACACTTCATGACAGAAATAACACTGCACATAAGGCACACGACTTTAGCCAAAACTGGAAAATGAATATGCAAGCTGGAATTCAACTCAAGCAAACGAAATTCACTGATTGAAATAATGAAGAAACATTAAGGAACATTGGAAGTACAAGCTCAACAAGTACAAACACGATTTAAACCAATTTCTCACCTTTTTGGTACACTTTTTTAGGTTCTAACTACTCAAAATTTGAGTTTTAGGTAATTGTTTGCTTTTAAGTAGTTTCCTAGTGTCATTTCACTACTTTAGACTTGTTCGGATATTAACATTAGTTATTGTTAGTCTACTTTAGGTGAATTGCCTCTTTCTCACCCTTTTAGTAGACTTTTTTAGGTTCTACATACTCAAACTTTGAAGTTGAGGTAATTCTTTTCTTTTGACAAATTTCCTAGCTTCATTCTACTAGTTTAAACTTGTTAGGATGTTAAATATAGTAGTACTCTTTTTAGGTTCTAGGTAGTGAAATTTTGAGATTTTGCTACTTGATCCAATTTGACATCTCTATTAGCTTCATTTAAGTACTTTAAACTTGTTAGGATAACAACAATATACTTTCTTTGGTTATATTAGGTGAATTTCGAAATTTTCACCTATTTTTAGAACACTTTTTATGTTTTAAGTACTTCAATTTTGAGACTTCACAATTGAAGTCCAAAATCATATGTTGAACTTTGACTTTAGAGTTCACTTTCACAATTAAAGTCCAAATTCATGTACAGGTTGTTGGAGACTTTAAGAGACATATCTTTTAACATGTTGAAGGCCAAATTAATCACTGGAGTGCCCTTAACCACTACCAAAGCATGTAGGTCCAAAGCATATTGTCCATCACGGTCTGATTATAAACAAAGCTACTTACTTCTTCATCATACACAATTACCACTTCATATTATATATACATATATATATATATATATATATATATATATATATATATATATATTTGTTTATTCAGATTCCATGGTGGCTAATATTACTTGACTGTCATATGCAGAGATTTCTACACCAACAAAATGAGACTTGTAGTCCACCATTTCAAATGATAATAAAACTAGTTCAGCTACTTTTTGAAAGGTCTCGAATTTAGCTCCTAGTAGGTCGAATTGTTAACTAATTAATCAAGCCCTTTAATTAAATAAAACACTTTAATAATTTGTGGAAGAGAAATAAAAAATTAATAAGGATAAGATGGTCTTTCCTCTAATATTTTATCCATGAATCATTTACTTAATCATATAACTTCCAATTCAAAGACATTAAGTCATTTGCTCTTTTGCTCTTTAACCTATACTGCATTTCCTCATTATTTACTCTAACCACACCTCATTATTTCATTTTTAATACATTATTTCTAGCATTTTTCACTTTTTAACATCAACTTATTCATATAAATATTTTCACAGTTTATTTAAAGATTTCTAATTAGATTTCAGAATCTAAATCATACCAACAGAAGACTTAGTACTCTGGAAACGTAATCAAGAGGGAGGAGATATGATAGCAACGAGGACTCTACACATAGAGGGTATACAACCTTAAATATGTTTGCACATCAGTATGTTAAGTATTTTGGCCAAAGGTAAACCCTTACAGTTACATTATCATTGTTCTAGTTCCAAACTGGTAAAGAAGGTTATAATTTGAATGTAATAGGTTGGCTATCAAAGAAGGAACATAACTCTCCCGGTTACAACTCTTGTGCAATTATACTACAAGGAAGAGTAACTCCTGACCTCAAAGCTCATGCAGCAGACAGTCCAAACAAAAATTCCTTTGCATATATCAGATTATTAAAAATCAAAACCAGATTCAAATGTTGCAATACTAAAACGTTCAACGGGTCCTTGTTTTAGTTTCCATTGGATTAAGCTACTGATTTCATGAGCTATTATGTTCTTCATGGATTTAAAATGATTGAGGGTAATAGCTCTGCATCTCAAGGCCGAAAACAAGTTTGCTCATTAAGGAAAACCCTGAAAAATCCACACTAAAAGAGAAGAAGGATTTTAATACAACAAATTCACTCTCGGCTACTAAACCTTTGTAATTTCTGATTCAAATCTCATAAATAGGTTTTGGCTTCATTCACCCTCATCAGATTGGAATACAATTTAATGAGCAAAGGTGTCTTTGGTGCCAACTAATTCCTACGTATATTCATGCTCACAAGGCCACGATTTTAAAGAAAAGAGAAATGAAGTAAAGCTTGGTCTTCCTTATGAAAATATTTGAAAAAATACAGACTAAGGAGGCTCCCTCACACAACTGAACCAACTAATAAGAGTGACAAATGAGGAAGGTCACCATACATGTTTGAGTGGAGACAAAACTAAGGACAAAGCTATCCCAAACTTTAACCATCTAACGTGAAAACTAGAATAGGAGGCCACAGTTCTCTAGCTCATAAGCCCACTTTGAATTGGGTCCGTCTATAATCATGGATCAGTCACAAAAAAATATTTATTATAAGGAATAATGAAAGCCAAGCCAACACTGTGACTAGAGGGATGACCAACATTGGTTAGTTTGAAGCCTTCAAATAAATATTTAGAGAAGGAAAGATGACCTACTACCCCAGCCAACAACGTGAATAATTGAGGAGAATTGAGAAAAAAACAAGTTACATTGGAAGACCAACTTTGTTCTAATCGACATCTGCCAAAGAGGAATCAGGTAGAAGAATACTACCCTACCTATGCTTATCTTATAATACAATTACGAAATTATTACTCCTATCCATGCTTATTTAAGGCAAAAAACGCACACAATGAAATATAAAATGTTCCTCTTCAACTTCAATTTATTAACAGTGGTTCCATCATATAAGCATAATCAAAAATAAATTCCTGACAGTAGTAAACTATTCTGCACATCTAGGAGAATCGCTTCATCCAATCTAATTGTAAAAATAAATATAAGTCTTAGACAGACACAGAGAACATACCTCGACGCAATGGTCTCCCAAGAGCCTCCCTTGACGAAGACAAGCACCCTCCTGACAGCAACGTCCACACACCGTGATGTTAACAGACCACCCTCCTGACTACAAATGCACTGCAACTAGAGAAAAGAATCAAACCTTAGTTGGAAAAAAAATTCTGCACTAGAAAAAGTCCCTAGTTTGGTGGTTTGATACTAAAAAACATATGCAAGTGATTTAAACACACAACTGAATGTTCAAGTAACTTTATTTGATGATTTTAATTGTCTTTAAACTCTAAAATGAGTTATAAACAGCCTGCAACTCAAAATCACTACTCCACTTCTATTTTAACTCAAAAAGTGATGGTTTTCACCGTGTTAAATGTCCTTGCAATGTCCAGTTCGAGTTTGATCATGCTTAGTTGTTGTTTTCAAGCTTAGTTTAGTGTATTTACACTTTCTACAGTCATTTGCATTGATAGCTAGTTGTTTGAATCATTATAACTTAGAATGAGGTGTGTAGTTGTTTAATTTGCTACATTATTAGCTGTTATAAGGTCAAATTTTGGAATATACTATTTTTATGCCAAATAATAGCTCAAAAGACTTTGTTTTGATGATTTAAAGTTGTTCTAAAATTCTAATTTAACTTATAACCACTGTTGTGCAATTTCACAACTCAAAACCTCAATTTACAGTTCATTTTTTCTAGTGCAAAGTTGAATCCAACTTTGATTTTTGAATTTGTGCATTTGTAATTGGTTTGGGTTGTAACAAAAGCTAGGTTGTGATTTGAATTGAAACATGTGAAAAAGAAACATTATACAGGTGCTAAAAGGCATTTACTCTAATGGTTTGATTATGAGCACACTCTTTTTTGCAAAAGTTTATTGATTCTAATGCTTGAGACAAGTGTATTTGATACATTCACACGTGTTTCAAGTGCTAACAATCAGAAATTATCACTAAATCTCAAAAAGAGTAGTTGAGTTGATAATTTTGCTAGTTTTATCATTGTTTCTGTTTTTTGTAGAGCTTTGCACCGTGCTTTAGTCTTTGAGTGGTTTTAGGTCACTTCATATCTCCTAGTTGATAGTCTGCAGCTAGGTATAGTTGATTAGGACCTTCTTATGCATTTAATTGAACCACCTAGCATTGACTCTGCTGTTTCTCCATTCTGCAACAATTATTAGTTAAATTTTCTGCATTTATGGGAATTGCCACTATCAATTGTTGATTCTATGTGTGATAAGCATCTTTTTAATTTTTACTTCAAAATTGGTTGGCTTCTTCTACTACCTTTGAGTACTAACACATGTGTATTCCTTTAGATTTTGAAACTCTATCATCGAAGTTGGTTAGATTAGAAGTCCTTGACATAAGTTGGAACTATTTGACTAATGACATTTTGCCATCTCTTAGAGGGATTCACATCTCTGGAAGAACTCTATTTATCTGGCAATGAATTTGACTCAGATAATCATATCCAAGGTGGAATAATTTTCCCATTTCATTTGTAAAGCTAAGGATACTGATAAGCTTCAGGATAATATATATACGTATGTAATGTAAGACACTTTACCTTGCAGGTTTATGCTCTATGTTGAAGAATCTTGAGGTCCTTGACTTGTCTTACAACAACTTCAATGACAGTGATATTGCATTCTCAGTGGACTTTCATCTCTAAAGTCTTTAAATTTAGGTTTAATGTCTCGGTAGGTCCCTATTTTCGACGTGAATCTCAAATAGGTCCCTTTTCTTTTCGGCGTCTCAATTGAGTTCTTTTTTGTGTAAAATTGGAGCAATTAGGGGTCTGCCATCAAATTGAACAAACGGCCATTTAAGTTTGGCCTACGTGGTATAGTCAGTGTATTCATTAATCTGATGTGGCATTAAAAATGAATTTTGTATTAAAAATTTGGATTGCACAAATGTGGATTTAGATTTAGGGAAGGGCAAAGTGGGCAAAATCTAAAACTTTAATTGTAGTCCCCTGTCAAGGGTGAGTGCTCCTCAATGCCCAACGGCAAGGCCAAGATGTGGGAGGAAGATCGCCACCAGCAGGGAGGAGGGATGGATGAGTTGCTCGCGGCGTTGGGCTACAAGGTTCGTGCTTCCGACATGGCAGACGTCGCACAAAATCTTGAGCAGTTGGAGATGGTCATGGGGAGTGCCCAGGAAGAGGAAATTTCCCACCTTGCTTCCGACACCGTTCACTACGACCCTACGGATCTCCATTCATGGGTCCAAAGCATGTTGGCCGAACTCAACCCCGAACCCACCAACACCATCCTGCTCTGTTCTTGCTTGTCCTGATTGGTTGTCTTAGTTTTGTCTAATTCATATGTGCATTTTGTTCTGCTGTTCTTAATTTGAGCTTTGATTGCTTTATTCATCTGATCTAGAGTTGTCTTAAGCAATAGATCTGTTGTGCTGTCATTGTTTTGTGACTTGTCCTGCTCTGTTCTGCATATCAAAGCTCAAATTGTGTATGATGAAGAAGTAAGTAGCTTTGTTTATAATCAACCCCGAACTCAACCCCGAACCCACCAACACCATCCTCGATCCCTCCTCCTTCTTGATCGAAAACCCCTCCCACTCTTCCTTCATCCTCACCTCCAACTCATGCATTTTCAACGGCAACTCCGAATATGACCTCAGAGCCATTCCTGGAATAGCCGCATACGCTCCTCAAAACACCACAAACAACAATTTAGAAAGAGAAAGAGATGGAGAAAGGGGACAAAAGGGTTCAACTTTTTGAGGGTGAAAGTGAGATCGGTTATTGAAGACGGCGTCAGCGGTGGCAATCCTGGTTCGTGTCGGCAACGTCGCAGGGAGAGACGAGATTTCTCTCTCGCGCACGAAAAGGAGGTCCAAGTTTGGGCTGCTCCGTCCGGCGTGGGTGGCGTTGTCGAATCGAAGAAGAAAAGAAGAAAAGGGGTTTCCCCTCCGCGCTTCCAATCGAAGAAGAAAAGGGGTTTCCCCAGTTTGCCTTTTTTGCCCTTGAAGATATCTGATTTGACGTTTGCTTAATCCATTTTTTAATACAAAAATCAATTCAAACTCATTTTTAATAACACGTAGGCAAACTTAAACGACCGTTTGTTCAATTTGACGGCAGACCCATAATTGCTCCAATTTTACACAAAAAAGAACCCAATTGAGACGCCGAAAAGAAAAGGGACCTATTTGAGATTCACGCCTGAAAATAGGGACCTACCGAGACATTAAACCTTAAATTTAGGATATAGTGAATTGACTCCAAGATCAATTCTTAGTATGTTACACTTCCTATATCTCAAATCATCATCATGCTTTTTGGTTGAAAATATATGAGTGTAATGAGTATGTATATTACTAGATATATCAAAGATAATGTCTCTGGAGATTCTTGAGATGGAGGGGAACCAATTGAATGAGGCTATTTTTTAGGCGTTTAGGTTAGTTATTCTTATTCTTTATTTAAGATCAAACCGATTAAACGGATTGCTCAAAGTGGGCTTCAACGTCTCAAATCCCTTGATTTAAGATCAAACCGATTAAACGGATTTCTCGATATAAGTGGTTAGTAGAACTATTTTTTTTATGGTGGTTGGACTTAGACTTAGACCTAAAATTTGTAACCTATAAGTCCTACTAAGTACACTTTAAACCATTCAATCAATATCAAAGGTTCACTTCGTAGTTGAAGTTTTGTGTAGTTAGAGCACACAGTTGCACGCATTAGAAGCAAAGGCAACAGACCAATAAACTTTCTCAATCAAACAACATCATACACTGCTGCCACAAGAACATCAAACAGATTCAAGAACATTGTAACTCATAATGAATTTTTAAATGCACAACTTACCTCAACCAAGAAAGCCCTTGACGATGGCAACCTTTGTACAACACGACAGCCACACAAGCCCACAACGACCCCTCCAACGAAGTCCCTCAACCAAGTTCCTTCAAGTTCTGAGCACACCGTCTTCAGGTCGCCACAACACCGTCGTCACGCCGCGAACACCACCTTCGCGTCGCGCTGCTACGCCGCTCCGTCATTGGACAGCCACTGCCGTGCCGCCGCCGCAAGCCCAACGCCACTGCCGTGCCGCCGTCACCACCACGCCGAGACCTTCGTTCATCTTCTCCCTTCTCGAAACCCAATCGCAACATCTCCTCGCGGGACACCTTGTCGCCTCCTCCGAAATCATCTTCATCACGTCGTTCCATCATTCTCGCGAGGCCACCACAAGTCTTTCGCTCGCACAGCAATCGCAAATCGCGATTCCGCCATGGACGCCATCAACGAGCATCATCGCCGCAAGACCCCCGTCACGCACAGCCGCTCTCCTCCATTCGTGCCAACACCTTGTCGCTCCGCAATCGCGCCACCGTCTCCACCATCAACACTCAGACGCGAGTTCGTCCCGCTGCCACACCGCAAGGCCGCCACAATCTTCATCTTCACCACCATGAACTTCTTCTCCATTGATCACGACGCATCACCTGCAAGAATAAACCAAATTTAACAACCACACAAAAATCCAATTCAGAGGCCGTGAGCCATCTCCATTCGAAAATCCTAGTGCGAAAAGCAAAGAAGCGTTTTCCATTCACGGTGCAACGCAGGTCGCGTGATGGCACAGAGAGAGCCCTTTCCCCCAAGAGCCCTTTCGCCCAATCTGCAAAACCCTAATTTTGGGTGGGAAAGGGTGATGAGTCAATATTTTCTCAATTTCACTTAGCTTATTGTCCCAAATTTAATCGGGGAATTGTGCTTAATTGTCCAGTATTTTCCTATTTTTTTAAATTGTGCTTAATTTGACCAGAAATTGTTATTTTAATTAATTTGAATTATTTGAGCTTATTATTTTCATTTTGGATTGTAGGAAAATTTTGAAAATACAATTTGGGACATTTGAAGCTTTAATAAGAAATGGCAATTGGATCCAAAGCGCGTCCAGCAGGGGAATGGGAAGCACACACGCAACAGCCGTGAGAGGGTGATTCATTCACTTTAGAAATCATATGTCCAACAACGGTCTAGCAACTTAAAGAGGAAATAGTCCAGCAAGCTCCACGGCCCAGCAGCAGAAGAAGGTGTGACAAGCAGAAATCAACACGTGGTCCAGCTGGAAGAAAGAAAGGCACCGAGAGAGGAAGGAGGTGCACGAAGAAGCCTTCACGGTCTAGCAGCTTGAAGTGGGGGCTAGAAAGTGGACACAGGGAAAGAGCCTCACACGCGAACAACAAGAGGTGATGCACGTCCAGCAGGTGTGTTTGGAGAGAATGGGAGGTGCACGAAGGGCTTCACCACGTTCCAGCAGCGTCCATCATTCCAGCACAACAACTTTTAAGAGGGGTGGCGCGCACCAATTCACGCGGGCTCATCATCCAGCAGCAACACCACACAGGCTTTCGGTCCAGCAAAAAGAAGTAGTTCAGCAAGGGGCAGCCACGTTAGTACCAGGGGGTGCTGGATGGAATGAAGTGCTACGTCCAGCAAAGCGGTCCTGGAGAACATAGAGGTTACGGGGGATTCACTTCTGGATGGAGAAGGGGCACAGGGGTGATTTGAAAGGGGGCTTGTCCTTCATTAGAGAGCCGCCAGAGTAGAAAGAAGGGGGAGGAGACAACACTAAGGATGGAGGGTTACGGTTGAGTTCTTCTCTACGTTTGAATTGAGCTGGAAGGTAGTCAAGGCCTAGAGGAGGCTCTCATTTTCTTTCTCTTCCAGTAGCTCTTGGGTTTTAATCTTTATTTTGGAAAAAGTTGCATTTGTTTCACGGAATGAAGAAGAGGTGCACGCGGTGATTTTGATTCCAGCAGTGATTTCCTTTGTTTTTAATCATGGTTTTTCTAGCAGAGAAAGTGGTGTGCATACGGGAATCAACTTTTGGTTTTCATTATTTTTAGAGATTAAGATGTGGTTTTAATGAGGAGAGAAGGTGATGAGATTGGAGAACGGTGCAGCACATGTCACAGCCTAGAGCAAGCACACGTCCAGCGGATGTGTGACTCATGAATCCATTTCTTTTGGGTTTTCATTCCAGTAGCACGAAGATTTATTTTTTTTTTCTTTCCTTAGAATATTAGCATGGTGATTGATTGTAGAAAGATACAAGCACACGCTCTGGTGAACATTTCATTTTATTTCATTCATCCAGCTACTGTTCACGTGCTATTTTTAGTACCATTTCCGTGATGGATATGCATTTCATTACTTCACTTTTTAGCTTACTCATTGCAATTCAATTGGGTTATGAGTTTTCTTTAATTATTTATTTCATTTAGCTAGGTTCATATGTGCATTTCATTTTAGCCAAGTTGTTTCTTTATTATTTGCCTTATTTTAGTTAGTTCACACATCTTGCTTTAGGACCATTCAATTTACTGTTTTTGATGTTGTTTGTTTTGTTCGGCTTCTTTATCTTCTTGCATTTCCAATTTCCTCACTTGTTTTAGAAATCGTTCGGTCTCAATGTAGAACCGTTCGGTCATCTGTTGAACGGTCTTCATGCTTTGTTCATTTAATTCAATGTTTTCAATTATGTTTGGTTGTATTTAAGTTCCAATTTTAATTTAGTTCATTTCAAATCACAAAAAAACTTTCAAAACCCCCCACTACGTGTTTGATCCGAGACTCGAACCACAATATTGGTCCTTGAGAAACGACCTAGGAGTCACTTCCTAGTACTATACTGCATTAATTTTGCAAACAACTTTTGTGGGAGGTGTGACCCTCTCAACAAAATGGCGCCGTTGCCGGGGACCAATAGTTCGGTCTTAGGTCTATTTGTTGTGTTAGTTGTGTTTTGTCTTGTGTTGCGATGTTCTGTTTTGTTTTTGTATGCGTGTCGTATGTGTTTTGTCTGTTAATTTAAAAAAAAATTGTGACGTGTTTTATTTGTTTCGTAATTTTTAGTATTTTTCTTTTTCCATGTCTACCTATTTTGGTTATGTGAATAGTGCTTATTCTGTGAGTGCCTCTGATCATGATTCTCCTTCTGCATGGTACTCTGATTGTAATTATGCTGATTTTTATGCTGAGAACAATGTGGCTCATCCTCAAATTTCTGAGAGCTCTCCTCGTGAGCCGGTTCCACCTACAAAGGATGATATTCATTGCGTTCTAAGCACTGGACTGATATATTTGCTCCCTAAGTTTCATGGTTTTGCAGGAGAATGCCCACATAGACATTTGGAGGAGTTCCACATCATGTGTTCTTCAATGAAGCCTCCACATGTCCCTCTTGATCATATTTTCTTGAGGGCATTTCTCCATTCATTACAAGGAGCAGCTAAGGATTTGAAAGACTTTCTTCCTCTAGGATCCGTTACCGATTGGGGATATCTTGAGCATTAGTTTCTGAGCAAATTCTCCTCTGTGCAGTATGGTTACAACAACGATCCTAGATGGAATGACCCTAGCTTGGGATGGTATGATGCTCCATAGCAATATCAGGAACCACCATTCCAGAGTACTTTTATGTCTCCACCAGTCCAACAATACGAGAGTCAGCAGTATGATGCTCCTGCCCAAATAACTCCTCCGCCTTCTACTTCTGAGCCTACATTGTAGGAGTTGTTGGAGCAGTTGACCATGCAGAACCTGTAGTTTCAGCAAGAGACCAGAGCGTCCATTCAGAGCTTGAATGACCAGATAGGGCAGATGGCTACTCAATTAAATCAGGAACAGTCTCAAGATTCAGAGTTACCATTTCAGACTGTTCAGATTCCAGATGATGATGATAGTGGCATTAACATAGAAGATGGGGAGAAGAGTCATGAGCTTACTACTGTGCCACCTACTTTCCCGTCGTCCTATGTCCCTACCCTTGCATCTGAGGAGACTGATAAAGATCTTAAGGAACAGGCAAAAATAAGCAGTAATTCTGAACCAGGTAGACTACCTTCATTTTCCCACACTCTACCAATCTTCAAGGAAGTGGAGGTAAACATACCTAATTTTGACTATGCTGTTGAAGAATATGTTGTTGATAGGTATGTTGATGATTGTATTATTGATGAGTCTGTTTTTAATTCTTCCTCTCTGCATGATGAGAACCAATTTTTCATGTCACATCCGAATATTTATTCTCCATGCACTGAACTTGAATCTGAGTTTGTGGTTGATATTGTTTCTAAATTTGAAAGTGATTCATGTTCTGAGAGTGTATCTGAGGTTCAGCCTGTTACACTAGGATTGGGTGTTATACCCCTGCATGAAATTTCTGTAGAGCCACATTGCACTAACCCTGTTGCAGGAGGTACAAATGAATTTGATCAACAAACACCCACAGTGGACAACAAAGGTGCTGACACTGACAAAAGCTTCAAGATCAATAGGCACCTGCTGAACCCACTCATCAACAATCACTTCTTCTTAGATCCAGCTGTGGAAGACATTTCCCTGCTTGATCAAATATGAAGGATGAAGCAGTTCTTCCTCAAAACTTCTTTGCTGGATCCAATGGTGGAACACATCTCCCTACAAGTACAAGATTGGCAACTGCCACCATGACCAGGGGAGTTTTCCTTCTCTCTTCTCCCCATTTTCCTACTTTTATTACACTTGTCCATGATCTGTTGACTGTTTTAATTTCTGATCTTATGCTTATGAACATTGAGGACACTGTGTAGTTTAAGTGTGGTCTATTGGGGGAGATTCTGATTTTTCTTTGTTAGTTTTTGTTTTATGTGTTAAATTTTTTTTTATTTTAGGTTGTTTTTGTCGCGTCTTGTGTACAGTTTTACATATTTCTCTTGATCTCTGGACTTTGTTTAGGTTGTAGGTTTTTCCTTCACTTGATTGATACTTATTGGTTTGAAATCCCTTGCTTTTCTCTGGTTGGAAGATGATTATGATGTTTGAGAGGTTGAATTGATTGTGACAATTACCCTGTGTGAGATTTGAGCCACTTTATGTTCTTTCTTGTGCGTGATATGTCTCTTGATTGCTTGCGCATATGCCTTGGCTTGACTCTTGTTGATAATTCTTGATTGATATGCATGTTTGGAAGTGATAAAGGCAGTTTTGTTTTTTAGCCTCTCTAGCCAAATAAGCTTACCTTGTTCTGATTCTTTGAAAACCCTTTTTGAGCCTATACTTTCCTCATTTCTTTCTTTTGAAGCTCATACACTAGCCCTAAGTGAAAAACCCATGATTACCTTAACCTTAGGGAATTTTGGAGCTTTGAAAGTGTTTCGGGAACAAGTGTGGTCTCCTTGGGGACTTTGATGAATTGGCTAGTTGGTTCCTCATCTTGTGTTGTTTTTGGAAATATGATCCTGTTGAGTGATAAAGAAAGAAAAGAAAAGAGACAGGATAGAAAAAAATGATGAAAAAAAAATGAAAAAAAAACAATTTTGTGAATAATGGAGTCTAGAAGAGGAATTGAATTAGAGGTGTGGGTGATGTTTGACTGTACTTATACTTGTTCCCCATTGCTCCTCTATTTCTTCTGGGTTGTAGCTACTTATCCATATTTTATCCTCCCTTGTCCTTGGCCCCATTACAACCATGAAAAGATCTTTTGATTTGAACATGCATATGTTTTGAGTGTTGATATTAGAGGCTTGCCAAGTCTGTTGTTGCTTGCTTTCTTGAGTGCATTGAGTTGACATTGCTTACCTTAGACACTTGAGAGAAACACTGATAGTGCATCTGTGAGGTTTTGTTACTTTTGATTCACCTCTTGAGCTGATTGATCATTTTGCCATGTCTTGAATTGCTTGGATGATTTCATGAGTATCTGCTTTCTCTGATTGATTCTGTGTTGGATATTGTCTACTTCTTTTCTTGGTCCAGATTCCTTGAGAACTGTGTAATTCTGTTTTTGTCTTTGTTTGTCTTTGTTTTCTGTGTGCTGAGTTGTGTCACTTCCCTGGATGTCCTCTGAACTATTCCTTGATTTGCGTCTTGATTTTGCTCAGGAGTGTAAAAGACTAAGTGTGGTTTATTTTGATGAGTCAATATTTTCTCAATTTCACTTAGCTTATTGTACCAAATTTAATCGGGGAATTGTACTTAATTGTCCAGTATTTTCCTATTTTTTTAAATTGTGCTTAATTTGACCAGAAATTGTTATTTTAATTAATTTGAATTATTTGAGCTTATTATTTTCATTTTGGATTGTAGGAAAATTTTGAAAATACAATTTGGGACATTTGAAGCTTTAATAAGAAATGGCAATTGGATCCAAAGCGCGTCCAGCAGGGGAATGGGAAGCACACACGCAACAGCCGTGAGAGGGTGATTCATTCACTTTAGAAATCATATGTCCAACAACGGTCCAGCAACTTAAAGAGGAAGTAGTCCAGCAAGCTCCACGGCCCAGCAGCAGAAGAAGGTGTGACAAGCAGAAATCAACACGTGGTCCAGTTGGAAGAAAGAAAGGCACCGAGAGAGGAAGGAGGTGCACGAAGAAGCCTTCACGGTCTAGCAGCTTGGAGTGGGGGCTGGAAAGTGGACACAGAGAAAGAGCCTCACATGCGGACAACAAGAGGTGATGCACGTCCAACAGGTGTGTTTGGAGAGAATGGGAGGTGCAGGAAGGGCTTCACCACGTTCCAGCAGCGTCCATCATTCCAGCACAATAGCTTTTAAGAAGGGTGGCGTCCAGCAATTCACGCGGGCTCATCATCCAGCAGCAACACCACACGGCTTTCGGTCCAGCAAAAAGAAGTGGTTCAGCAAGGGGCAGCCACGTTAGTACCAGGGGGTGCTGGATGGAATGAAGTGCTACGTCCAGCAAAGCGGTCCAGAGAACATAGAGGTTACGGGGGATTCACTTCTGGATGGAGAAGGGGCACAGGGGTGATTTGAAAGGGGGCTTGTCCTTCATTAGGGAGCCGCCAGAGTAGAAAGAAGGGGGAAGAGACAACATTGAGGATGGAGGGTTACGGTTGAGTTCTTCTCTACGTTTGAATTGAGCTGGAAGGTAGTCAAGGCCTAGAGGAGGCTCTCATTTTCTTTCTCTTCCAGTAGATCTTGGGTTTTAATCTTTATTTTGGAAAAAGTTGCATTTGTTTCACGGAATGAAGAAGAGGTGCACGCGATGATTTTGATTCCAGCAGTGATTTCCTTTGTTTTTAATCATGGTTTTCTAGCAGAGAAAGTGGTGAGCATACGGGAATCAGCTTTTGGTTTTCATTATTTTTAGAGATTAAGATGTGGTTTTAATGAGGAGAGAAGGTGATGAGATTGGAGAACGGTGCAGCATATGTCACAGCCTAGAGCAAGCACACGTCCAGCGGATGTGTGACTCATGAATCCATTTCTTTTGGGTTTTCATTCCAGTAGCACGAAGATTTTTTTTTTCTTTCCTTAGAATATTAGCATGGTGATTGATTGTAGAAAGATACAAGCACACGCTCTGGTGAACATTTCATTTTATTTCATTCATCCAGCTACTGTTCACGTGCTATTTTTAGTACCATTTTCGTGATGGATATGCATTTCATTACTTCACTCTTTAGCTTACTCATTGCAATTCAATTGGGTTATGAGTTTTCTTTAATTATTTATTTCATTTAGCTAGGTTCATATGTGCATTTCATTTTAGCCAAGTTGTTTCTTTATTATTTGCCTTATTTTAGTTAGTTCACACATCTTACTTTAGGACCATTCAATTTACTGTTTTTGATGTTGTTTGTTTTGTTCGGCTTCTTTATCTTCTTGCATTTCCAATTTCCTCACTTGTTTTAGAAATCGTTCGGTCTCAATGTAGAACCGTTCGGTCATCTGTTGAACGGTCTTCATGCTTTGTTCATTTAATTCAATGTTTTCAATTATGTTTGGTTGTATTTAAGTTCCAATTTTAATTTAGTTCATTTCAAAATCACAAAAACACTTTCAAAACCCCCCACTACGTGTTTGATCCGAGACTCGAACCACAATATTGATCCCTGAGAAACGACCTAGGAGTCACTTTCTAGTACTATACTGCATTAATTTTGCAAACAACTTTTGTGGGAGGTGCAACCTTCTCAACAAAGGGGCTGACACGTGTCAGTCTCCCATTTACTGCAAAAAACTGGTCAAACAGAATTTATTCTGGTCAACTAAGGGGTTCAGTTGCAATTTTGGGAAATTCAGAAGGGGCTAAAGTGTAGATAGAGACAATTTCAGGGTATTTGTGCAATTTTGGAAAGTCAGAAAAGATAAAAAAATAAAATTCAGTTGTTGAATTTGGGAATATCAACAGAAAATATCTTCCAAATAATGTTATAATTATTCAAATCTTTTAGTTATTTGGAAGATATAAGATAAAAGATTCTATCAATTGAATATTCAGAGTCCAAGCCCAATCAAGCCTATATAAAGAGACCTAGAGGACTTCACTTAATTCATTCATTCTCTCATACTCCTCTCACTTTTCTTTCATCTTGTATTCAACTCCATTCATGGAGAGCTAAGCATCTAGGGCTATTCTGCTGTAATTCCATGACGAATTCTGAGGTTACGTTCAGTTAATGCAATTGTTTACTTTGATTATTGATTTAAGTTGTTCTCTCTATGTCTTTCATCTCTCTATCTTGTTAAAAGCAAAGATTTTTGCATCATAATGTGTTTGAATCTACATGCATATTGATTATATGAGTTTTAGGGTTTCTAGGTTTAAATTGAGAATCTACTTTGATTTAATTTAGGAACTTTCATATGATTAAATGATTTTTACTATCAATTGAGAATGTACTTTGATTGATTAGTAATAATTTCAACTATAATCAATTGAGAATTTACTTTGATTGATTAGCTTTTAATTTGGTTAGGAGATTTAAGAATAGACATGATTAAACACAATAGAATTTGATTGAGAATGTACTTTGGTTAAATTTATTGTGAATAATCTAGAAAGGTTTTGCATTTGATTGAGAATTTACTTTGGTTAAATGCATGATTGCCCTCGAATTAATTAAGAATGTACTTTAATTAATTTGAAACTTAAACAATAATCAATTGAACAATTATCCGTGAATAACCGATGATGAATCTATATTGGAAAAGCAGTGGAATTAGCCTATTTCATCGTAACTGTTTTTAAGTTTCTTATTTGTTCTTTAAACATTCTCCAAACATTACTTTTATCCATAAGCATTGCATAGCATTCGTAAGAGTCAGATATCCAAAAGCAATTTCGTGTTCGTTGGGAGACGACTCAGGGTTACTTTAGCCCTATCTACCTTCTTAAATACTACTTGGCAATACTAAAGTTGCCTTGAAAAGTAGTATTAATTTGATAGCTTCAACGACAGCTTATCAGTAATCTTTTAAAGTGTATCAAATTTTAATTGACAAAAATACTCTCATATATTATGAATTACAATTTTCAAAATCAAAGGTATTTGAATAATTTTTTATTTTTTTATTTTTTTATTTTAAATTAAAAATAAAAATCATTAAAATATCTTAAAGTATATATTTTTTATGAATAAGAATTTTTTTGTCAACTAAAATTTGGTACTTTAAGAGATTACATAAATTAGCAAACTCATATATATATATATATATATATATATATATATATATATATATATATATATATAACTTAATAATAAATTATAAATATAAATATTTATATGCTAAAAGTTTTATTATTTATGAATATAACTGATTATATATTTCAACAGTAAAAAAGAAAGTTAAATAATATACATTACAAAGAAAATTTATTATAGTGATCTAGATATTCATTACTAAAACACATAAATATGTTAGTAATGATATCATGTGACAACAAAATGTCACTAGTATAATTCTGACAATAATTTTAAATGATATTTAAACTAAATTTTATTGTGATAAAAGAAGTAATTGTCACTAGTTTGTGTAATAGTAACAATGAAATATCAAAAATATACATAATGACAATTTTATTATCACAAATATATTATTTGTAACAGTGATAATAACAAATTATCATAAATATATAAGACAATAAAAGTAAATCAGTTTGTCTCTATTATTATTATTATTATTATAATATTATCAAATTGTATATGATAATCAATTGATATTTATTATTATTATTATTATTATTATTAGAAATTATGTGATGGTAGTTGCTAACGATCATGAAATAAATAGAAAAATCAAATTTGAAAGTTTGAAAATAAATATCAATTTAAATAAATAAACAGGAAATATAAACATAAAATATTCATTTGTTAAAATGACAAAGAACTAAGATACGTAACTATATGTCCAAAATGTACATGTCAAATGATACCTGTAAGGACCTAAAAAATTGGACTCAGGGTTATTGGGCCTTAATTGTGGCAGCCAGACCTTTAGCAATTTGGACTCATGACCTAAAAAAAAAAGTTGAAGTTCATTTTCCAATTCTCCTTTCTCTCTCTAAAACCCCTTTTCCCAAATTCTTTTCTACCTTCTCTCTAGCCTCCACACTGATTTAGCCATTGCATGTTCTGTTAGGTGGTACCCTAGCGACCGTCTCGTAGAGAGCTTCAAAACCATCCGATTGGTTTTACGTTCTTCAGCCGGGCACTGCTTAAGTTCTTCCCGGGGTAGGATACTGTTGAAAGTTGTGTTGTGTGCTAGACTACTCAACTTTAAGGTACGTGGAGCTGGTTATGTTTATTTGATTTAATATTATATGCTCTTTATGTATGATAATTTGATCGGCATGTTGTTTGGAATTTTCTGTTACGATTAAGAAATATTGGGTGTTATGTGTTGAAATTATAAAACTGTGATTGATGGCTTTTGGAATGTTTGATGAATCTAATTGTTTCTGAATGAGTTATTGACTGTGATTGATGATGTTTTGGAAAGGCTTTGGGTGAGACTTTAATTAACATTGTTTAGGTAGTACTTGGATGCATGAGTATTAGTTCAGAGTACTGTGAGGGGGGGTAAAATATAAAAATTGGGCGTTTGAGGTTTAAAGCACAACAAACTAGTTTAGGTAACTTAAATAAATTAATTAAAATTGGTTGAGAGTCTTTCCTTGTTGGTAGGATAGAGGGGACTTAAAAACCTTAGTTGACACATCCCTGATCATAGGGCAGCCCTTTGGGTAGTGAGGGGAGGTTGGGAGCAAACACTCTGTGGTAATGAATAATTTAACAGGCCCTTTCATAATTAAAGAAGTATTGTAAGTTATTCGGGAGTAATACGTATCATAATATATTATATTATTAATATATATATATATATATATATATATATATATATATATTATATACGTATATATATTATATATATATATATATATATATATATATATATATATATATATATATTATATACGTAAGATAGTATATATATTAAATATATGTAACATATTATATACGTAACATATTATATATTATATTATATATGTAAATTGGTGCATGCAGTGGCTATATATATACGTATTATATATACGTAATATTAAATTAATTTTTGGTGTCTTATAAATGCTTGGAGGGTATTACGTCACTTAATATTATTATAACATATATTGTATAGGAGTTTAGGCATTGGAAATAAATTATAAAGATTCTGGTATTGAGAAATTTAGATTAAATTTATGGAGCTATTACTTTTATAACTTGTGATGATTGAGTTAATGTATATTGTTGAGATTATATATGTTTGTATGCAATGTAAAAGTGAAACGTTATATGTATATTGTTTCATATGGATCACGGTTGGTTATAAGTATGGTTGATGGACGTAATTCCATAATCCTCAAGGGAGGTTACATGGTGGTGCCCTGTGGTTGTTGTGATTGACCGTATGAATGGGCGGAGTGTCCTTATGGGGTTTATCCTGACATTCTAATGATCATCCATGCTCAAGTAGAGAGTGATGAGTCATGTGGTGAGAATAGCAGGAGGTCCTAGCCCATAGGTTCTTGGGTGAGTTATAACGGACTAACCTCGGGTGGCAGTTGATGGTTTTCCAGTTACTACATCACCCGGGTGCACAAACCCCTGGAACTTGACATTTCATACTAGTACGGATGGTCAAATCACGTGGTCGGTCATTGGTATCAGGATAATGCATTCGGTCCTAGTTTGTATTGTGTTATGATCCTTGCATGCTTGAAATACTTGATTGTTACATGCTTATATAAATGTTAAATTGATATGGGTTGTATGATTTTTATATAACTAGCTCACCCTTGCTTGTTTGTGTTTGTGCCTTCTTTGTCTGTGTTTTCTTTTGCGATGATCATCCACTTGGATGTGAGCAGAGGGAGATGAGGCATCTGTGTAGTAGGAGCTGGAGGGTGCCAATGTTGTTGAGTAGCCTAGGAGCTTATAGATTTACCTACTTCTATTCTTTTGAAATACTCTACTCTTTTGTAATTCAAGTTTTAATTTCCTAGCTCTTTTGGAAGGATAAATGTAATCGTATTGCCCTAATCACTTGTCCTAACTGCTTTATCGTATTATACTTGATGACGTCTTATATTATATAATTCCTATATAATTGGGATGTTACATTTATGGTATCAGAGCAGTTCGTTCTTAAAACGACCTGTGAGTTATGAGTCTACCGTGCCTTTCCTGTGGAAAGTCGAGTCTGAATGGTATGTTCTACCATTTCCTCCAAGTCTAGATAGTAAAATTTTGTATCTAACTGGAAGTATTGAGAACAGAAAACATCTTGATAAGAGTAGTGAAGGGTGCACACTCATGACCCTATATCAGAGATGATTTTCCTTTCTTAATTCTGAATGTTCGGGGAAAAGAATGAGTTGTGATTCTAGTGTAATTGTCGATAGAAATTCTTATCTTGTTCTTGCCTTTGTGGTAGTGTTATGTGCTCTATAGTAGTAGAGGAATGCATATTCAAGGACAACTTGGCCTGTATGCCTTCTTTAGAATTGATTTAAGCCTTTGAGAGAAATTCTTGCCTCGAAGATGAGGAATTAGAAGACTAAAACTTTTGAGTTTCAAGGAATTGATGGAGATGTGGGAAGGTAGAAGCGTCACTTTCACTTGAAGAACGGAATTAGGGTTTTAAGACTCAGATTCAAGGCAAGTTGTGTGGAAAATTGAGAGTTTGTTATGTTACAATGAAGTGTGTATGTTTAAAAAGATACTGTGGTTAGAGTCAAGTTCATGCTTCATAATATGATATGTACTAGCTATAATTTGAAAGGCTTGGAAAAACATGAGTTGTTTACTATTGTACTCTATTTTAGATATTGTTTCAGTGTTGTTCTAATTATTGTTTCAGCATTGTTTTAGTTATTGTTTTAGCACTATTTTAATTACTGTATCTGCTGTAAAATGATGTTGTTTGCTGTTACAAAATCTATATAAAACACTTTGTTGTTTGCTGTTACAAAATTTGTATAAAACACTTTGTTGTTGCTGTCAAAGAGGCTTGCTGTCATTGCTGTGTGGGTTAAAATTGCTGCAGGGAATTGTTTGCTATTTGATTAAAATGCTGCAGAAGATTATTTGCAATTTGGGTTAAAATTGCTGCAGGGAATTGTTTTCTATTTGATTAAAATGTTGCAGAAGATTATTTGCAATTTGGATTAAAATTGCTGCAGGGAATTGTTTGTTGTTTTGATTAAAATGCTGCTAAAACTTATTTGCTGTTTTTCTTAAAATCCTTGTTGTATTGAGCTGTTTTGATTGTTGTTACTGCATTAAAATCCTTGTTGTATTAGGTTGTTTGACTGTTGTTACTGCTATAGAAAACCTTGCTGTTTTAATATAAAAGTACTGTAGAAAACCTTGATGTTTTAGTATAAAAATGCTTCATGAAACACTACTGTTTTGCAACTTTATTGGGTTGTTCTACCAACATTAAAGCACTACTATTTTGAACTGTTTTTGAGCTGGTAGAATAGATAGTTGGTGGTATATTTAAAGTAACATGAAATAAAATAAAATGGGTACAGAGGCAGTGTGCTGAATGCTAATGATATTCCTGATTTGTATTCCTTTTGATGTTATTTTGGTGGTTGTTTTAAGTGTAAAATTACATTTCCAGGGGTTATTAAAAACTAAAAGTAAGGGTGTCATCGGTGTCTTAACTATGGCTGATGTAGTTAGATGGATGGATGGGGTTTTGTTGTTATGTACATGTACGTGTAGATAATTTGAGTATATAATTCTGATATTGATTTGGATTAGTTTAACAATGATCATGGCTCCTTGTTCATGCTGGAAGGTGACACTAATTAGAATAATATGATTATTATTCATATTCATGCATTAGTTTCTATAATAGGTTCATTATGGTCCGTAAAGATGAATTGTTCTTATTTTAAATGGTGGAAATTAGTTACTTATTTTAAAAATTTATATTACTGTTGTGCAATATGTGGTAGAATTGCTTAACATACTTGTGTGAACTACTTGGTTGTTATAGTTGTTCGAATTATGGTTAAGGTATATTTTTCAGTCATGTGTATGATGTTATTGAATGACTAGCAGTCTAGTTTGATTTAAGTGTGTTCATGGAATATGTGTTGGGTTGTGAATGTTATTATACATCCTTGTATTCAAATGCATATATATATATATATATATATATATATATATATATATATATGTATATATATATATATATATATATATATATATACATATATATATATATATGTATATATGTATGTATATATATGTATATGTATATATATATATATATATATATATATGTATATATGTATGTATATATGTATATATGTATGTATATATATTATGTGAATTGACCTGGTTGTCCAAATATAAATCTTGGAATGGGTGCATGCTTGGTTTGATAATATTGAATGATTGGATGAGTATTATGGTGAATGTAATGAATGGTCGGATGTTGTCCAAATTGATTTGATATATTGTTATTTGAGTATCAATGCATATACTCCTTTATGAGTGGATAGGAAATAGTCCAAATTATTAGAAGTCAACTATGAGTGGTGAGATACCTTGTGTGTTACTCTTGAGTGATTCAAGAGTAGAAAGTGGTCTAGGATAGTTGACAGTAATACCCTTAAGGTTAGGGTCTCTGTTTCGTTTGCGAAAAGTAGTGGAAATGAGTGCTCTTCCGATTGTGAGAGACATTAAGAGTGGGTTTGAGTACCATACTCTCTTGTCTACGAGAAGTAGTGAAGACAGGAAAGTTGTTTAGCCCTATAACTGGCTTGAAGCTAAGTGTAGTACTTAGTGTGAGATGCACCATAGTTTTTACTCGTAAGACCTTGAGGAATAGGGGAGATAGGTCCTTACCGAGATAATAAGACTATTCAATCCCCGATAGGGGTATAGTTACGGGAATTTGTCAGACCACTAAGGGAGTCTTGATGGGGAATGTTTGTTATGTTGAATGCTTAGCTCACCCATACATTTGTTTATTTTTGGTTGTGTTTGCTGCGATGGGTCATATTATGGTTGTGATACGAGAGCTATGTGATTGATGAGAGAGGGGATATGCAATGGGAGTTTTGAATAGAGTTGAATTATTTTATGCACGTTACTTGCGACAATGAATTGAATTCTGTTTCATCAAGATTTTAACTTTTGGCATTAAAATTGTTGCGTATGAATCAAATAAAACCCTACGGATGGATCAAATTCACATTACAGAGAATTTAATTTTCTTTCATGCCAATAAAATAATTAAACATCTGGAAAAATTAAAATCCCTAAATTTTTAAAATTCAAAAATTAGGGTTTCAAAAAATTGAGAAAATTACCATTCATGGAGAATCATAAAATTCAGAACCTGGCTTTGATACCACTTGTAAGCAATTCTTTAATTTTCAATTGAATGAAAAACACACACAGGATCTTGAATTTTCATGATACTCACTATTCTCTCATACACAGTGGAAAAGAACTTATCTGCATCCATTGTATAGTTTCTTCCTGTCAATGTTCTCCATTCTCTTACTCCTCTTTAATGCTTTCTTGATGATATAGAAATTTTGAGGGATGTCACAGTTTCTTTTCTTTTCAGAGAACGTAATCTTTCTTCCTTTCTTTTTAGAAACTTAACCTGTCAACCATAGTAAAACTTTTTCCCTCTTTTATGATATTTAATCAATTTAATAAAATACCAAAATGCCCTTTTTTAAGTGCGAAGAGAGGGATTAATTTTAATAACTCTAAAATAATCCCTATAACTTTAATACATTATATTCTAATAATCATCACATTAGAATATGTACATCAAAGTTATACTTTAAATTACATGAACCAATCTTAAATATTAATATAATTTAACAGATCTTTGCAAGAAATGCTCTAAGATGATGCAAGAAATTCTCATGTTTTATAATTATTAATTTCTTATTGTGTTGTTCACTAAGTGACATGATATAACCATTTAGGTATTCTTATAGTTCTTATTTATGTTTCTTGGTGTTGAACTTTTCTTTATTATTATTTAAAAATTGATTCATAGATATTGTTTCAGGTATAGGGTTGGGATCACATTCAAAACACTCCACTACACACTTTTCTCCAGGCCTTCTAGCATCGTTCTCACAGTTTCAGTTATAAAGTTCTCCTAAGTCATTAATACTGCTTTTCCAAGCCATGCGAGAGTGTACCTGCCAAAGGTACTCCGACGCTCAACTCAGTAATATGACCATTCGGTTAGCATAGTAAAATCTTAAATTTACAACAAATGAAATCACCTACCTCCTTACCTTAGACTTGTATTTATAAGTTTTGAGATAGACTTATAATTAATATAGGATTAATCATGGCCCAATACCTGATAAACACATATTTTCTATAAGCTTGATTATTGGTGATACTTAAAGTGTTAAAATGTTTATGACCGTCCGACCATTCCTGTAGTCTGACAAAGTGGTTGGTTAATTTGAGCTCTAGTGTGCTCCTGTCGTAGACCATTCGATCAATTACTGCTTGACGATCATACAATATAGATATAAAAAGTTTCACATCATTAATAATTCAATCATCAACACTCTACTTCTTGTAATAACATAAATTGAGGAAGTTAATTAACTAGGTCTCACTTTTATTTAGTTGAGTTATACAATATGAAAGTTGTATACTATTAGTATAATTTCATTATAGCCAATAGCTATCTTGAGAGAAATTATATTTTTTTCTTAAATATACTTTTAAACCCATTGAATTTATTTTTATAAAAATAAGTTTTTTTTATATATTGTTTTATTTAATGAATCTTTTCACTTCCAAGTTTACATATTTTAATATATTTTAAATAATAAATATATATTCCTTATTTTTTAAATGTCAAAATTTAGAAAGCATTTTTTTTCATCTATCTTTTTAAAAACTTTAAAAAAAATACTCTTTTACTATTTATACCTCTAATTATTATCAAAATTTCAGTTAATTAAAAATTAAATACATATTGAAGAAAGAAATATCTTATAGAGAATTGGTCTCTTCTTTTTTAGTGTTAAGATAAGATGGCTTAAGCAAACTTTATTTTTAAGTTTAACATAATTGTCTAACAAAGTAACATCTATCAAATGAACACTAGTGCAGAATTGGGCTTTAACGTCACCTCGTAAACGTTGGACCACAAAATAACCAACGTAAATTATTGACCGGTAACATTTTCGTAAATAAGTGGGCATATAGACGTCTGTTAGGAGGGGTCCCGACGTCTTATAGACGTCGGGGCCCCTCCTAACAGACGTCTATATGCTTGACAAGTAGGTGAATAGTCATTTTTTTCCGCCTTAGAGACATCTGATCCCGTCACCCCGACGTCTATATTTGATTATAGACGTCGGTGCCCCTCCTAACGGACGTGTATATGTCTGACAGGTGAATGAAAATTTATTTTCTCCACCGTACAGACGTCGGATCCCGCCATCTGACGTCTAAATGGCTTGACAAGGTAGGTGAAAAGTTATTTTGGACGTCATATTAGTGAGGGCCCCAACGTCTAGGCCACAATAGACGTCAGTTCACTTGGGGAGCCGACGTCTAGTTTGCTGTTAAATCAGACATCAAACCCGCAGTTACGAGCACTTCATCGTCTTCCTTCTCACCTTTTCGCTCCGTGGTATTGCTTTTCCAGGAGCGTTTTTGTCTCTTTTGAACCGTTTAAACGTACTTTTATTCCGATTATATTAGTCTTTGGTTGATTATCTTTCATTTGAACCAATTAAAATGAATTTTTGTTGTGTTTTGGTGTAGTTTTTCTCGTGTCTTTTGGTAGCGTAGTACCGCATTCTCCCTTTGCTAGTTTCCTCATAAGAAAATCTTGCGTCTTTTTGATGTCTTATAGCGTTTCAACCCAAAACCGAACTTCGATCCTTGCCTAGTTCTATTGTCACCGTTCGTTTTCATTAGCGATTTTAATGGAACTAGGCAAGGACCCAGATTCGGTTTTCGGTTGAAATGCCATAAGAAATCCAAAAGACGCAACATTTTCTATGACGAAACTAGCAAAAGAAGAAGGTGTTACTACGCTACCCAAAGACACGAGCTGTAGTAGACGTTGGTTAATGCAATGTCTGACGTCTATAGAGTCATTTAGACGTCGGATCATGCAGTAACTGACGTCTATAAAGACGTCGGACCTGTTGAGTCCGACGTTTGATTAATGTCACCCACAAACACGTCGGTTATGGAGCAGACGTTAAAAGGCCAAAATAACAGACGTTAAATGCCTTTTCTACACTAGTGGAACCGTTTAGGATAAATAAGTTAAACGCCAATTGAATAAATGATATCCTACACGTTAAACATTACTCAAATAGACTATGCTTATACGTTTATAACAGACAATGCCTAAACGCTTAAGAATGTCTAACGCTTTTAATGCATGTACGAAATAGCATTGTATTATTTATTGTGTTATGCTCTCTGTTTTTTGTGCATATCAATACAGTACAAAGCTTTATTCAAAAGTTCCATTCGAATCAGAAGAACATTAAGAGATATGAAGGTATTATGGAAATGTTTTCTTTATGCCTTCTATCTGTCTCATCCATATAAGCAATATAGGTCCCTCTACAAGAAACAACATAACATTTGACCTCGTACCAAAAGTCTACATCCCTACATGAAAGTCAATGCTCTAAGTAAAAAATCTTTTTCAAAGAAGTCTATATAAAGAGGACTGCATGAAAAGAAGACAACAACAAGATTTGTTATTGCTTACTCTTACGCTGTTGTTTTTCTCTTAAGCTTACGTCGTCTAGACTTTTTCTTTGAAAAGGAAAAGTTTCATTACAAGTTTTCAGCTTCATTGTATTGAATTTATATCCTCTCGAAGTAAGTAATTATTTGTTCTTGTATTTCAAAAATACTTTGTTGTTTTGTATATTCAAAAGTGAATAAAAAAACACGTGTTAATTTCTAACTCCAGCATCTTAGTTTTAAAATCATTGTAAGTATTTGTTTAATCTTAATTACTTTTTTGTTTTTAGTTAGTTTATAATTTTGCATTATTAGGATAGTTGTAGTGTTTTTATATCTTAACCTAGGTTAGTTTCAATAGTTTTGAATAGATAAAATTACTAACTTGTGTTTTGTGCATTGATGTAACTAAAATAAATTGATGTCAGTGATTTAAAGATGATACAAGATTGATGATCAAGAGAACAAGAGGAAACCAACCAGCAAAGAAGAAATTTGAACCAGTTTTGGCAAAAAGCTGTAGAGTTGACTTTTGACTTAACTTTTGCATTTCAGCTCCAATTGTTATGCCAACTAAGGGAGAGGCTAATGTGGAAACTAAAATACACTTATGCTAAGTTGGACTGGCCCTAGAAAAAAGATGAAGTTATCACAACTTACCAATCCTCATTTTCACTTATGTAGTTGATTAGTTTAGTTAGACTCTAGTTAACGATTCTATTTTTTTCAGTTTTAAGAATTAGAATAATTAATTTTGACCCCCACTTAAGGATGTAAATTATCCATATTGGTTCAATTGTAGCACAACAAGGTTGTATCCACAAGGAATTAGTGTGATAAAACAATAATCTATAATTTATTGAGGTTTGTAATAACATAATGATAAATGTTTGACAATTTTGAAAACAAGTTTGAATAAAGATGAAAAATAAATGATATTGACTAAGGTGTTGCGATTGAACTTGTCTTCTTTTCACTAAACTGTAGTACCCTTAATTATCTATAAGTTTTATTCTTTACCTTAGTGTTCCTAGAAATACTCTTAATTGTAATTCTAATCTCATGTCTGTAGTATTAGAACCTAAGGAGAAGGAAAGCTTGCACCGAACTGGGACGAACCATATCACATTACAAAGATAGACCTACTTTTGAGAAACTCCAACGACGCTCAAGACTTTTAGTAAAAGGAAAGCTTGCACCGAACTGGGACAAACCTTATTGCATTATAAGACTTCCTCCAAAACAAAGCCTACAAGCTACAAGAACTTAATGGGAAGCTAATCACTGAGTTCAACTTAAGACAAGCCTTAAGAAGAAATAAGTACGAGGACAAATATACACTGATATAATACCTAAGATAGAACAAAGATAGATATCCACTAATGAAATGCCTAAGACCTCATTTGCCTATGGCAAAATCTTGACAATGCCCACCAAGTTAAAGTAGAATAGGAAGGGCAATGACACTGATAACCACACCCTACTCTCTAAAATCACTTCTCCTCTTTCTTCCAAGATACAAAGGAAACATTATATTCCCAAAAACTTTGTTTATGTGGGATCTTTTATCTTCCTTTTTTTGTTTTGTTATTCATTTCTACTTCTTTATGCTAACGATGGTTGTAACTAGCAATGCTACAATTATGATCACTTGTCACATAACTTTGCAAAAAAAATCATATAGGAAGCACAAGGACAAACATTTACTATTAGAAAGCATGTCTAAGATGGAAACACATACAAAGTTTACCTAAGACAACAACACATACAAATATTGCCTATGACGACAATATATGCAAAGTCTTCCTATGATAGCAGCACATACAAAGCGTCAAATAATATTTTGCAAATGGATATTCTCCATCAAAACCATCAAGATCATTAGAATCATCAATTGGATCCTGCCACCTGTCTTACAAACCCATACACTAGATCATGATAAAAACATACACTCAAGGTTAAAAAAAAATATGTAAATCCACTTTTTTGATAATTAAAGAAGAATTTAAAACAAAATAAATAAAACACATTAAAAGTAGGTTTAATACCTCTTTTGGTCCCTCGAAAGGGGGCAAATGTTCAATTCGGTCCTACCTTTTTTTAGAAGTTCAATGTGGTCCCAACTTTTGTAAAAAGTGTGCAATCAAGTCCTTTTTGGAAACTGATGAGTGCACATTTATGCCCACATTTATGCTTTAAAATTCAAATTTTTGATGGGATAATTGTGCTTAAATGGTTGATTTTAAGTGAATTTGTGATGATTGGAATTGTTGGGTTTGGGAAATAAAGAGACGTAAAAAGTGAGTTTTAGCGCATAAATTATTCTTGGATGTTCTAATGTTTATTTGTGCAGCTGAGAATATAAGTTTTATTGGTCCAAATGGCAATTCAAGGCCCAAAATCAGATTTTATTTGGAAAATTCAGAACGGGCTAAAGTGCAGATAGAAGAAATTTCAGGGCATTTGTGCAATTTTGGAAAGTCAGAAAATCTAAAAGATAAAATTCAGTTGTTGAATTTAATTTGGGAATATCAACAGAAAATATCTTCCAAATAATTTTATCATTATCTAAATATTTTAGTTATTTGGAAGATATAGGATATAAGATAATTAAGTTAATATCTATCAAATATTCTTTAAAACTGATTTAATCTAATGAATATTTGAAAGATATAATATATCAACAGAAAATATCTTATCAACAAACTATTCAGAGTCCAAGCCCAATCAAGCCCTATTTAAAGAGACCCAGAGGACTTCACTTGGGACATTCATTCTCTCATACTCCTCTCACTTTTCTTTCATCTTGTATTCAACTCCATTCATGGAGAGCTAAGCATCTAGGGCTATTCTGCTGTAATTTCATGACGGATTCTGAGGTTACGTTCAGTTAATGCAATTGTTTACTTTGGTTATTGATTTAAGTTGTTCTCTCTATGTCTTTCATCTCTCTATCTTGTTAAAAGCAAAGATTTTTGCATCATAATATGTTTGAATCTACATGCATATTGATTATATGAGTTTTAGGGTTTCTAGGTTTAAATTGAGAATCTACTTTGATTTAATTTAGGAACTTTCATATGATTAAATGGTTTTTACTATCAATTGAGAATGTACTTTGGTTGGTAGTAATAATTTCAACTATAATCAATTGAGAATTTACTTTGATTGATTAACTTTTAACTTGGTTAGGAGATTTAAGAATAGACATGATTAAACACAATAGAATTTGATTGAGAATGTACTTTGGTTGAATTTATTGTGAATAATCTAGAAAGGTTTTGCATTTGATTGAGAATTTACTTTGGTTAAATGCATGATCGCCCTCAAATTAATTAAGAATGTACTTTAATTAATTTGAAACTTAAACAATAATCAATTGAACAATTATCCGTGAATAACCGATGATGAATCTATCTTGGAAAAGCAGTGGAATTAGCCTATTTAATCATAACTGTTTTTAAGTTTATTATTTGTTCTTTAAACATTCTCCAAACATCATTTTTATTCATAAGCATTGCATAGCATAAGAGTCAGATATTCAAAAGCAATTCCGTGTTCGTTGGGAGACGACTCAGGGTTACTTTAGCCCTATCTACCTTCTTGAATACTACTTGGCAATACTGAAGTTGCCTTGAAAAGTAGTATTAATTTGATAGCTTCAACGACAGCCTATCAAATTTGGCGCCGTTGCCGGGGAATACGGTTAGTATTTTGAATATTTAATTCTTATTTTTATTTTTATTTTTTATTTTTATTTTTATTTTTATTTTTATTTTTATTTTTTCTTTATTTTTATTTTATTTTTATTTTATTTTTATTTTTTTACGCACATACATTTAATTTAATTTGAGTTATTTTGTAGCCTTTAGTCATTCTTGTTTTATCAAAAATCTTTGTTCTTGTTTTTATTAAGAATTTCTCTTGAGAAATACTTGAGGCTAGTTTGAATACACTCTGGCTAGGAAAGACTTGGTACTTAAGTTGTCCATTGTGACGCACCTCTCTTTCCTGGGAGTGGACCCAACAAGTCTCTTTTATCTCTTATTTGAAATCTTTCTATAAAGAAAAAACAAAGGTAAAAAAAAAAAAAAAAAAAAAGAGAAGTAACAGAGAAACAACTTCCAGCAGATTGCGTAGTGCATGACCAGAGCTAACCCGGGAGAATTTTATCAAATTAACCCGGAAGTCGAAAGGAATTTGCGTAAGCTGCGGAGAAGATTGAAATTTGGGTGTTCTACTGAGGGAACACTTCCTACATCTGAAGTCATTCCACCTTCATTATCTCCAATCACAAACATACCATCCAATCCTTTACCTGATCCTAACCCAAATAATATGGCACAAAGAACCATCAGACAGTTAGCCACCTCCCACAATACAGCTATCCGAAGTAACATTGAATACCCTAATGAGGAGTGGGAGTTGAGACCTGACCTGTTAAATGCCTTACCAAAGTTCAATGGGTTATCAAGGGAGAATCCACACAAGCACTTGAGACAATTTCACATGTTGTGTGAAAACTTTAGATCTCCCAGGATCACAATAGAGAGCCTTAAAATGAGAGCTTTTCCTTTTACTCTTCAAGGCGCAGCTCAAGATTGGTGGTATTATCTCTCTGCACGGATTACAAATTGGGAAACTATTGAAAGACTCTTTCTTGAGAAGTATTTTCCTGCATCCAGATTATCAGCTATCCGCAGAGAAATTCAAGATATGAGACAGAGAGATAGAGAGAATCTTAGTGAATATTGGGAAAGATTCAAGAAATTATGTTCTTCATGCCCTCAACTCCAAATGGAAGATTTTATTCTAAGCTTTTATGAAGGCTTAAGTCCTACTGATAGGTCATGGGCAGATGCTGCAAGTGGAGGATCTTTCTTAGACAGGTCACCAGAAGATGGTATAGATCTAATAGAACGAAAGGCAGTAGACAATCAACAATATGGCACAAGAGAAAATTCAGTGACTTTGCTGAAGGGAGTGCATGAAATTGAAAATGGTGCAGTTGATGGGAAGAAGATAGATGAAAGATTAAATAAGCTAGAAAGCAAACTTGACGAGATTGCAAATTTGTTTAAAACCTCAACTCCACAAATTGCTAAGAAGTGTGGAATTTGCATTTCAACTAACCATTATACTGATGAATGTCCTAGCTTGGTGGAAACCACTGTGGAAAACTCATTTCAAGCTTTTGCTGCAAACATGATTGGAGGAAATAGACCATACCAGAATTATCATGACTCATCCTCCAATAGGTATCAACAGAATAAACAACCTTATGTTCCACCTCAACAAAGGCAGCAACCTCAACCTGAAATGTCACTACAAGATTTCATGAAAACAATACTTGAGCAAAATTCAGAAATCAAGAAATCAATTGTAGAGTTGACTCAGAGGGTGGAAAAATTAGAGGCTAAGGAATCAAACAAACTGCCTGCACAAACAGTGATCAACCCGCAAAATGTAAGTGCTATTACTTTGAGAACGGGTAAGCAAGTAGAAAGCCCTGAAGGAGCCCAAGAGGATGAAGATAAGGAGAAAGAAGGAGCGCAAATTGATGACAATGGAGGACCGAGTGAACCATCACCTGAGACTACCACTGATAAATCCAGGTTAGTATCTTCTAACTCTTCTTCTAAAACTTCTTCTTCTTATTCTCCACCTCCTCCATATCCAAATCGGTTGAAGCCGAGAAACAAAAAAATGGAGGAATTAGACCAAGAGATTTTAAATATTTTCAAAAAGGTGGAGATCAATATTCCTTTGCTAGATGCTGTTAAGCAAATTCCTAAATATGCCAAGTTTTTGAAAGAAATTTGCACAAATAGAAGGCGTTTTAGGGATAATGAGGTTGTGAATTTGGGAAGAAATGTGTCAAGTTTGATTAAGAAGCATATTGAAATACCGCGAAAATGCAAGGATCCAGGTATGTTTTCTGTTCCATGTGTTATTGGAAATTCAAAGTTTGACAATGCCATGCTAGATTTAGGGGCTTCCATAAATGTAATGCCTTTATCAGTGTTTACTTCTCTATCTTTGGGACCTCTTAAGACTACTGGTGTGGTCATTCAACTGGCCAACCGTAGCACAGTTAACCCTGCAGGTGTGCTTGAGGACGTTCTTGTCCGAGTAGACAAGTTAATTTTTCCTGCAGATTTCTATATCTTGGACATGAAGGATGATGAGGGAATCAGTCCAACAACTATTATCTTGGGAAGACCTTTCATGATGACAGCACGAACCAAGATAGATGTGCATGCAGGATCACTGACAATGGAGATAGGAGACGAGAAGGTGCGGTTCAACGTGTTGGAAGCTGGGAAGCACCAGATTAAAGATCATTCTTTGTTTTGTATTGATTTATCAAGTGATGTTGTAAACAATTTTTCTTTTTCAAATATGTCGTCCCTAATTTTGGACGAAAAAGGAAACTGTAAAGCAGGTGATATTGAGGACGCGGTATTAATAGATGATACCTTTGTGGCGTCCGAGTGTGATGTTAAGGTGGCCGAGAATACCTTAGGCAGTAAGATGTTGCCATCTGTGGTACAGCCACCCGTTTTGGAGAAGGATGCTAAACCAGTGAGACAACCTCAAGGAAGACTAAATCCTCAACTGATGGGGGTTGTAAAGAAAAAGGACACCAAGTTGCTACAAACAGGTCTTAAATATTCAAATTCTGACAGCACTTGGGTGGACCTTATACATGTGGTTCCCAAGAAATATGGAATCACAATGGTCAAGAACCAGAAGGACAAGTTGACTCTTATTCAAGACAGAGGTGGGTCACATAATGTAGTAGTTGACCATCTTAGTAGGATTGAAAAAGGAAAAGATAACATTCCTATCCAGGATGACTTTTCCAATGAAGTCCTACTAGCATTCCTTCCACCATGAAGGAGGTAAGTTCCCCCACACTTTTTCTTTGCATTTTATAAGGCATACATTGAGGACAATGCATAGTTTAAGTGTGGGGGTGTGGGGAAACAATTAATTTTGTTCCCTATTTTGTTTGTCTATTTTGTTTGTTTTAAATAAATATTTGCATTGGATTTGAGAGTTTGAATCAGTAACTGGAATGATCATGAATTCAAGAGAAAAAAAAAATGAGTCATGTTGATATGAGTGGATTGCTTCTATGATTTGCTAATTGAGTTGACTTGAGAATTTCCTGATTAAATCTTTTGTGAAAGAAATTTGAAACCATGTGAGTTTTGGGCTTAATGTTAAGGATGGACCACCATGTGCCATACCTATTTTTTTTTTGTGTGATTTGCCCATGTTTTGTTGATACTCTAATAGTTAGCTTGATTCTATGTTGTGCAACAGAGGTGAATATGCATGATTTGATATGATTGAGGCATTTCTTGTTTTAGCTACTTGGCCAAATAAACTTGTCCTAACATTAATCCATTGGTACCCTCTTTGAGCCTTAAGCTTATTTTTCTTGTTTCCAGTCATTGTCAAATGAGAAAAGAAGAATCTTATGTTCCTTACCTTAGGAAAGAAGAAGGAGTAATGAATTCTGTTAGAAGTAAAGTGATGAATAAGTGTGTGGGTGAGTACCTCACCCACAAAATAACTATTAAAAAAAGCAAAAAGGAAGATGAAAAGTTAGAGTTTTCAAAAAAAAAAAAAAAAAAAAAAGATAAAAAAATCTTCCTTAAAAGAGCAAGAAATAGAGTTGTTTTTGAAATCAAGTGTCATTACTCTTTCTATATCAATTTCAAAAGCTCAGAAATTCCAAGAAAATTTCCTACCTTTACCTTGGCCTCAATACAACCTTTAAAAAGCCCTCATGATCAATAATTGCATGTTTTCTGAAGTATGTGAATGATAGAGTCTTGTTAATATCAAGGGTGTCTACTTACATGGGTATTTTGAGTGTAAACACAAGCCAAAAACACTTGAGAGAGTTGGAGAGGAATAAATACATATTGACTTGAGTGTTATCTTTCATATTTCATTTTCTTGGGAATTCAAAAAGGTCCACTTATGTGTGAAGAATAGAGTGATTTCATTTGCATGTCCATGACAAAGTAATGTCTAGATGATTGATCTATGTCTAGTGCTACTCATTCTTTTGATCCAAATGCAAATATGGAATAAAATGACTCAGAACAAAGTCTTGGAATTAATCAATTTTGCCCAGGAGTGCAAAAGGATAAGTGTGGGGGTGTGATGAGTGCACATTTATGCCCACATTTATGCTTTAAAATTCAAATTTTTGATGGGATAATTGTGCTTAAATGGTTGATTTTAAGTGAATTTGTGATGATTGGAATTGTTGGGTTTGGGAAATAAAGAGACGTAAAAAGTGAGTTTTAGCGCATAAATTATTCTTGGATGTTCTAATGTTTATTTGTGCAGCTGAGAATATAAGTTTTATTGGTCCAAATGGCAATTCAAGGCCCAAAATCAGATTTTATTTGGAAAATTCAGAACGGGCTAAAGTGCAGATAGAAGAAATTTCAGGGCATTTGTGCAATTTTGGAAAGTCAGAAAATCTAAAAGATAAAATTCAGTTGTTGAATTTAATTTGGGAATATCAACAGAAAATATCTTCCAAATAATTTTATCATTATCTAAATATTTTAGTTATTTGGAAGATATAGGATATAAGATAATTAAGTTAATATCTATCAAATATTCTTTAAAACTGATTTAATCTAATGAATATTTGAAAGATATAATATATCAACAGAAAATATCTTATCAACAAACTATTCAGAGTCCAAGCCCAATCAAGCCCTATTTAAAGAGACCCAGAGGACTTCACTTGGGACATTCATTCTCTCATACTCCTCTCACTTTTCTTTCATCTTGTATTCAACTCCATTCATGGAGAGCTAAGCATCTAGGGCTATTCTGCTGTAATTTCATGACGGATTCTGAGGTTACGTTCAGTTAATGCAATTGTTTACTTTGGTTATTGATTTAAGTTGTTCTCTCTATGTCTTTCATCTCTCTATCTTGTTAAAAGCAAAGATTTTTGCATCATAATATGTTTGAATCTACATGCATATTGATTATATGAGTTTTAGGGTTTCTAGGTTTAAATTGAGAATCTACTTTGATTTAATTTAGGAACTTTCATATGATTAAATGGTTTTTACTATCAATTGAGAATGTACTTTGGTTGGTAGTAATAATTTCAACTATAATCAATTGAGAATTTACTTTGATTGATTAACTTTTAACTTGGTTAGGAGATTTAAGAATAGACATGATTAAACACAATAGAATTTGATTGAGAATGTACTTTGGTTGAATTTATTGTGAATAATCTAGAAAGGTTTTGCATTTGATTGAGAATTTACTTTGGTTAAATGCATGATCGCCCTCAAATTAATTAAGAATGTACTTTAATTAATTTGAAACTTAAACAATAATCAATTGAACAATTATCCGTGAATAACCGATGATGAATCTATCTTGGAAAAGCAGTGGAATTAGCCTATTTAATCATAACTGTTTTTAAGTTTATTATTTGTTCTTTAAACATTCTCCAAACATCATTTTTATTCATAAGCATTGCATAGCATAAGAGTCAGATATTCAAAAGCAATTCCGTGTTCGTTGGGAGACGACTCAGGGTTACTTTAGCCCTATCTACCTTCTTGAATACTACTTGGCAATACTGAAGTTGCCTTGAAAAGTAGTATTAATTTGATAGCTTCAACGACAGCCTATCAGAAACGGTGTTGAGTTTTTAACGGAGCAGCTGACAGGGTGGACTGAAGTTAGCTACGTGGCTGTGTGTGGGTAATACGTGGCTGTGAGAGGGTCATACGTGGCTGTGAGAGGGTAAATGTGATAATATTACTGAGGTTAAGAAATCAGAAGTTAGGGTTTGAGTTGCAGAGAAATTGGTAAGTTGAGATACGAATGCACCGAAACGAAGAGTGGACAGACTCTCGGATGCATTAAAAGCCCTGGGTGAGCAACAACAAAGCAATGCAGTTCTAGCATTTCCTCCCTGCGAATAGGAGATACAATGTTTGGGAAACTGATTTCGTGAAAAATGGGTATGTTTTGATAGATTATAAAAAAGGGAGGGTGGACTAACAAGAGCATCCTGAAGAATTCGAGGGAGCTTGGAATCACGATACGGGATATGGCTTGTTTTTCCTTGCAGACCACGTGTAAGAGAATTTATTACATTTCCCAGAGTAGACAAGGATTTGTTTATGGTTTTGGCTTCGTCTAGAACTCTTCCCTCTGCTCCTATTTTCTCCACTTTCTCTGACCCAGCCAAGTCCACTAGAATTAGTTTTCCGAAACTCGTCTTGTTCAAAGTCTCAGTGTTTAAGAATGATTCATAAGCAGATCACATATTTATGGAAGAAGTATGACCTTTTATCTCTGGAAAATTCTTGCTGAATTGTGAATATATAAATGCAGTGACTTCTGCTGCTGGCCATGTTCATTTCTACATGTTTTGTTTAGGATGTTTGCAGAACGCAAGTAACCTTCCTAATTCCTATCACTACTTTTCCTCCCTCAAGAAAACAGGGAATTTACCCTAATGTGTTATGCCTTTTTTATCAACTAAGAAAGAAAATAACATTAAACAGGCACAAGAAGTACCAAAATACATCGGCCACTACCATGGGTATGGCCATTGTTTTTCCTCCCACATGTACTATGTAATTTGAGAAATTGGTAATTTGGTCAACACACTTCCTCCACGATGATAAATCCCAAATTACCAATTTCTCTGCAACTCAAACCCTAACTTCTGATTTCTTAACCTCAGTAATATTATCACATTTACCCTCTCACAGCCACGTATGACCCTCTCACAGCCACGTATTACCCACACACAGCCACGTAGCTAACTTCAGTCCACCCTGTCAGCTCCTCCGTTAAAAACTCAACGCCGTTTCCAAAAAGGACTTGATTGCACACTTTTTACAAAAGTTGGGACCACATTGAACTTCTAAAAAAAGGTAGGACCGAATTGAACATTTGCCCCCTTTCGAGGGACCAAAAGAGGTATTAAACCTTAAAAGTACTTAAAAAAATATATAAATCCACTTCTTTGATCATTAGAGAAGAATTTAGAATCAAATAAATAAAAAAAAGTACTTGCATGTCAAGTAAAAATGTTTACTCTTTTTATGAAAAAAATAATAATTTTTAAAAATTTAAATAAAAAGAGAAATATTTCCCCTTTATTAATTCCTATTTCCAAATTCAGGAGAAAGGTTTTTCCTTTCGTGAGTTCTATTTTTCGGTATAAACAAACAGACAAAAAAAAGAGTATAATACAAATTGTTTTTAAAAAAAGGCTTAAATGCTTACTTCGTCTCCATGTTAAGAGGTGAATTTTTGTTTAGTATTGAGTTTTTAAAATGTAGACATTTTGTTCCTATGTTTTCAAATTTGTATCAATTCACTCTTATCCGTTAAGTTGGTAGAAACGACATTAATTTCAGGCGTGGCTGCACTTTTTTTCTCTCTCCTCTCTGTTGTTTCTGTCATCTTTTTTTCTCTATTTTCTATTTTTCTCACCATTAATTACCTGCCATTTTTTTCTCTCTCTTCCACCATTAACTTCTTCTCTTCCTGTCACCATTAAGTACCATAAAATTATATAGACTCAGATTAAATATGGGAATGTCACTATTTCATATATATTCTTACTGCCACCAACGTATAGAACCGGTTTCACTATTTCATATCTATTCTTACTAAAAAAAATCATCTTCATATCTAAACTCAACTAAATAAGTATTAAATTTGTATTTTATCTCCATCTTTATTGAATAATGGATATATATCGATATTTTATAAAATAATAAAAAATTATGACAAATAAAACGTAATAATGTTAAATATTCAATATCAAAATAAAGATATTTTTGTTATTTCAATATTAAATATTTAGAAAACAATTACAAATATATACATTTCAAATTAAAATATCAATTAACATTTTATCAAAATAAAAATATTTATTAAATTTGTAAATATTAACTAAGCCTGGTTGATAAAACTTAAAATATTTTTAAAAAACTATAAAAGGAAAATATATATTCAAATTATTTAATTTACAATATTTATTTTATTTAAAAATGTGAGATAAAAAGGTTTATTTAAAATATTTATTGAAAGAGTCCACCAATACGACCTTGTAATTATGTTAAGAGGTGAAGTGACATTTAGAGCAAAAGTTAATGGTGGAAGAGAGAGAAAAAGGTGGCAGGTAGTTAATGGTGAGAGGAATAGAAAAGAGAGAGAAAAATGTGACAGGAAGATCAAATAGGGGAGAGAAAAAAAGTGCAACCAAGTAAGCGTGAAGTTAAGGTCGTTTTTACCAACTTAACGGATATGACTGAATTGATACAAATTTGAAAAAATAGGTACGAAATGTCTACATTTTTAAAATTGGGTACCAAACAGAATTCAGGTCTTAACATGGGAACGAAGTAAGCATTTAAAGCCTTAAAAAAACAAATGAGATGACGAAAAGTATTTAAGATGGGATTTTGGTAGGTAAAGAGCGTGCAATGAGAACCGTGCTCCTGAAGAAACATTAGTTATTATCGAAAAGTGGGGACAACTTTTTTTTAAAAATTATTTCTTGTTTGATTACAGTGTTTTGATTACAGTATTTCTTTTTTTTAAATATTTAATTTATATTTTATTAAGTTAAATTTAATTAAAATTAACATTAATTTATATTTTACAAAATTAAATTTAATTAAAATTGAATTTAAATTTATATTTAATTTAATTTATATTATATTTTATATTTTTTTTGTAATTTTATTTAAATTTTATTTTAATAATTTATTAAAATATTTTAATAATTTATTAAAATATTCACGAGTATCCGCGGGTTTTAAAATATCCGTGGATATTTTTTAAGCGGGTATTCGTGCGGGTAGCGGGTCGGATAGCAGATGGATTTTTTTTTGTCAGATCGAGTTGCGGGTAGGCACTATCCGTGTCCGACCCGACCCGTTGTCATCCCTAGTTAGGATTTAATCAAAGAAGAAAAGTAAAATAGAAAGATGTACTTTTATAAGTATAAAAATAAAAGAGAACGGCATGACGAAATTTTCTTTATTTATTTGGATGAAAAATAGAAAAATATTAAATTTAACCATAAATTAAACTTTTTATTAAATTTTTTATAACATAAAATATATATATTTTTTGTTAGTCTTTAGAAAATAAATATTAAATTTCTTGATACAAATTTGTATGCCTCATTAATTTGCTAGCTGAAATTCTTGTTATAATTTCTTTCTTATTTAGATTTATTCAATTTCTTTCTTTCTCATATATATTATGTTCCACTAAATGCGTCAAGCAAGCACATGGCAAAGGAATAAGGTGTTATATAAAAATATGGAAAGACATAGGAGGCGGTAGAAGACGATTGTTCGAGTATCGTACCTTCTCACCTTTACGATACAATAGAGAGTGGAAAGATGTTTTGTCGTTGCTTTGACTCGTTCTGAGTATAATGCTCGATGTGAAATTCACCGAAGTTATTACTCGTAAATTATTGAAGAATAGGAAAACAGGTCTTGCTATGATAGCAAGACGACTCAAACTGATAAGTTCTAATGAACAGGTGATATAGTAGAGTATAGGGGATAGACCACTAGTTTGTGGTAATGATAATAGTGTTGGAGTAATTTGTGTGTTTAATATTATGATGAATATTTAGAACTTGTGAGTTCTTTATTTTTGCTTATATTTGACTCTTAATTAGCTCATCCATGTGTTTGTTGTGTGTGCAATGATCGTATAACTCATGTCACTATATAAAAGCATATGATAATGCAGATAATTCAAATGATGTATAGTGCGACGAGTTGATTGAGAGAGAAGAAAAATTTATGATTTTGTTTGGAATAAACTATTTTATTTGGAGTTTTGTTTTTGGGAAGACTTATGGTTTATTTTTTGTTAATAGTAAAAACTTATTGAATTTAGATTTCTACAATAATATTATGATTTTAAAAATTTTAATAATATTATGGTTTTAAAATTTTTAATTTTTAATTTTTAATCGTAATCGTGAATAGGGTGTGACACAATCCCGTCCTAATTTTATTTAAAATGGGTCAATGTGGTTTGTTATGCTAATTTGACATTGAGATAAGTTATAAATTGACCACATATTAGTGATTGACTGAAATTTACATGTGATTAACTTTTAGACAACATAAACTTAACGAAAATTACTATATTAGTTCATTTTAAATATTTGAGGAGTCACATTGAATAAATCCCACAAATTGGAACCAAAAAAAAGCCTATTAATTCTATATTAAAATTATGAGCAATTCAAGTCTAAATTCTAGAGCCCCACATTAAACGAAGATGAGTGAAATGAGTAGTATCTACATAGAATGACCTAATGGTTCATGATTCTAAGACTTAAAATTCATATATCTCTTATGATTGATACCAACTCTACTCAGTCTGTCCACTCGAGAAAACCAATAAAAACCTATTAACTTGCGACATTTTTCCAGTTCAACAAAAAGAAACGTAAAGAAAACACAAGTTGTTTTGAGAAGAATCTGCCATTTTCAAAAGCAATTAATAAAATGGATGATATCCCAAGATGAAGAAGCCTTGCCATGAGGGAATTTTCCATGATGCGAAGCACAAAGTGGCACATGGAAACAAAGTATAAAGTGACAAGTTGTAGCAGCAGCAATAGGTGTTGATTAGTCTAGTTTTTGACTTTTCTCTATACTTACGCATGGGAGAAATGAATAGAGATCTAGTTTGTCCCGTGTTGATTATAGGGTTGGGAGAACCATTACTCTTGCTGCGAGAATCTCTAACAATATTTTTATGGTTATTAAGGGCTAGAGAAGAGCACAAAAGGTGGAGCTATATGTAGCCATGGCGTGATTTGTGAGCATTATAGAACTTTGTTTAATGTTTTGGGATCTCTGTTCACGTAGTAGATTCAATTTCATAATCTAACCTCGCTTTAGTGAGAATCATCCTTTTAAATATTAACCCCACGCTTGCCTCATTTTGACTCCTGACATTTTCTTCATTCATCTTTTATCTTTCAAACCAAGTCAATTTTTTTCTTCAGTTGGTCACCAACCTAAACCAGTTACCACTTTTCCATTTTTCTAACTATTCAATCAAAAATGTATATTCTTTTTTTACATTAGTGTTGTTTCTCCCGGTCAACCTTCTCGTTCTAAATATTTCACAATTTAATTTTCTGTGCAAACAACCTATTTTATGAAGGAATTAATATCATTTGTAACATGATGGGATGCTCCACTTTCTTGGTACCATAGTGGATCAAGAATAATGGAATGTACTCCAAGACTAGATGTTTCTGTCTTAAACTTGTTGTAGAAGGAAATTGAGATGTCTTAGGTTGAATATTTGAATCCTTATCTTGATCATATATGTGCCAACAATCTGTGGCAATGTGGCCAAGTTTTCTACATATTTAACAGAGTTTTGTTTTGCCACGTACCTGCGAGAATTGGTATGGGAAGAACCACCACGATTGGCTTTATTCTAGAAACGAGATTTGGTATAAGTTGTATTTGCTTGAATAATAGTTTGATAAAAATTGCTGTGTCGTTCAAAATGTTCTTCTTGTGCCATAAGAAGAGCTTCAATATAACTGATCATTCTCATCCTATAAGCCATCAAGGATTGCCTCAATATAATCTTCAGAGTAAAGATGAGCTACCATAACTACCAACGTATCAATAATTTTCTTTATGTCATTGAGATAGGTAAACACCGAGCGATCATTATTTGGTGTTTTTAATTGAAGTTTGAGCTTCTTGATCTTTGTCCGAGTGTGAGACACAGTACATTTGAAGCTTGAACCAGATTTAAGCAGCAAAATGAAGACCCACCATCTTGGTCAAGATTGTTGATGTCATAGACGCTAGAAGCCATGCAACAAGTTGATCTTATTATTCATGCTCAAGAAATTTTGGATTTATCATGTTGGCCATTTGATCACCAACATTGAGAAAATTTTGGGAAGTAGCAGTTTTGTCCAAGAAGTGTAGCAACTTGAGACCACGAATAGTAGCCATAACCTGTTGTTCCCAGATCAGAAAATTAATCTCATCCAGCTTGAGGGAGATTGGTGTGTTGAAAGTTTGTGAAAGAAAAGAGGAATTAGAAGGAGAAGAGGAATTGGACAAGGTAACGGCAGATGTAGAAGAAGCCATAATGAGGAAAAGATGCTCTGAATACCATGTAAGGGTTAAGAAAAAAATAAAAGGAAATAATGAAGGTAAACAGAAAAAAAAAAAAAGAATATGATTTCAATTATCTTGATTAAGAGATACAAGGAAAAGACATATATACAATTTTAAACACGTATAACCAAGAGAAGCAGAATATGACATGTGGTGACAGGTGTTGACACACATGGGAACTAATTACGTGACAATATTACTGTTGGCAAGCAATATAGTATTGAAAGTTATGTGTAAAGTTTTACCAATAGAAGATTTCACAGATAAAAGTAAATTATTATATATAAAATAAATAAATTTTATCTTATTAAATCAGTTTTATAAGATTCAATTAAACTTAAATTTATTATATTAAAATATTGACATAGAGTAGAGTTTTTTGCAACATTGTTGTTTAACGGGAATGTCAACATGTTTTGTTCAGCTTAATACTGCATAAATAATAATTTATTTTCAAAAGTTTTCAAAAAAAAAAAAGTTAAAAGAAATAAACAGTTATATTTTACAAATAAGTGGAACCAAACATGAATTAAATCACTTTTCTTGAGTGTCTATACTTGGCCACCCTTGATCAGCCTGCAACTTGACAAACTCAGCCAATATCTTGATATCTTCATCTTCCAAACGAGCTCCGAATGTGCACTGACCCCGTGGCATGCACTCTTTACCAAAGCCCTGCATGGAAGTGCAAGACATAAAATATGAACAATGAAAAACAAAATATTAAGGCATCAAGTGAAATATATTAACTGTGTATATACGTGTGATAGGGTGAGTTAGCTTGTTTCACTTTTCTTTGGCTTTCTTTAACAAATGAAACATACCCCAAATCTAAACTAAACCGTTTAAATGCACATACCCCAACTCATAAAAATTGTAATGTTTCATAAGAATATGATTTCATTTCTATGATTTAAATTAACTCCTCCAAGACAAGAGAATGCATGCATACACTAAAATGTATAATGATTTCATTCTTTAAATCTACACAAGATAACTTACTGGCATTCGTCCTTTGCCATAGTAAGTGACACGATAAATCGCTTCTTCTGTATCAACTCCATTTCTGTTGAGTAACATTTGGATAAGTTCAAAGATATATCAAAAAATAGTCAGAAGTTTACTGCACCTTTCGCTAGAGGCCAACAAATTGTCAATTTTAAATTCACATTTGCTGATGTTCCAAAGAACGAACTCATGAAATAGTTGGTACTCAAAAGTGTATCCTTAAAAATTTCAAAGCTTTCTTTCTCCATCATATTTTCAATTCATCACGAGGGTGCTTAGTTTCTCTCCAATTACCTCTGTAAATCCTTTGTAAATAGAGTTGACCCCTGTAAGTTAAAATAGTGGAAAACAATAATGAACAAAAAAATTTGAGTCTGCAAGGATATAAGGAGATGTCATGCATGCATAAGGGGATGCTCACCGGTTGTATTATGTTTCCACCTGCATCGTGACATCCAATACAAGCTTGACGAAACAATGTGGCTCCTCTCTGAAAATCTACGGCTTGAGCACTTGAAACTGCAGAGCACAAGAAAATAAACATGAATTACATGTTTCTTACATGTAAATATTTCCTTATAAAATAGCTAACAAGTCCAGAAGTACTAGTTCTCAAGAGATACTTGATTTCAGACAATAACAAAGTTGATCCAAAACAAGAAACGGATTTCAGCCTATTGGGCACACAAATACTTCGCAAGCAAGAGATGAGGCCGATCAAAAAAAGAAAAAAGCAAGCATGGGATGAGATGATGAATTTTCAGTCTGAAACCCTATGCCGTTTTTGTTATAACTGACAATTAGCAATGGATCAGAATTCTGGATGTAGAGGTGCGGTAAATCATTCAATCCTTGAGTGATGTTCTTTGATCCTTAAGCAACTATGCAATTTTGCAACATTTCGTAAAAAGAGAGAAATTGAGGATCGACGATGTGAAGTTGATGGTCACAGTGTGGCATATATGCGAGAAGGAAACCTGTTAACCAATTAAGTAGTGTGTCAAGTCAACCAATTTTTGTTTATCTCAAACTAGTTCAATACATTTTCTCTGAGTACAAATTCAAATTAGTCCCTGAAATATGAGTGTGTTGGTTGATAAATCCCTGACTAAAATTTTCATTTAAATGAGTTCTTAAAAAAATCATCTTTTGGTGGTCAAATCACTCTGATCTTGAACAGTTTGGTCTTGGCCACTAGTTGATTCATTCAATCTTCCTCCTTTCCCTTTTCCTTTCCCATTCCCTTTCTGGTTCGAACTCCCTTTATTTTTTAAACTGTTTTAGACTTGTAATGTTTGCTCGGGAGCCTTCTCTTATCAGCATTCCTCCTCTCATTAATTCTTTGTGCATGGGGTGAATTATGTAATTCTTCAATACTCATTGAATCAAGGCCTTTGATTCTTCATTTGCCACAACATGATCAAATGCCAAGTTAAAGTTCTCAAGATCTTGTCAACAACCTGCTGCTGATCTGAGAGCTCCTCCTTGCAAGACTCATTCCATTCACCAGTATTTGAATTCTATTGAAATAATCTGCAGCAGATTCTAAAAGTCATAAACTTGATTTTCTTTGTCTTGTCAGCACCACCATAGTTCTTAATCAAGAATCGGGCCTTGCAATCAAGTTTCTTGAATTATTTATAAATTTCCTTATAATTGGCAGTAGCATCTATTCCTAATTCATGAAATCCCACCTTCACCACTTCTCCTACGTCTTGGAAACAGAATATAACAATTACCCTCACCCTCTAATCATCAAAGTTCTTTCCTTCAAACAATGATAAACTACTAGAAACAACATTGTCCAAACTCGCCATTTCTTCCTTTTCAAAATTCAGGTTCTTCAGTACATGAACGCACCCCACAACTAACGAATCAGCCTAGCCCTTGATACCAATTTGTTTGGGAAGAAATCACACACACACATAGGAAGACGAAGGAAATCACGGAACGATAATTTTTTGTATTATTTTCAAATGTACATCCTTACACTTACACCCTCCCTATTCTATTCAAAGAGGTGTCTTTTACATGGTATTGACGAAGACACTAACACCCTTTGAACTGTCTAACAAACTCTGTAATTTGAATTACAGATGCTCTAAAGTTTAAAAGGTAAAAATATTTAGTAAAAGAGTATTTTTTTTTTCTATCAATTAATCAGAAACTATAAATTATCTTCAATATAACTTTCAAAGTTAATCATTATAAAAATCAACACAGTTATCCTACACAGTAATAGGATAACAATATAAGAGGTCAGTTATATTACTTATTCATTGTTCAGTTAGATGTATGTATCCTTGAAGAAGAATCATGCATCGAAGATGAGTTTCTAGATTGATATGAATCTCCCATATTTGTACATCTCATTCAATTGGGATTCAAGAAATCAGTCCTTTCAACAATACTCAATCCTGAAAACAATCGAATCTCTCTACGGTACAATTGTACTAAGATACTCAAATATTATGAAATCTAAATTATTTTCGGTACTATTTCGGCAGCAATGCCCATGAGAAAAAAAAAAGGATTGATTTTTAAAAGTTGATGTATAAAACAAAGAGTGGGTAATTGCATGTTGACAGTGATGCAGTTTGAATCAAAAGCAGAAGCATTAAAGAGGAAAGGAGTGATGAGAGAACTCACGTGGAGTGGTGCAAATTGGAGATAAGACAAGAAAAGCAGCCACAAGAGGAGGAGCCAAACTCTTGAAGAACTTCAGTTCTTCCCATGCAAGAATTGGCTTCTTTTCCCTCATCGCATTGTCCTTTTAATCAACAGTTCAATAGCCAGTGTTCTACTTGTCAGTTTCTTTTTCTGGGTTAACACATAACACCTTTCAAAATCACACAATGAAAGTGAGCAAGATAAGAGTGTTCTACCTTAATGGAGAAGAGGCGAGTGTAATCAGTGGAACCAGAAATCAACGAAGCAACTTTCATTTCGTTTGTTTCGATGCATAAGAAGGGCTCAACGCGCGACTGAAACTGGATAGTGTGTCTGCAAAGGAGAGCCTGACAAATGTATTTATTTTTTAAGGCTCATCTACAATCTTTTAATCTTTTATACTTATGAAAACATTAATTGATTGTTGCCTTAAATGATCTCTGTATTGGTGAGATCAACTTTGGTTTTTTTTTCCCAAGTTTTAATTTTCATCCATTTTGATTAATTTCACCATTTTTTTCTAATTGTATTTTCATTAATTTGATCATTTTCTTAACAATGTTTTAATAATTAATGAAAGGTGTCGGTTTCTACTTTTTTTAATTTTTTTAATCTTTTTTAATTTAAAAAGAAGTTGTTTACATAAGTTAATATTATATTATTAGTTAAATTAGTGTCAAATGTCAGTAGTGTCAGTGTCATGTTTATTGTCAAGTGTCATTTGTAGACGTGAAATCAATATTAATTATTATTTTATTTTCGATTTAGTTTCAATTTTACTTTATTTTGTTCAATTCAATGTAATTTTTTTTAAATTTTGTTTAATTTAATAATTTGACTTTAAATTGAGATTAAATTTATTTTTTATATAAATCACATGTTAAAAGAAATCACATTTTTACTAAACATTTCATATTTCTATTAAAATCAATTTTGTTCTTACATAGTCAAATTAATCAAATGTGTACTCTAAAAAGATTTTCAAAGATTTTTAAAGCACTTCCAACCTTCTATCTCTAATCTACTCATCCTTGTCAATTCTCCTCAAAATGGAAAGTGGTTATGTATGCAAAAAAAAAAATATAGCTCAAGTTAGCATATTACATCATCAAACAATATATATAGTAATCAATGAAACATCATTAACATATATCTTAAGATGTATTATTTAGATTTACTGTTTATGGATTTTTACTTGAGTTTGTGTCCATTTGTAACACCCCATCTTAGGATGGCACGCATAATTAATATCATAACAAAATAGTGCAAAATTTAAAACTTTATTTCATTATTTTCAGTGAAAATAATTAAAATCATTTGAAAGAAACAATTAATTCAATTACAACCTATAATGTTAAAAAAATTTAAACATAAACTTTATTACTTTCTCAAAATATTATAAAAATTCTCTCATTATTTTCCCATGTGTATTCTCACTCCACTAAGCACCAACATCATTGTTTTCGTATAAAAATGATCATCGCAGGTGAAAATCACAACCACAACATACAATGGTTAGCTAACAATAAAAAATACAAGATAATACACAATAAGTACACTCATCCACCCTATTCAGGTATCCTTCCCCAATCCATAAAGGCAAACACATTTACATCACACAATAAACACATTACCACAAACACTTGTGGTCTATCCCCAATACCATACCATACCACCTGTTCAATATAACCGACAACACTTAAACTCATCCTCTTCCCGCATTGCACAACCGAAGAGGACCCATTTCCCGCATCGCACGACCAAAAGAATCATCATTGGATTTACTAGGTACAACAAAATGACTTGTCTTAACCTCACACACATACAATCAATGACACACAATACAATCATGTTCAAACATCACACAACTAACCACACAAATCAGCAAAAAAAACATAATAACACGGCCAACAACACCTATGGCTCAACAATTATCACAAATAGCTCAACTAAACATACACACTCTAGGGTTGAGGGAATATGGGGAAGGTGAGTGAACCACTCTAGGGTTTCCCCTTTTAGAGTGGTGGCAAAAGCCTTGCACATGATGGCATCACCAATCATGTACAAACTGACTTGAGTAGTATAGACGACAACATGCTCATTTAGGTTGGTGCTACCATCATATCGGTCCAATGTAATATCCTTCCATTTCTTAGGAAGAGGGTATTAGTGATACCCTCTATGAAAGTATGTTAGCAGTTTCCTCCTACTATCGAGGAGTTGTGTGTCTTTGGGATAAGATTATACTTGTTTTCTTCTTCATTCCCACGGACAAGACCGGTGTGAGGCTGAGGTTTTTCATTGATAATGTGTTATCAAGGGTTTTTTTCTCCTTTCCCTTAATAGTCATTCCTTCAATCTTAATCCTCCTTTTCAGCCCGTCATTCTCCTACCTTAGAGCGTTAATCTCTTCAACACTTTTTTTCTTAAATTTGGTGAACTCCTACTACATTTTCACTTGGGCGTCTAGGATAGAGGCTATATCAGCCAATGAGGGTCCTACTTCTTTTTCTCTAACCATCTTGCTTCTTGTGGACACCATAAATGCTTTCTTCACAAAATACAAGTAAGCCCCATGGTGGTGTCAATTGATGACAACTCCTTTAGGACTTTCCATATAAAGAAGAAACAACTTAAACTAAGACTAAAGAAAGGGAAGTAGAATAAGGATTTCTAAAGTTCTTTCCTTATCTATGTCTTAGATGAATTTACTTTGCTAAATAATATTTGCATTGTTTTACAGGCCTTGAATAAAGGTTGAAGACCATGGAGAATCAACCAAAGAAGCTTGGAGAGCCAAAGGAATCAAAGGAATCAAAGAAGGGATGAAAAAGGGTGTTTTCCGGATTGAAGCTAATAGCTTCCGGATTGGAAATGCATGTAAATTTAGCTTCCGAATTGGTAATCGCGCCCAACCATCTACTGCTCGTGCCTAGCTAAAACGCACCAGAATTCAACATTTTAAACACGTTTTTAATGTGTTTTCTGTGAGACTTGTGGCCCAAGAAGCTCTGAAGCGTCTCAAGCACACTTCCTTTGTATATTGTAGAAGCTTGCAAAGCAAGATTTAGAGCTCTCTCTTCACTATAAAAGAGAGATGCAACTCCTTTGTAAAATGAACTTTGAAATGATAAAGAAATGTTGTTGAGTTTACTCGAGGTTTATTCTTTGAGAGTTCACTTCTTTGTTCTTATTATGCACTCTCTCCTCTAGCTTCCTTCCCTTTTTGAAGGCTTTCTAAGCTTGAGAAACCTCACACACTCACCAAACCTCCACTGAACCATTCATCGAACACCTGATGTGCATTCGCGTCTTCATTCTTCAACTCATTCCGCTGCCACGATTCTGAGTTTGGAGGAGCTCTCACTTGAACTGTGGAGCTGCTTCCATTATCAATTGTTCATACAAAATCGAGTGTGTACCCTGCAAAGACTTCCAAATACTCTTCAAGTGCTTCCAACCTTCAATTTCCATAATACTCGTTCTCTTCTTGAATGCTTGTTCTCCCTAAGACAGAATCGAGTTGTGTCTGCAAAAGATACTTTGACGCTCAAGTTAACCTATCGTGTCAGCAAACTACAAATGTGATAATTAAGGAAACGTCATTAACATATCTCGTAAATATTATTTATACTTATTGTTTATGAATTTTTACTTGAATAAACCTCAACCCATTGACCTAAATGATTGTTAGCTTTTGAATTATCGTAATTAACCATAAATCATGGTACTTAAGTATTTTATGTGATGTTGTATTAGTCGAATAGAAATTGACCAAGTACATACGATTTAGTAGATCGAAAGTCAAGAAGGAGTCGTACTAATAGTCATGGTCATAGGTAATACAAATTTATAACAAATTTAATATATTAATCTTAAAATCAATTTATCACTCAGTTATTTTTAAAAGAATGTATTGAGCTGCGTTTCCATTGTCTAAAAAACCAAAATCACTTTTTTTTTTAAATTGTTTCTTTTAAATATTATCTCTTGTACCACTGTCGTAAAGAAAAGTATAACTAAGTGTAGAAATTTTTGTCTATTATTTTATTTTCTTTTTTGGTATATATATATATATATATATATATATATATATATATATATATATATATAAAGTTTGTTAATGCGCGTATGCATGCTTTTCAATTAGTACATTTTAACCATGTGTGTCGGGTTTTAGTAGACAAAAATACCCTTATATATTATATTATGAATTCTAACTTTTTAGGTTATGAATATTTTAATAATTTTCATTCTCAAAACTAAAAAAGAAAAAGAAACCCCCCAAATCCTTACTCACGTCTCTCATTCTTCTCAAGCCTTTCTCTCTCATTCTATCATCCTTACCATTGCCCAAATTGAAAAAATCAGAAACACTTGCCTAACCCTAATCCACATTCCTTACTTATCCAATTTGTTTCTCTCGCATCTCCATACTCTTTTTCACGCACACACAAATTGGATAAGTGAGGAAGGTGGATTTTTAATTGGGGCTATAGTGGAATGTCAGAGAAAAGGTTGAAGTGAGAAAGATGAAAGAGAAAGGGTTGGGAGGAATGAGAGAGGTCGGTAAGAATTTGGGTTTTTTTTAGTTTTGAGAATGAAATTTATTAAAATACCCTTAACCGTAAAACTTAGAATCCATGATATAAGGGTATTTTTGTCTATTAAAACTCGGTACACATTGCTAAAATGTACCAACTGAAAAATAGTCGTACGCGCGTTAGCAAACATATATATATATATATGAAGTTTAAAATGTAGCTGCTAGAAGACATTAGACTTAGATTAGAAGAAAAATCATTAAACGTTAAATATATTTTTATCAACTATATAATATAATTAACTTAGTCAAGTTATGCTATTTAAGTTGATAGGCTATTTTTGACTTTATACAATGGATTTGACATGTCGCAAACTAAATTAGTTTTATTTTTTCTATTCTTTCATGTAATGAGTGTCTTTTAATAATCCGTTGTACCATGATGTTGTCTTGTTGGTTTTCTTGTGAAAATTTTGTCTTTGAAAAATATAATTAATTTAAATGAAAGAGGTAGATGATATAAATCATTAAAATGAATATAAACATACGAATGTAGACAACATATGGTTCATAAGCAGCATTGGTCTAACAATAATGACGATTTTACTCCTCATTATTCAAACGTTTTAAATTAAAATTTATTTTGTGAAAAACTCTAAAATTTTCCCGTTTGTTACTTGATTTTACAATTTCTTGAAATTCAAAATTGTTTGAGGGTTTGTTACCTTGTGTAATTTTATTATTTCAACACAACAAAAATTTAATGATTTTTTGTTGTTGTAATGTTTGATAAAATAAAAATATATTTATGAAGTGAATTTCATGAATAAGATTAAAATTAATGATTTTTTATGTAACGTTTTTTTTTCTTGCAACTGACTCAACGTATTTGTCATATAAATAGCATTAAAATTTGTTTCATTCGGTTTTTAGGCACAAATATGGGTTGTGTTATGCATTGTCAAGCTTATGTTATGCTTTTTATTATTATAATTTGTGGAAACTAAAACAAAATCTTCCAGGTATGTTTTCTAAAACCAGTTTTTTTAAAAGAAAACATTGAGGTTAAACTTAAGAAAGGTGGGGTGGAAATAGTAATTTCTCTTTAAATAAATGATTGAAGCTAGAAAATTAAAAGTTTGATTAGATTGTTAATAAATATATTTACTAAGATACCCTTGAGTTTGTTGTTTTTGTTTCAAAGGACGATTAATGGTAACCATAATAAACATGACAAGTGGCAATTAATTATTTTCTTGAATTCCACGCTATAGTTTCTCTTCTTCAAACTCTGAACCTTCCGTGCAACGCAGAGTTGTGCTGGAACACTTATCGTGAAGAAATAACCATTTAACGGAACATAACAGCACCTTCCCCAAATCATCCAAAAATTCCAAACCCTAACTCTTGATTCTTGATGGCGATCTTGTTGGGCGAAATTCTCCAAACCATGGAGCTGTGGCTCAAATTGATGAAAAAGCCGCAGCCGGAGGCCTACGTCAACCCTAATCTCGACCCAGTTTTACTGGTTCCCGGTGTCGGCGGCTCCATTTTACACGCCGTTAGCGACCCCGATGGGAGCCAGGAGCGCGTTTGGGTTCGTTTCCTCAGTGCCGAGTACAAGTTGAAGACCAAGCTTTGGTCGCGTTATGATCCTTCCACTGGTAGACCTAATTTTTCATTTTACATAAATTAAGCACGTTGGAAGTTGAACTGATGCTGGTTTGTTTCATCGGTTGCTTATTTATCTGAAGATTTTTTCTGATTAAAGAAAAGTAAAAAGGTTAAATTTGATCAGCGTATGTGTTATTTTTTTCTTTTAAAAAATTTAAAATTTCAGCTTTATGTGGTAAAATACGGAATTGTGCTGTGTTTTTTTTCTCCCTTACCTATAATTAATTAATGGCCATAGTTAGTCAGGGAAACAAGGTATTGTATGATTGAAAAATGACGTATGTGGATAAACGGCTTAATTAAGTTTTTGTTTGATAAGAGTTATTCCAGTGAGAGCTTATCTCTTTTGAAGCTTCCCCATGAAACTCGTTGACCATATTTTTGGTTTAACATGTAGCACTATTTGATTCTCATCAAGCAAAAGCTATAAATAGTAGCTTCTGAGTTATACTTTTTATGTTATTGACATGAAAATGTCACCTGACTCACGAATTTGATGTGCAAACAAAAGCTAAATAAAAAGCTTAGGAGCCACTTTCAAAAGCTTAATTACATTTTTAGCTACTTCTTAGTCAGCCTTCAATTTTAAGCTTGAGTTCTGTATGATAACTCCAAACAAGCTCTGCAGAAGCTCTTCCAAATGGCCCTGCGCGTACCCAAGCTTCTGTGCCTGCCCAGTTTATTTATTTCTTTACTGAAATCATGTGTTTTGTGCTGAAGAGTGTGCTATGAAAAAAATTGAAATTGGTGATCTGAACATACACAATAATCTTCTTTGAAACCAGGAAAAACTGAGTCCATGGATCCAAATTCAACAATTATGATTCCTGAAGATAGGCATGGACTCTATGCAATTGATATTTTGGACCCTGATTTGGTATGCCTGTTTTATACTGAGTTGCTTATATTTGCAACGCAGATAACCAATTTATTCATGAATCGTATATAATTCTTTTGAGCAGATGATTGGAAGTGAGGGTGTGTATTATTTCCATGACATGATTGTTGAAATGCGTAAGTGGGGATTTGAAGAGGGGAAGACACTTTTTGGCTTTGGATATGATTTTCGCCAAAGCAACAGGTAGCTAATTAAAGAAATTCAAACATCCTACTCGGCACATATGTACAATTTATGAGATTATTTAACTACATCTTTCTGCATGTAAAAACTATCTCATGTTTTTTATGGAATTGATTCTTTGTAAAGAATTCACTAGTTTTATAATTTGTTTTATTTTTATTAAAGGAACATTTGTCTGAAGAAGTGAAATTTTGATCAGCCTAAAGTGAATTATAATTGTCCAAATGGAATTTAATCTGATTGATGTCTCTCAAGTGTTTCTTTTGATTATTGGTTTACTGGTGGTTTGATTTCTCACCCAAGGATAAGATCTCTAACAAGTATTTACTCAAACAAAGTGAAGGCAATTTTTCTTACAACTTCTCTGTTTATATCATCTAGGTTGCAGGAAACAATGGATCGGTTGGGTGCAAAATTAGAGTCAATTTATAATGCTGCAGGGGGGAAGAAGATAAACATCATTAGTCATTCTATGGGTGGTCTTTTGGTCAAATGCTTCATGTGCCTGCAAAGTGATGTAAAACATCTCTGATAAGCTTCTTATTTTGGTTTTATTTTATCTACTGCTGATACATGACCATATTTTTTTGTTACCTTCCTCAGATTTTTGAGAAATATGTTAAGAACTGGGTTGCGATTACTGCACCATTCCAGGGTTAGTAATTCTATTTTGTATTTATCAAAAGTATGGACTTATAATTAAGGATATTTGATGAATGATTCTTTTAGCATTTCAATGCAATTTGTAATGATAGGTCTATTAGAAATTTGTTTCCCTTGTTTAGTATATTTGAAGGCAATGCCATATTTTCTTCATATGCTTAAATAGTTAATGGAAAAACATAGTGCATAACAGATCACTACTGTCTTTTCACTTGATTTAACCTAGATATGATTTGAATTGTATAATTTAATAATTTTCTTTTATTGCTTTCATGTGTTCTGTTTCATCTGGTTAAGGGTTTTCTATTTATTTGTTTTTGCAATGGAAAGTGCATGATGGTGTAGTTATACAATCACATTCATGCAGGTGCACCTGGAAGCACCAATGCTACCTTTTTAAATGGAATGTCATTTGTGGAAGGATGGGAACAGAACCTTTTTATTTCCAAATGGAGCATGCACCAGTTGGTATATATCAGTTATTTGTTTTCTGGATTTGTTCTTTGAATTTGTTTATCCACTGTGTCGGCAATTTATCCTTACCATTCAGCAATGGCTACTGGCCAAAGTGTGGATTAAGTGTTTATTAACCAGTCTGAAAATATTGAAAAGCAGTGATGATGACCTCTTCCTGAATCAAAGTCAAATAACGGAATTGCTTAATTACTAACCACACTTCACAATTATGTTTTCTAAAACTATGATTACATTAGAAGGAAAAATAATTTAGTGACCTAATTTGGTAGAAAAGAAATATAATGATAGTTTTCTCTGTTATTATTTATGGTTTTGTAAAAGTTATTTTATTAATGGATTGCTTTTCATCTTTTGTATGATCTTCTGATATAGTCTGCATGTTCTGATTTTCCAGTGTATGTGTTGTTGGATGGTCTTCTCTCTTTCTGTTGTTTGTGCTGCTCCCTTTTGAAAAAAGATTATCTAAAGCATAGTCTTGCATTGTTTTTGTATGCATTTTGATTAATCGTGTTCTCTCTTTCTAATTTTTGTATTTAGATACTTCAATATTGTAAATTATTTATTTTAGTTTGTTCCAATCACAGCTTATTGAATGTCCATCGGTGTATGAACTGAGAGGTTGTCCTAATTTTCATTGGGAACATGTTCCTGTTCTGGAATTGTGGCGTGAGAGACATGATTCTGAAGGGAAATCACATGTTGTTCTGGAGTCATATCCACCATGTGACAGCATTGAGATTTTGAAGCAAGCTCTTGTAAATAACACTGTAAGTTAACTGTGTTAACTTGCACAGCATGGACAATAATGGAACTTCATTAAATTTGAGTATGAAATTTCGATGAAACTGAATGCATTATAGTTTAAATTTTATTTTTGGAGCATTGGACACTTTTTGCTGTTGACTAGTAAAATCTACAAATAATGATTAATGGATAACTTGGGATGGAAGAAAACATAATTTAAAGATGCTTTGCCTTTTTCATATCTAGAGATGAACTTGGAACTTTAACTTGGTCTCTACCCTCTCCTAGTTTAAGGAAATATTTAGAATAATTTACAGTTACACACCCCTTGTGATTTCTTGACATTGCACACAACCGCTGTACTTTTCTATTATTCACAACAACTTCTCTTAATGATTTTCAAGCAATTAAAGGGTTAGCTTAATGTATAAAGGGTGTTAGTGTAATGCATAAAGGATATCAGTGTAATGTTTTCAAAACAATTAATTAGGCAGTGAACGGGTAGAAGAAATGATGATATTGGGAGAAACTTAACAAAACTGCTGGGAGTGTCAATTTAATTTACTCATCTTTATTTATGCCAGGGTCGGGGAAAGTGGAGTGGTGGATTTCTGTAGAATACATTAATGCATTTAAGGAATGCTGGTGTTGTTGCTATTCAAGATCTAGTCATCTAGGATGTTTATTTATATATATCTCTAACTGTGATCCAGGTTAATTATGATGGTGAGGATATATCCCTGCCCTTCAACTTGGATATCCTTAATTGGGCAAACAAAACATGGGAGATTCTATCTTCTGCCAAACTTCCCTCACAAGTTAAATTTTACAATATTTATGGGACCAATCTTGAGACACCTCATAGTGTTTGGTAATGCCTCTATCAATTCTTTGTATATTATCATGGTTACCCTTGAACATGCCAATATTTATAATTCTTTTGGAAACATGTGAGTCGTCACTTGACACAACTATCATTCTACAGTTTTGGGAGTGGGGACAAGCCTGTCACAGATCTGCAGAAGCTACGTTATTTCCAGGTCAGTACATTTGTGATTGTGTTAAATACTTGTTTCATGATTCATGCTTTGTCTTGAATGAGACGGAGAGTTGTATGGTATGGTGCACACAATATCCATTGCCCAGGTTATGCATTATTATTTTTATTTCTGAAGGAAAGTCCGGATCCATCTGCATTTTCTCCGTCTGTATTTGATTAGTCAATAAACTGTAGGCTAAGAGAATTGTTAAATTTAAATAATTTGTTTTTAAAGCCCTTGTGGTATGCCTGACTTTGGAACATGACAACCTCTTGACTTCATAACGTTATCTCACTTATCTTTCTGGTGTGATATAGTTCAAGTATTTTTATTCGATAATCTTTTATGCTAAATCTTTGTAAATTATTTCTCCACATCATATGTATACTTTTCTTTGCTTTGGTAGACCATGCTTACTTTTATCTTTCTTAAAACCCAGGCCAAATATGTATTTGTGGATGGAGATGGAACAGTTCCTATAGAATCAGCCAAGGTTTGCTTATTTTCCTATATACGCAATCCTTGTACAATTGATATGTCTGATCTAATTACATGTTAGTTTTCTTGATATTATGTGGCATTACTGTTAGGAGTAATTGAGCTAAAGCCCAAAGTATATTTTGATTAAACCTAAATGCAGGCTGATGGTCTTAATGCTGAGGCTAGGGTTGGAGTGCCAGGTGAACATCGGGGTATCCTTCGGGAGCCACATGTATTCCGGCTTATCAAGCACTGGCTGAAGGCTGGAGTTCCTGATCCCTTTTACAATCCCCTCAATGACTTTGTGATTCTACCTACTGCTTTTGAAATGGAGAGGTATAAAGAGAAGGGTGTTGAAGTAGCATCCCTAAAAGAGGAATGGGAAATTATTTCCAAGGACCAAGATGACCTGAGTAATACATCGGATAAAATTTGCTCCATATCAGTTTCACATGAAGGAGCCAATCAATCTTACTCTGAGGCTCATGCTACCCTGGTTATTCACCCAGGCACTGACAGTAAACATGTTCAACTGAATGCTCTGGCTGTTTCAGTTGATGCCTTGTGAATCACATTCTGTTGAAGTACGACTAACTTGGAGTGGAGGGAATAATTTCTTTATAATTCATTATGGTTGGCATCTCTTGTGTGTATATAGTGATATTCTTTTGATTTGCTGTGCCATATTCCACTGTTTCATGTATGATATTTGTGAACCTTCTGTATCTGTTGTGAAAATGAATACCATCTTCCTGACACTCTTGTATATAATGTGAATCGTATGAATACCGTATTTGTGACATTCTTAACTTCCTATGTCAATGGCGGCATGCTATGTATAAAGTTCGTTTTTGTATATACTTTTTGCATTTTTGTACGTTTTTCTCCAGTATGTTTGTATTTTATTTTTGTTCAAAGGAAAGTTTATTTTCAGTAAAGAGGAAAACAAGAATGGAGGCAAGGAATTTTTTGAGCCCATTTCCTGCAACCATGGTATTTCTTGGTGGTAATCTTTCATTTATTTGGAAATGTAAAATATACATTCCCAATAGTTGACGAACATTAATGCAAATATAATTAATTAAAAACTAGGATTGAAAAAATTAATATATATATATATATATATATATATATATATTTATATGAATAAAAATAACATAAATCATTATATACCTACAACTTATTTCTCAAACAAATACACACAGAAAACAACAATGAAAACATCTAATGAGTTAAGATAAAATATAATTATCATAATTAAGAAACTAAAAGACTAAATAGATATGAACAGTTGGTCCCATATATATTAATAATAAATATGGATAAAGTTATTTATTTAACCTTGATGTCTTGAATTAAAAAAATATATATTTAAAATAATAAAATACAAATACACAAGAATTAGTCCATAAATATTAATAATAAATATGAATAATTTGATTTATTTAACATTGACGAGTTTAATTATTCTTTTTACCTTAAAAAAATCAAATACGGATATTACATACTGACGCACCCTATTTTAGGCGCCCAAATTTGACTAGTAAAATTTTGAGATTACTTTGACGATTCCATCTTAACAGTAACTTAGAATTTATTAAACAGTTGTGAATAGAAGAAAAAGAAAGAGAACCATGAGAAAAACAAGTTAAGTAGAAAGTGTATGTTAATTCTTTGGTTTGATGGAAAGACCTTGAATGAGAAGTCCAGTTTTCCACATGCCACCTTCATATTCATACATGGAGATCTCCATCTGGCCAGCATCTTTTTCAGAGGCCACAAACTCACCTACTCGAATCTCTATCCATCTTTCCCTTGACTTGTCCATTAAATTTTCCCTTTGCTCTTGTTTCCTCCCTCCAGGAAGAACAAGTCTAACATTTATAGGAATTTCCCACCCTTTAGCTGAATCTTTCAACATCACAATAAATGAGACTTGATACAAAACTCCTGGTGAAACCATTCCAATATCAAATTTCCCATGCACTTCTACCCAGCATACCTTTTTCAGTGTAGCCAACTCTATCATGCTACCACTGCAACACACGTAACAAGTTTATCTACCAAGTTTCTCTCAATTATGCATATATTTATATTTATAAATTCGTCTTATTTATAATTTAACAACATTATTACACAAAAACTTTTTATATATACTAGAAAATAACTTTTTTTCTAGTAATGAATGCTTACCTTTCTTCTTTCTTTTGTTCCCATGTCCAATAGTTTTGATTTTCTGCCCAGGTGATTGAGAGTGCTCTTGCATACAACACGAAACAGTTGCTGTTGGACTTCTTCTCTACCCAATATTTCTGTGCACAAATAATGTTAATCACACCAAAGATTGTTCAGTCAGTAAATCATAATCTTAAATCGAGTTATTATCTCAAACTCTAATTAACAGCACCAACATAAAGGATAGTTCAAATAATCATAAAACTTTTATGACTGATTTAACCAATATGAAAACATATCTTTTTGAATTTGGTTATTAAAGTGTAAGAGCTAAAAACCAATTTAAATTAAACTTCTCTTCTTAAAGACACTTCTTATAGACATGTCCATTTATACAAAGAGCTAACATGAACAAGTAACATGAAGAGAAGTTTAATTTGATTTTATAAAAGTAATAGATTTATATTTTCTTATATTTAATATTTTTTTTTATGTAAAATTTTCAATACAATTTTTTTATATCACAATATATATATATTTTGAGTGTAGGGGAAATATTAAACTCAATTATCAAACAACAAATTTTTTAAAATATGTTTTGGATGATTGTAATACCATATTAAAAAAATAGAATTAAGTGTAATTCAATTATAAAAAAATCAGTTTATAAAGTAGATACTTTGAAACTAGATGACATTGAACTTGCCTTTGTTTTGTGAGCTAAGAACACCCCAGCATATAGCTGATCCAACAGGTTTCCCCAGTTGGAAGAATTAGCAACAGGAGAGTCTGCATCCTTGAGTATATGTTCATAGTTGTGTGGGATCGGTCCTTGAAAATTCCATGGTTTAACTGGCATCGAAGATTCAGTTTTGGCATTATTTACCATCTTTGTGGTATTCTTGGAGGATTTTGTGTTGCCTTCAGGCGACAACGACCACGATTCCCTTCTCGCAGGTTCATGTGGTTGTGGTTGTGGTTGTGGTTGTTGCTGTTGCTGTTGGTGGTGTTGTGATTGTAGCTGAAACTGTGTTTGTGATTGTTGTTCTTCCTGAGAGTGAGAAGCACCCATTTTTTCTTCTTCTACTTTCCTTCCTAATCTTCTGATTATATAAGGTTTAGAACTTATTCTATGTTACCTCTCAGCCATTCTTATTGCTTCTTCTTTTTTTATTCCATATGCTCTATGATAAAGGAGAGATATATACAACTTATAACCACTTAAAGCTTTAATTAATAATTATTAAAGGCTGACATATGGTTGTAGAAATATGACAATATTCTTATCTATTATTTATTATCACATTTATTTTTCTTTCTCTCTTTTTCTCATCTCTCCTTGTTTAGGTCCGAAAACAATAATTTTGTTATTAAAACTTGAAATCCTCGTAAACTTGAAGGGTATATATCGAGAAAAACGAAAAAGATATTAGATTAAGAATAATTTGTGTGAAATTAATTACCTTTTTTTTATATATTTGAGTCTAGAGTAAATATTTATGATGATAGTGTAATCTTTTTAAATAAATAAAAAAATAACAAGATAATTAAGTATGTTTTCGTTATTTGGCTTTAGACCATTTTGAAAATATCTATTTTGGAAACATAAAGTTTTTAAACATTTTTAATAAGATTTGTATTGAATTTATCTTGAAAGCTTTATCCGGAAAGCATAAGAATATTTTATAAAGCTGTCTGGAATGTCTTTAAGCAAGAAGTTCAATTAATGTGTTATATTCCTTCGTCGAAAGAATGTTAAAGACGATAGCTTCACATTTCTCCGTTAAAGGATAAACACACTGTTGCTGAAATTGATTTACTTGGGTTTTTTGAAAAGTTATAATCTTAAATAAAATAATTTTAGAAAAGTTCCTTTTATTTAAGTTATCAATCATGATTTTTAATTTAAATATTACAAATAAATACATTAAGAATGTAAGAACCGAGAATTTTAAAGACTTTGGAGTGGATAGATGTGTGGGAATAATGAGTCTGAATGATTTATATTAAAATAATATTACTATATAAAGAAAAATTTCAAATGTTCGTCCCATTTTCTGATACAACCATTTCTTTCCAAATCTTCTCTTTTCTTTTCTCCTCATTCTCTCTAAAAATTTCTCATCTTACTTCATCTGATTTCAATCAGACCGAACTTAAGTAATCTTGGAGTCAAAAACATCATTTTCCACCGATCAAAGTCTTGTTTAGAGCTAGTAAGTCTCGATTTCTTGAGCTCTTGTGAGATTTCGAAACTTTTTGACACATGCAAGCTAAGTTTCTGGTTGCATGTGTTCATCAACTTCTTCTTCCCATTTCTGATCACATTTCTGGTCTTTTGGTGGTCTATCCTCATCAATCAGGGAGCTATAGGTGTTCTTGGGATTTTCTGGAAGTGTGAGCAAATTTCTGGAAGGGTAGAAGATTCCGTTCGATTAAGAGGTAAGGGAAGCTAGTTAATTTAATTGTCATTCTATGTATGAAATTACTGTTTGGATGGTTGCATGTGTGTGACTTGAATGTTTGATTGAATTGTGTTGAATTTGTGAATGTTGGAACCTGTGAACTGGTTGGAGTTTCTCTGCATAAGTGTCTGGTCTGTTCTGATCTTAAGGAAGTGGGTATACGAAAATGAGAGTTTGGGGTTGGGAGTGAAATCTGGTATGAGACTCTTTGGGATGATGTTAGAACGATTTTAGGTACCTTCGGATAGGCGTAAATGGGTATATGAATCATGTTTGGAGGATTAGAAGTTGGAAAGTTGTAGTAAATTAGTGAAGATAGTTGTTGATCATAATTCTGCAGATATTCTACAGAATTATGCAGATCGCCGAGTGTCATTCATTGACCTTTCGGCTTTCTTCTTGTGTTCGGTCCTAACTGAGTTCTACTTCTATAGAGCTTTTCAGTTAATGACCGATCGGTCGTACTAATATTCTGTTTAGTCATAGTAATCGGTCTTAGTGGGGTGTTTGGTCTTTTAGTAGCGATCGATCTTAGTGGGGTGTGTGGTCTCTTAGTAGTGATCAGTCTTAGTGGGGTGTGTGGTCTCTTAGTAGCGATCGGTCTTAGTGGGGTGTGTGGTCTCTTAGTAGCGATCGGTCTTAGTGTGGTGTGTGGTCTATTAGTGCGGTCTGTAGTTTTCTTTGGCCAACCCTGCTTTTGCGTTCTGCGTCTTGTGCTTTGAGGTGGTGGAGGTTGAACGAGAAATCAGAAAGGCATTGGTGGGGTAGATGAGTTTAGGTTTGAGGGAGAGTGAAAGGAAGAGTGAGGATGATACCTTCCAAAGCATCGCCATTTTTGTGATTTGGGAACACCGCAAGGATCCCACTATTCACTCTTTCTCTTCACTCATTCCTCAACTTCCTTCCTTGCTTCAGACCCCTAGAAACACGAAGAACCCTAAAATGGATAGTTGGAACCCTAGGAAAGGGGGAAAACATAAAATGAATCGATTATTCGGTGTGAAATGGAGATTGAACAGTGAGAATGGCGCTAATCGAAGAATCAATCGGTAGAATGGTGTTTAATCGGTGGAAAAGGTGAAAAATGGATTTTAATCGGTGAAAACAAAGGGAAAAGCGAAATGAAAGAGAAACCCTAACAGAGTATGAGGTTTGGTGTTGGAGGAGATGCGCAAGATAATGAAGACGATGATGATTTGGTGAAGAAGACAAGACGATGATGATTCGGTGAAGAAGACGAGACGAAGACGAATTGAGAAGACTGCAAAGTAGGGTAATTTCCTTCGTGGAGTGAAGATAAAAAATCGATAAAAAGCCCTATACGCCTTGGGTCTGGGGGAAACCGAGGCCTAAAAGGCTCTCGTACTTCGCTCTACTGCCTCGGGTCTAATTGGAACTGATATTGTAGGTCAATTTCAAAAAGTTGTCAGTGGAAGACTCAAAGTTAGGTGGAAAACAACAGAGCATTACGCCTTGGTTTGGCCATTAACCGAGGTAATTTGACCTTTATGCCTCGGTTCAAGAGGAACCGAGGCCTATAAATTCGTTTAAATTGTAAAAATGCCATCGTCTTTACATATGCTTCGATTTTCTGGAAACCGAGATATATTACCCGTGTTCTTTCCCGCATTTTGCACTAGTGGAAGGAGAATTCCAAGGAGGAATGTCTCAGTGATTTGTTATCAATTTGGTGGTAAAGTATGAATATGGACAGAGAAATCCACGACGTTCATCCTGACATTCTAATGATTACCAAGTCTCAAGTAGAAATGGGTAAGTCATGTCATGAGAATAGCAAGAGGTCCTAGCCTATAGAGTATCTTAGGTGAGTTATAACGAATTAACCCTGGGTGGCAGCTGAGGGTGTTCGAGTTACTACACCCCCGGACGCAGGAACAACCTCAAGCTACATATTCATACAATCCGGATGGTCAAGTCAAGTGTTCGGTCATTGCCTGTAACGTATGGTCGGTCATTTTATGCTTGAAATGTTTGGTTGACACATGCTTATGTATTTGTTTAATTCGCTAGTATAAATTAAATTACTCTAGCTTACCCTTTCTTTTCTATGGCTTGTCTTTGTGTTTGTTTCTCTTTTGCGATGATCACTTGAATGATGTGAGCTTAGGGATACAACTTTTTTAGTTGACTCATCTGAAGGTTGTTGGTATAGCAGCGGTATAAGAGTATTTCGATCTTCAAGTGAAGAATTTAGTTCTTCATAAAAGTATAGTTCTGTTCTTTCCTTATCAATGTAATATTTCATTTTAGTAAATTTTATATTACTAAATTGGGATGTTACAAAGAATACAAATTGATTAGGGTAAAATCATTCTTAAAAATATTTTTATATAACATTTTTTTAAAACACAATAAAGTTCAATTTGTTCATATAGATAGAGTGATAGAGTCGAAATGGAAGAATAACTAAAAAAAGTATATGATGAACTACAATTATAAACGAACAACTTAACTTTGAAATCATTAATATAAAATAAAGCTTCAACATCGCGTTCAATGTCAAAAAAACAAAAAAAAATGACGTTAAAAAATGATTGATGTTATTTTTGTAAATAAAAATTTAATTAAAACGTTGAAATTTAGACTTTTTTGAGGTCAATTGGTTATTGGATGTTGCAATTTTCAAGTTTTGAAGTCATATTGAGTAAATTTCACTTAAATATTTGGCACGAAGGTGAAATGACTCAGGTATGATGTTGAATGTCCTAGTTTCAGACGTCAAAAGGCTATAAGACGTCGAAATACCACTTTTCAGATGTTATATATTAGTGAATTCATTAAAATAATTTAGGCGAGAGGTTGAAAGTTCATTCACTTTATCTTTGCGTGCGACTCTCTTCTCTACTCAAACCTTCCTTAGACGAAGCTTTTGGCACCAACACATGTAATCTTTCTTTCATTTTATACAAATGCACATTGATTAACTATCTTAGATATTATTTTCGTTCGTATTGACCTATTGGTTTCGTGCATAGGTACTCTTTGGATCATAAGCGCATTTTCTTTTCTCCCTCACTGACGACAACAATTTATTTTCACAAACCCCCCTTCAAGAAGGTTAATTTTTGTTTTGAAGAAGGTTGAACTTGTTGATATTGATATTGTTAAACTTATTTGTTGTATTGTTAATATTGATATTATTGAACTTGGTTCATACACGTTATACATCCAAACTTATGGTAAAATTTAGAGTATATTCAAAACAACTTCAAATTACTTGAAAATTAGTTCAAAACACCAAAATATCATGAGAAACCCACACAAAAAATTATAGATCTCGAACTTCAAAATCTAAGTATGTGAAATACTTTTACAAAGTTTGGATAAAACAAAAAAAAAATTGACGAAAAATAGAAAACAACCTTTTTTAAAAAATATAGAAGAAACATTCGGCTACATGATTGAAAATTTTTTAATACTACTAATCAACCAACCAGAGAAAATGTTATGGTTGCTCAAAAGATATGTCACAATTGACTTTTTAAATAAATTTTATATTTCATAGATACCCAAACTAAGGGGATTTTTTCCTTGAAATAGGAGTTTTAAGGAAAGGTAAAAAATATCCAACAAAAAATAATAAGCATAGCTATCAAAACCAAAAATCACAAGTTAATACTACTAACATGATTCACTTGTGATAGCTTTTGTTTATAGTTGGTATTTTCATACTTCAATTTTGGATATATAAAATTTCAAAATTGAACATTTGTTGATTTTATGCTTTTAAGATCTCGTAAAATTATAAAAATAATCACTATTTATTAAAAAAATAAAGAAATTGATTAATATGAAAAAAGATGATGTTGATTGACGTCAAAAATATAATAATTTTTTTATTTTCAATGTTAATTAACTTTGAAAAATAATAATTTTTGACGTTAATTAAGGTTTTTTTTTCAAAGTTAATTTAAGATTCTCGATATAATGTTAGTGTTTTTTTGACATTAAAAATCGTAAAACAATGACATTAAAGTTTTTTTTACTAGTGAATGTTATGAAATTATTAAAGAAACATGGAAATCTAAAACGTGATAATCATAAACAAGAAATTCAACCTACAAAGGAATAAAAGAAATCAAGAATAATGTTAGAAATTTAAATAAATTAAGATAAATTAGTAAGAAAGCATGATCAAGAATATGAGTATAATTTATATTTTTGCTATTTTCAGTTTTCGCATTATAGGGTTTAGTACAATGATTTTTGTCACCCTTAAATTACAAAATAGAAAACCTATATATAGTTAAAACTAACAGTATCTTTGCACTTACTTTTTTTGAAAGAAAAAAAAGCTCATTTGAAGATTTGCTTCTTTTTTTTCGGAGGGACACGTCCAACATGCATTTTCAAGTGTTCCACGTTCTTATATAATGGATTTATTCGTAAGGATGATGATCCCTCCACCTCCTCAACTTTTTTTATTTTCAAAATTATCCTTATGTTAAAATTTTGTTACTTTTACCATTTAGGATTTTATAATATATTTGAAAACTCTAATTTTACACACCTGCACCCCACTACCACATCTTTCGCGGATTTTTTCTTCTCTTTCCATTTTCGTTTGAGTTTTTCTTCTTCTTTCTCTTTCTTTTCGTTTATTCTTCTCTTCCCAATTGCTTCCATTGTTGTTGATTCCTGGTGTGGAAAAAGCGAATACACAGGAGGTGGTGGTCGCAGCGAGTACACTTGTGGTGGAGGCGAGTACACCGGCAGTGGGCGCGGAGGGGAACGGGGGAAGTACAACGGCGAGTACAATTGGTTGAAGCTCACATCAACACCGTCAAGTTCTTCAGCAACCCTATCTCCTCGGGGAAGCACGACCTGAAAGCGTTGTTCATCAGAATAATCTCGTTCAACCCCTTCATGTTGTCGATTCCAGTCGGCATGCAGCCATGGAAGCGATTGTTGGCCAACACGATCAGGGACACCGGCGAGTTGCCAAACTTATCCGGCAGGTCGAACACGAAGCTGTTGTCGTTGATGAAAATGGCGTCGAGGTCCTTGTCGAAGAGCTCCTTAGGGACCGTGCCTTCTGAATTTACTGTTGCAAGCTTTTGAATTCAAAGTCGCTACTGTACTTGCATGCTTGTTTTCAATTTTGTAAATTGAATTAGAGTACAAAGCATTTTGAACAATGAAACAAAGTTTGCCCGAAAGAAGAAAAATTAGGATGTTCTAAGGAAGCAGAGAGGGGAGGATGTACGGAACAGAGTTGACTGACTTGGCTCGACAGGTCAACGACGCTTCAGGGGGAGGCAGCGGTTACGACAATCGACGCTCTAGACGCTCCTCGACGCTCCTCCACACCACGATGGCAATGGAAGCTTTCAAATAAAAGAAAAACGGGGAAAAAACAAAACGTAAAAGAAAGGACAGGAAGAGGGGAGGTGAAACGGAAATGGGGAAAGAGAAAGAGAGTTTCGTGGGTGCTGAGAAAGGAAAGAAAGAGGGGAGGTGAAACGGAAATGGAAAAAGGGGAAGAGATTTTTGTGGGTGCTGGGCAGAAAGTAAATAAGGATTAGGGTTTCAAAATATTTAAAATAGGGTAAAAGTAAAAAACTTTTTATCTAAGGATATAATTAAAATTAAAATAACGTAAGAAGGTGAAGAAAAAATACAGTAGTGGTGGTGGTAGAGGGAATAACACTCTATTTGTAAATAATAAAAAGTAATTTTCCGATATATATATATATATATATATATATATATATATATATATATATATATATATGATCCATAAAAGTCACAACACATATAATAACGTGTGAATTCATCAGAGTATTTACTAAATTTCAATATATTTGACTCATTGATTAAACTCGTTGATAAAACTCATTACCTTCTAGCAAACCTTAAAAACTGAGTTCTATAATTGATTTTTAATTGAAGTTTAGATAATACCAATTGGATAAATATAAGTTAACACAATAACTTTTGTATTAAATATACTAAAAAAAAGAGTTAAGATTAAATGTTTTAATTGAATAAAATGTAAGTTACTTAACGCTGTCATTCAAAACCGTATTTATATATTTATTTTAATTTGTGTGTATCAAATTATTCTAATCAGACATTAACATAAATATTAAAAATAATTTCAAAAAATTTCTTTTTAATTTTCTTTTAAAATTAACCTTTGATAGTTGGTTAAGTCAATTCTATCATTATGCAAACTTAATTAATCAATGTTAATATGATACTAACACAAATATCTATTTATTACAAAAATTAAAAACAATTTTACATTTTTTAAATTTTAAAAAAGTAATCTTTTATGATCGTTTTAGATTTGTTTTATTTGATACCTGTTACGGTAAGATTCAAGAAAATAAGGGTTTTAAAAATAAAGTAGTTTTGAGGCTTTGGGTTTTTGTTTAGAAATTCTGAGTATATACTTTTATTAGAACATAATTATTATGTTATTTCTTTGTTTTTATATTTTTGCCTAGGGACAAAAGGGTCTTTTGTAGAAATTAATTAAGGGGTGGTTTGGTGTTTATAAACCCTATAAACTCTAAATCAAAGAGAGAAAACAGAGGAAGAGAGGAGATTAAAATTTTGGAAGAAGAAGAGAAATAGCGACATGAAACTCTTAGTGTAAAGGAAGTTTGTGGTAATTATGATTATTTGTGGTTATTGTTGGGTAAGAGTTTGTTCATGAATGAGCATAGGGTTTACGTATTTGTTATGAGTTTTCCCTATGAATGCATTATGTATGTTTTGTTGAGTTATCCTAACAAAGAGTTTGATGCTAAAGGAGAACAAAGTTATGATGCTTGGGAGTTTCCATGCAAATATATGTTGTAAGTGTTGGGTTATTGGGCTCCCTTCTTATGTTGATAATAGGCCAAATAATGTGGATCATTATGTCTCACTTTGTTTTATGGAGATGAGTTAGATTAGTAGGACACATTAGAGTCATTTGAAGAGAGAGAAAAGCAAGTGAGAGACAAAGAAAGAAAAGAAGTCATTCCCGCATAACATAAAACTTGCACTATTGTTTTCGTCGTTGTGAAATCGTTCACTATTGGAACGGGCTGAGTTTTGGACAGTGGGTTCCAGACGTATAGTTCTTCATTCTAACCATTTGGATCGTCAATCATGAGGTCTAGTTTGGGAGAAAACAACCTCACATCAACACTAGTTTGGAAGAAAACAACTTCACATCAACAGCTCTGTTTTGGAGAATTTCATAAAATTTGCAATTGTGTTTTCGTTGTTGTTTAGTCGTTCACTATTGGATCAGACTGAGTTTTGGATAGTGGGTTATAGACATATGGTTCTTCATTCTAAGCGCTTGAATCGTCAATTAGAGATTTAGTTTGGGAGAAAATAATCTCGCATCATCAGTTCTATTTTGAAGAATTTTCATCTTCTTGGTTCTCATTTATAAGCATTAATATGTTTAGTTCGTTTGGCTGATTGAAAACTCTACTTGGTGTTTTTATTGGAGACTCTTTTTCATCCTATCATTAGGGGTATAACATGTCAATGATTGGATTTGGATGATCCATGTGATGTATTATATGTGTTTGAGTATGTTTACGTGGGTGTATGATGCTTGAATGCATGTATGATGTGTTAATTATGTTTCCACATGATTTAGGGTTGATGTATGTATGTTTGAATGCTTGAATCATGTCCAAGATATGTTTCGATTCGACAATAATCGATTATCATTAGTTATAATTGATTATCTGCGCGTTGGTTTTGAGTGTGGTTTCGAGAATAATCTATTATCTAGGATGATAATCGATTATCCTTTCCTACATGGTATTTCTAGGCAAATTTTACTGGGATAATCGATTAACTTAAGTGATAGTCGATTATGACAGTTCATTTTAGTGAAAAATGACGAATTTGATGAAAAATGGACGTGAACCAAGCTTGAGGAGTTGTGGAACATGATGATAATAAGAGATTGATGTTAGCGGTTATGATTAAGGTCAGTTTGACTTGTGGTTGAGAGTGAAGTATAAGTGAGTGTTGGGATGTACCTAAGTATGTGGTTGATGAACATGAGAGTGGAGGATAAGTGTACTTGTTGTACGTAGTAAATCCTAGTTCTATCTGCGAATAGGTGCTTTCTTTTGCCTTGTGTGCATTGGAAGGAGATGATATGTAGGGAAGGCTATAGGTGGGTTGTAGGAGCGGCTACAGTCGGTGAGGTAGGGTATAGGAGTGAGATGAACTCTTTCCACTATAATATTATGGTACGATGATGGTCATGGTGTTGTTCATGACTGGATAGTCATGATGATGGTGTATCTATGATGATGATCATGGTACTTGAGATGCTCCAAGTTATGTTATGTTGATAGTGGTGCTACTATAATGGTTATAGTAAGTAATTAGCATGGGTGCTAATGAGTGGATAGACCAAGGATCTATATGTGAGATGTTAGTAATGACATCAATGGTTAGAGATCAATGATCGATGATCCAAATTCGAGGATTGGGGATCGAGGATCGAGTAATTCATTATGATTGAATTGTTTATGTTAGAGGATTAAGAATCCTATTGTTATTACTATTATATACGCGGTGTTTGATTATGGTTGATATATACAGAAGGTATGAATTTTGTTGTGTGTTTGATTAGGTTGATATAATAAAAAAATATGTATCTTATTGTGTGTTTGATTATGGTTGATATAATCAATATGTATGTATCTGGTTGTTATGATTGTTTTATATGTAGTTTATTTCGTACAAATTTCTTTTTGTGTGTCGCAATGATCGTATAAAGAAAGAGTATATGATATGATATGACAATTAGTATATAATTCCTATAAATCTGTCATCATTAATTACTGTGACAATGACTTATTTACCTAAGATAAAAAAAATAGATAGACTTTGCATAGCAGTAAAACTCAAATACAATAATAATAATAATAATAATAATAATATATCTTGCAAGGAGTCTAGACTAGATTTTGTAAAAATAAAAAAGATAAAATGTATGTTTGAATTTCCTAACTTGGTCGGATTTTGGGTAAAACATGTTCAGTTAGTTATAGAAAAGCAAAGTGTAGGGCTTCACAGGCAATAAAAAAATGGCGACAAGAATAACGCCGGCATATATGTGAAATATAATACGAATTTAGCATGATTGAACCTTGAATTTGATTCGCATCTTCTGTAAAAGGATGCAGTCATAGGTTTGACTTATAACCTAATTGGTTCTTGAAATAACTTGTCTAATTCGTTTTCCACCCAGCTTCCTACTTCATAGTCCTCATTTCTCTAGAACAACTCACTTAATCTGCCCCACATCAATTTCCTCGCTACATACAACAAAAACTAATTGTTTTAGTTCCTACGTAGCACACAAGAAGCCGGAATACGCTAAAGCACAAAAAGTGTGGCCCTTATCTCTTCATAATCTAGCCATAAATGCCTACACATTTATGTTCAGAGCAACCAAAGTCGTGACCTAAGAGACCATGTCGGCATGGTTGAAAAGTCTCATATATCTTGTAAGGTGAATTAAGGATCTAGCTTGAAGGGAATTGCAGAAGAAAATGGCGAGGTTGAGGGTGTTGTCTGAGCTTGACACAGCAAGAACGCAGTACTATCACTTCAAAGCCATCATCATTGCAGGGATGGGGCTCTTCACCGATGCCTATGACCTTTTCTCAATCACTCTCATCATCAAGATGATGGGAAGGATATATTACGACCACCGCAAGGGCGACGACCGCTTTCAGACCCCGCCGCTGGTCACCTCCGCCCTCGTTGCTACCGCGCTTCTGGGCACCGCCGTCGGTCAGCTCCTCTTCGGAAGGCTCGGCGACCTCAAGGGGCGCCGCCGAGTCTACGGATTCGCCTTGCTGTTGATGGTCTTCAGCTCCTTGGCCTCCGCCTTCTCCATTTGCATAAGAAAAACCTGCGTTTTCGTCACTCTTGGCTTCTTCAGGTTTCAAAATCTTAACTTCCTCAAACCCATACAAAACCTCTTTACATTCATAATCTTGGTCTCCCTCCCAACATTTATGTTGGTCTTTCTACAATAAACGATACAATTCATATATCAAAAGGTAGACTTTCTCACATCAAACTTATAACGGGTATAGTAAGTGATTGCCTTCGTTCAGAAAGTCGACTTTCATTAATTGTTTCAATTATTGTAATTCAATCTGGTTGAAGATGTTTTTAGCATGTTTTTATTGATAAATAGTAGTGATTAGAGAAATGTTTGGTTTGAGTTTATGATGAGAATGGGTTATATGTTTTAGGTTTATGTTGGGGCTGGGGATTGGTGGGGACTACCCTCTGTCTTCAACGATAATGTCGGAGTTTGCGAACAAGAAGACACGAGGGTCGTTCATAGCGGCGGTGTTTTCGATGCAAGGGTTCGGCATATTGGCGAGCTCAACCGTGACGGTGGTGGTGTGTTCCATTTTTCGTGCGGTGTCGAAGTCGTCGGAGGCTGACGTTGCATGGAGGTTGATACTGATGCTGGGTTCCGTTCCGGCAGCCATGACTTACTACTGGCGCATGATGATGCCCGAAACTGCCAGGTAGTTACCTGTCTCCATTGACTATTTTCACTTTTCACAAATTCACACTTTTTAATTTTAGTAATAATAATAATAATAATAATAATAATGATGATGATGATGATGATGATATAATTTTTCTTGCGTCCAACGAAAATGAGATAAATATAAGCTGTGTCCTGTGTATTTAATCAATTGCCTATTTTGGTGAGTGAGGAAGCATACAACCAAAATTTGACAAAGACAAACCGGTGATGATTCTAGTTGAGTTTCTTTCACAATAAATGTGTAAATAAGAAGAAAGACAAAAAAATAAGATAAGTGGTGTGGAATGAAGAGAGAGAAAATACAATAAATTATAAAATATGAATATGTAAATTCTAGTTGATTGAATGAGAGTGCACATGATTGGCTACATGACAAATAAAATTGTTTTTCTCTTCTTTGTTTCCCTCTATTTCTTTTCTTTCTTTCAAGAGAAAAAAAAATGGAGTATTATTATTCAGGTGTGCATGTTGAAAATTAAGCATTCACTAATCAAGGAGATTACACTATAAAAGAATGCCAGTTACAAGAAATTCCTAATTGCATCCAATAAAAGTGAGAAATAATATTAAATAAACATTTTCTAGTATTTATAATAAGCAAGCTAGTTTTTTTTAGAATAATAGTGGTAATTCTTGTAACTCCGTACCAAATCATCTAAGTACAGTACTTTTTTTGTTTTCTTTATCGAAGTCAAACATTTCGGAAATATTCATAAAAAAAATTGGCATGATTTTTACTTCCTATGACGATAACCCACCAGGTAACAGTTGGGCTGTGGGCAGGGGATAGGATATGATAACAAACACAAACATCGTAATACTAGGTTTAAAATAAGGAATTAAATATCCATTACAAAATCGTTTACAACGTTACTCCATCATCTTCTTATAAAGTAAGATTAAACTCATTTATAAATTGAATTAGATTTAAACTTAATCTTAGACGCTATCAAAATATATTATAAATCTATGCTCACTAGTGTTAGGTGGGAGAAGGTGTAATGAAAAGAATATATCATATGTATTAAGATTATGGACCATTATAATAATTATTGTTTGAAAGCGAAAGGAGAGGTAAATGTGGAATAACTTAAGTATAAGTCTAAGTTTTAAGTTTTGTATTGATGATATCAATTTATAAACTTCATTTTTTTACAGGAAGAAAGAAATAGAAGAATTAAAACAAATATTTTATTAAAAGTTAAATATGTTTTAATCTTTAAATTTTGATATAATTTAAAACTAAATAAATATAGTTTTTTTTTATTTAATTGTGTTGTATTTTTTACTTATGAAGACATTGAAGTTTTTATTATCATATTTTGCATTTTTTTAGTTTAAATGTTAACTTAAAGGACACAAATGAATTTCAATTTTACATCCAAATTTAAAAGATCTATGCTTTATAATTTGGTCATCTTTACACTTCTAGATATAAATTTATTTAAAGGATAAGAAAAACCAACTAAGTACAAAACCAAAAAAAGTGGCTAATATAATCTGAAAAATTCATAAAAGATATATAAGATATTTATTGAATATTTAAAACTGAAAAAATTCGTATAAAATATATAAGATATCTATCGATTATAATAAGAAAATTGAGCAATGTATAAAAAATAAAAATCTATAAAGTTAGTTTCTTAATATTTGATTTGAATGTAGTATCAATTTCTTAAAAAAGTTAGAGTAATATTTTATTTTATTTTGTCTTTGAGAGAAAAAGTAAACGGAATGTGACAGGGTAACTTAAAAAGATAATGTGAGAAGATATGAAGTTAATTTGTAATAATGTTTTAAAGTAAAATGCAATCAGATACACAGCGTTAGTGGAGCACAATGTGATGCAAGCGGCAAAGGACATGGAGAAAGTTCTTGATGTAAGACTGAGCATGATCGCAGAGGAATACCCTTTGCCACCAATCTCACATCCCTACCCTCTCTTTTCAAGGGAGTTCTTCCGCCGCCATGGTCGTGACCTCTTTGCATGTTCTTCAACATGGTTCCTCGTCGACATTGTCTTCTACAGCCAAGTTTTGTTCCAAAGTGAAATATACAAACGCTACCTCGACGAAAAGGGAAAAGTAGACATCTATAAGGAGGCTATTCACGTCTCTTGGATCCAAGCCGTTATCACAGTCTGTTCCACCATCCCCGGTTACTTCTTCTCTGTCTACTTCATTGACAGATGGGGAAGGGTCAAAATCCAAATGATGGGTTTTTTCTTCATGGCAGTCATCTTTTTCATCATTGGAATTCCCTATTACACTTTTTGGACTACTCCGGACCATGAAGAGAACAAATGGTTCATGGTTTTGTATGGCCTTGCTTTTTTCTTTGCCAACTTTGGCCCTAACACTACCACTTTCATAGTCCCGGCTGAGCTTTTTCCAGCCAGGTTTAGGTCAACTTGTCATGGCATTTCTGGGGCAGCCGGGAAGGTTGGGGCGATCATTGGCTCTGTGGGCTTTCTCTGGGCTTCTCATAAAAAGAGGGAGTATGGATACAGTAAGGGAATTGGGATGCAGGTTACCCTTATCATACTTGGAGGAGTGTGCTTATTGGGAATGGTGATCACGTACTTTTTCACTAGGGAAACCATGGGAAGGTCCTTGGAAGAGAATGAGGTTGATAGTCAGACCAATGAAGTTGAAGAACATAATAATCTTTGATTCCTTGCTGGCTGGGTGCGTGCGTTTAAGGTTGTACGTGCATTGTGGTGAATCGTCATTTTTTGTTCATAAGTTTTGTCTTATTCTGTACACTTTCTGTTGATAGGTAAAGGATATTATAATGTAACATTTTGAAGTTATATCCAGCAGCCATTATGGAAGACTATTTGGTGATTATTAATACAAATCCTTGATTTAGTGGATAGTACACGGAAGATGTATGCATCAAATCTTACTATTGGAAATAGATTTTTTTACAGCGAATGTCGTTTCTAATTCTCCAAATATAAAAGTGATGTAGTAACAATTTTATAAATAATAAGATTTTTCATATCTGTTAGACTAATAATTGATATAAAAAGTGGAATGATAACAAATTTATAATATATTAAAAAGTTTTACTGTATCGGTTAGATGTAAAACGAGTACAGAAATTTGAATATTCAATTATTTTAATTTCAAAACTTACATACTATATAGATTATTCACTACATCTCGTATAATATGTTAAATTTTCATATTCTTCTAATGTCCCCTCTGAGTTCTTTCTTGCACTTAGTTCTCGTGCTCACGTTCTTTCTCACACTCTCACTAAGTTTGCATTCCTTCGTGTTTGTGTTTGTTTTCCTCCATTGTCATTAACTATTGGACTTGATTTTCATAGTTGTTATATACATTTACATAAGAAATCATTTGTATGTAATTCATCTAACATACCTATGGATTAACCCGTATGTAATTTACACATATATATTCATTCAACATTATTTACAAATTATTTTGTATGTAGCTTACCTACGAATAATTTTGTAAATAATTTATTTAGCATTACATACAATACCCAAATAGTTCTTAAAACTTGAAATCAATATCCAAAAATTTGATGAATCAACTAAGTAAAGAAAATATAAAAGCAAGATCAAAGAACACCAAGATTTATATTGGTCTAACTTATCAAAAGCCTACATACAGTCTTCTCCCAACAACTTCAGTTGAGAGGCGTTCTACAAAATCAAATTTGAGTTGAGAATACAATGAAACTCTCGATTGCTATCCTCACCACTCTCAACACAATTAAGAGAGGAAAACAATCACTCTCACCCAATACAAGAGATTAACACCTTAAATCTCTAACCTGACCTACTCGCACAAGTGCTACACAATGTAGAAACAATGATACATTAATCAGAACACACTCTTCAAGTGCAAATTTATCAACAATAACAAAGTCCATTTGATCTTGAATGAATGTTTGAATGTATCACTAGTGCAAAATGAGGATTCGAACGCAGGTAATATGTTTCGGTTTCTAGAAAATCGAAGCATAAAAAAATGCGGTGGCATTTTCGTAATTTCAATGCACTTATAGGTCTCGGTTCAAGGAGAATCGAGACAGAAAAGCGTCTATTACCTCGATTGCTTCAAAATTGAAACATAAAAGCCTGCAAAATCCCATTTTGAATTTTTTTTAACACTTTAGTCATCGGTTAAGCAGATAACCAAGTCAGTATCCCTTATATTTTCACTTTACCCTAGTGCACTATTCTTCTTCTTCTCACGCCATACTGTTTCCTCTTCGATCTCCCATGTGCCTTCTTTTCGCGTCGTCTGCTCCGAGTTTGGCCTCGTCCCCGACCACTCCACTGGCGACATCGTCTGCTCTGAGTGCGACCTCATCCTCAAGTCCCACTCCATCGATGAGACCTTTAAGGGGCGTACCTTCGCCAACGATTCGGGGCGACAACGACCCCAATCGTGTCTTATGTAAAAACCCTTCTAGTTAATTTATTCATCTACGAATACTACTCCCAGGAACAATTTTCCATCTTCCACAACCTTGTGCCGCCATTCTATTCGAAACCTTGACGGCGAACCTGCGAGACCCATGCCCTAGAAATTTCGCTTTCTCGCCTAACTCTGGAGGTCATTCTTGCTTGTAGTTAGATTCTTTCCTTTTCGATTTCAGTACTGCACCTGTTTCATCAAAATTCTCATTGTGAACATCGTTTTATATTTTCTGAAGTGGAATCATTCAACTTGTTGAAATAATTTGAAACTATCTTTATTGTATTGTATTCCCTATATTTGCTTGTGATATTTAAATTCAATTTTTTTAGAATTTAATAAAATGGGAAATTGGGGTTTGGAGGTTGATATTTGAGAGTTTGACTAATATCAAAATTGATTTATGTTTCTGGCCAGGGTTTTGAATAATCTATCCCTTTCTCTGATAATGGGTAAAGCTAAAAAGGGCCCAAAGTTTATTGTTAAGAAGAAGATTGTCACTTCTAAAACAATAAAAAGGTGAATTTTTCTTTCTCTTCCTTGGGTGTTGGTTCCTTCATCAGACTTAGTTTTATTGCTTGAAATCATGTCAATTTCAGTTACAAAGAAGAGGTTTTGAACCCAGAAAAAAGAATAATTGTGAAGGAAAAGTTACCCAAAAACCTGTAAGCTACTATTCTCACTCTTTGCCCCTTCCCTAGAAAGCAAGGTTGTAAAGACACCAAAAAGGGAATTGGATGCAGAAGGAACTCCGAATTCAAAGATGAAGGGTTCTGAAAACATAAGCAATAAGGATATGATAATCAGAGCTTATAAGATTGATCTCAAGAGTTTGGATGCCTAGCTGGAAAAGCACTTGAGTAGGGTTTGGTCAAGGAGCACCATTGAGGCAAATGGTTTTGGGGAGCTGGATTCGCTGTTGGAAGATGCCAACCATCATATGGCTCTTAACATGTTGTCCAGCTGCAATTGCCAACATGAGTGCTAGCTCCCCCGCTAGGACTGAACTGGCTACAATGGTGGCCAGTAGCCTAGAATTTGCACCGGGAAATTTTGTACTGACACCCTTCACCACCAAATGCATCTATTAATACAGACTAATATCTCACTACACAATATATTCTTTCGTAAAATATAAAAAAAAAAAACTTCTACTGCCTCGGTTCACCGGTAACCGAAGCCAAAAGTCTGGCGAAAAAAAAGAGTAAAAAAGGAACACCCTCTACTGTCTCGGTTGCATTTGAACCGAGGCAAAAGCATACACCTTTTTGCCTCGGTTCAGAACCAAGGCAAAAAGTCTACCACTTTTTGCCTCGTCGGTATATACCTCGGTTGCGAAACCGTTACGGATAGACGAAAATAATCGTTGTCATTTCCCTTGACTACACTAGTGTATGATCACCAATGAAGGAGAAACGATTAGATCCTGTTTTTCAAGTAAATTCATATACGTAGGTTAAACTATTTAAGTAAACATATTTCTAACATACTTCATTCTAATGCTTTGATGTCATTGTAAGTAACTCAAACCAATTGCAAATTTGAATAATTTAGTAACATGTTCTTCATTCTAATAACTTCAAACTTTTGGATTATAGATGAGTTGGTCGAGCAAAGCACACAAGAATCATTCAATCCCTAGGGGTATGAGAACATATTGGTGGTTGTCATTGGTCATCCAGAGCATCCTGAACATGTTCATGGTGCTAGAAATTTTTATTTATCTTTATTTTTTATTATTATTTTTATTTTATTTTACTAAACTTTTTGTATAGATTTTATAAAAACTAATTTGTTAGAAATCAATTTTGTCATTGGGAGATGACTTTAAAGTGGACTTTAACCTTTCTATTTTGTTGGCTATAATCTTAACAATACTGAAGTTGTTATAATTTAGTAGTATTAATTTGATCGCATCAATGAGAGTGTTATCAATGATCCTCTTAAGTGCTTATGACTTTTGGTAATTTGTCTAATTATATTGTTTGTCATATCTTGTATGATGAATTATATTGTTTAATTTATTTTATAAATATTATTTGGTTATCTTAGGTAAAATGTATACATTGGGGTCAACCATATATGCCATGAAACCATTACAACTGATATGATGAGGGTGGTGGTTACAGACGTTCGAGATGTTAGTCCTTGCGCCCACGTAGGAGGGCAATTAGGTTTGCAAAAGAAATTGTAAAGGAGATAATTGTCCTTAGTTGTCTTAATTATGCAGATTCTATTTCTTATTGGTGTATACTAATGTTATTTAAGTCTTTAAATATGAATAACAAGTTGGAGCACAAAGGGCAGGAAGATGTGAATGAATCACTGTTATAGCCGACAATTCAAGAACTACTTAGTGTAACGACAACGACTATCTCCCTAACACTTATATATTAGAAATGTTTGCTCAAGTCACAAACAAAATCTCTAGCCTCTCCTTTTTTTATATGTCAGACGGATATTTTTGAAGTTCTTGTTGGCACTTATATGTTATGTATATCGGTAATACAATTTAGGTTGTTGTAAGTAAACTTCTATTAGTTTTAACAAGTTTGAATATATTCAATGTTATCCTAACATTATATATTTTCAATGTTTAAGGTATCTACATCATAGATGCACTAAGAGGGATAATACACACATATATGAATTTATTGACCCTGTTGCCATTCAATTTGCTAGAAAAAAGTGAAGAGGTGCATCAATACTTATTAAATACCTTTGAAAATGAAAAAAGAAGAATAAGTAGTACATTATTTTCAATAGTAAATATGTCTTTAATAAATTAAATTATATTTATGTAAAACATAATTGAATTTAATATTATTTGAACCTGTAGGGTCGTTGACAATTGCTAGGATGTTGTGGTTCTCTTATGTTCATTACACAAGTTACCTAAAACTTTGGATATTAAAAATGCATTACAAGCCTAAGTTTTTTATTATGTTTATTTGCTTATGTTATATAATTTAATTTTACTCTCTATGCTATGCATAATTTCAATGTAAATTAACTTTTACATAATAGTTGAGGCTTATTCGAAGTTGAAGGGAACAAAGGTCACCTCTAAAATAATTGTAGTTCATTGCACTAACTGTAAGTAGTTAATTTTTATATTATTCAAATACAATTTATCAAATTTATGATATTTTATAAATTACTAGTAAATTCTTTCTTTGAAGAGGTGGGTGTACTTTAGTTTAAAGAACATGAAAGATTTGTGTCAAACCTCGAAAATAACATGTGTAAAGGGGTGGACAGATGTCTCAAAATAAGGAAGACAGATGTTTCAATAAAAAAGGATTTAGCATTTTTATAGAAATTTTCCAAAACCCAGCCCATCTCTTCAATTCTCAAAATTTGCATCTCTCTAAAACACAAGCTTCTACCTTTTCTCCTCCATCTTTTCTCTAAGAATTCTCATCTTTTCTTCTTCAGATCACCATTCAGGCAACGTCTGAGCTTTCCTGGTGTCAAGGACTTTCATTTAGACCGATCAAGTTGCGGTTTTGAAGTTGTAAGTCCAATCTCGTCGTCTTTTATGGTCCATGCATTCCTGTCACATGCAAAGTACTTTTTGGTCTTGCATGCGTTCATCAAGCTCATCTCTGAAACTTTTTTCTATCTTTGATTCCATGGTTGGTTCTTCTGCACCGATCAAAATCTTGTAGGAAGTGTAGCAGTTAGTTGGGGTATAGTCAATACTGTGAAAGCTTAGCATTCTTTGGGTTTCGAGGTAAGGGAAGCTTATATAATTTGATTATGATACTTGTTCTGAATGGTTGTATGTTGGTTTGATTATTTGGATAATATGAAGTATTGGTGCTACTGTATGTTGATTATATGAGTGGATGATTTATAACTGAGGTAGACTGGGTTGAGATAGAGTTTGATCTTCAATCTGCAGCTTTCTGTATAATCCTGTGTTTGACACCGAGAGTCATTATTGACCGTTCGGTTTTCCTTTTAGCGTTCGATCTAAACTGAATTCTTCTTCTGTAGAGAATTTAGTTAATGATCGATCAGTTTTATATTATTATATATGTAAATGAGCGTTCGGTCTACGTATAGTTTTTCCTTTGTACTTCTTAAATCAGCTTAGTTAAGATATTCAAAAATACCTAAATTCTTAAATATTATATTTATCCTTTGTTGAAAATAAGTCATATGTAATTGTTGTCGCAACCGGGATCGCGACGGGACGGCGAGCCGAAAAACAAACGGGTTTGAGAAAAAGGTTTTGGGAGTCGCCACCATAATTTATTATGGAAAAACTATGGAAAACCAAAAAATAAGACATGGTCTGCGAAAAGTAGATTTTTAGGTTCGGGAATCGGTTACGCGTAAGGAAGGTGTTAGCACCCTATCGCGCCTGCCCAAAGGCAGTACCTTTAATTAAATGTAAAAAAGTTGACGTGGTTTTTTTTTAAATGTTTAATTTTCCCTAAAAAAAATAATATAAAGAAACTATTAAGAGACAAAAAAAAATATTTTTTGTTTTATGAACCCGACAAGAATTGACCTTGGTTCTACGTACATCCATTTATAATGGACAATCAGGGATCACGTAGTTCTTTATCTAGAAAAAGGTTTGTGAGCTTGTTTGAAAATTATTATTGATTAATTTAGATTTTTGACAAGTGAATCCAAAAAAGATTTGGTTTATCAAGATTGACATCTTTTTTCTGGTTTTGAAGATTTTTTGTATTTTTTAGATTTATTTAAAAATGGTGGGAAAAAAAGAAAGAAACCGGCCATAGGCCGACACATACTTATAAAAAAAATTATGATTTAAAAAAAATATTATTTGTGTATAGGAAAAAAACATACCTATAGATAAAAAATACTTCAGATTACAATAAAAAGAGAAAAAAAGAATGGTGCAGAGGCGACATACCTTTTTAGCTTTCACTATTCCCCTAGTTCTCCCTTGGTGATCCCTTTTGGGCAGAGTTCCTCCAACCTGAGAGCTTACTTTTCTCTATATTCTTCAGTACTCTTGCCATCTCTATTATTTCAAAATATTTCTCCCTCCCTCTCTCCCTTTTCCTCTTTTCCTCTATGACAGAGTGCGTATTTATATACACACATTATAATATTGTGGAAATCGTGCCTTAATTGTGAATTAAATGATAATAAAACAAAATAGGGAAAGAATTGCTTTAATTGTGAATTAAATGACAATAAAACAAAATAGGGAAAGAATTGCTTTAGTTGTGAATTAAATGACAATAAAACAAAATAGGGAAAGAAATAGCCATGGTTGCCAGAAAACAAATCATATTTTCTCCTTTAAAAGCAACTGAGGCAACAAATTATATTAATATACTATTTTAATTACTGTTTATAATTATTAGCATAATATTAATTCAAATTATTACTATATTAAACTAACATTTCAAAAATATTGTATTAAAGTCATTATTTTATCCCTTTTTACCCACCATTAATTATTATTCTCTTATTCTTTATTATTTTAAATATTTACTTACTCGGACGAAATTGGGTGTTGACAATTGTAATTATAATATATTCCTTCATGTATAATCTCAGTAGTGCTTGGTCATAAACCTAGCTCTTGGTCTCGGTAGTGCTCGGTCACAAACCAATCGCTCTGTCTCAGTAGTATTCGGCTTCGAAATAAGTGCTCGGTTATACAATATATTCCGTAATATATCTTCTTTGGGTATTAAGAGTGTTCGGCCAAACTCCAAAGTGTTCGGCCTTAGTTTATAGTGTTCGGTTTAAACTCTTAGGTCTTTGATAAAAACTTTACTTACCTTCAGTCAGGTTTAATTGTATGTATTCTATAGTATTCCATACATTCCTTGAGTTTTGTTAGTAAAGACCTTTCGGTCAAAATGGTTGAGTATCTAGGAAACTTTTCTTATTATTATAAGTGTTAGGCTTCTGATGAGTCTTGTCTCATATGGACCATTCGGTCTTGTTCTGTGGATAAGTGAAAGGTTGCTCGGTCTTACACTAAGTCTTTGGTTATGATAATCTAAACAATATTCTCTTGTGTCGAGTCTTACTTCTAAGATTTAGGTTATCTCTTTAAGCTATGTTTTAAGATGGGATCTGGTTTTATTGGTCTGGTTTGACTGTATTGATAATGAAGTATGATGACTTTAAAGTATGATGTGATTTGAATGGTATGGATATGAAAGAGTATTCCAGGAAGGAATATCTCAAGATTTGTTATGGATTGGTAAAGTATGAATGTGGTCATGCTAAGGTGGCGTTTATCCTGATATTCTATGATTACTCATTCTCAAGTAGAGAGGAGTAAATCATGTGTGAGAATGGCAGGAGGTCCTAGTCCATAAGGTTAAGATGGGTGATGTAAGAACGGACTAACCTCGGGTGGCAGCTGTTGAGACATCCCAGCTACTACATCACCCGTGTGCAAAAACGTCGTAGCTACACATAATTCATACAATCTGGATAGTCAAAGTCAAATGGTTGGTCATTGCATACATTAATGTATGATTGGTGGATTGATTGAATTATGGAATTATATTAGATTGATATGAATTATATGTGTATTAAATTAATTAAATTACATAAGCTTACCCTATTTCCTGTCTTGTTTGTTTTGTCCTTCCTGTTGTCATTTTCTGTTGCAATGATCATCCTGTGGATGTGAGCAGAAGGAGAGGAGTTGTTGGAAGAGGCTTTGGAAGAAGTGGAGGTTAAGGTCGAACCATAGAATCGTTCGGTAGTTATAGTTACTTCATTTTGTATATCCGTTCGGTTTAAGATTGTTTTTTTGGAACCGTTCGGTCAAGTATTTAGCTTTGTAAAGTTTAATTTCTGTGGTGTTTTGTAAGGTCGTTCGACCATAAGCGTACCCTTCCTTTCTGAACTGAACTGTAATATTGTTAATATGTGAGTATTCTATGATATGGTTTTATACTGTATTTTTGGGATGTTACAATTTATCTATGTTATACAAATTTTCATACAATAACAATCGTGATAATTACTTATTTGTTCTTCATAATACGTTTTTTCCATTGGTGTTTAAATTATTACTTTTAAAATAACTAAATCAACATAGTAATTATTACAATAATAAATTAATAATTAGAAGAAAATTAGAAAGCATAGACTCAATTTGTTTTTAATTATAATTTTGCTAAGAATAACAAAATACAAATTTATATATCCTTGACCCAAACGTAGACAAGACAAAAATATTGAATGCTATGACTTAATGAGTTTTTTTATGTCAATAACTACAAGGTTTTGGTACATCTAGTAAATACATCTTAAAACTTTTCTTGTAAGTAAAATAGAGGGTTAAATATGTTTTTAGTCCCTAAATTATTGGTCGTTTATGGTTTTCGTCCCTCTTTCAAAATAAGGTACAATTTGGTCCTCATTCTTTTCGAAATGTTCGTTTTAGTCCTCAAAAACTAACACCGTTAAAAATTTGGTCCTTATTTAGTCAACAAAACGAGGACTAAAACCAAAATTTCGAGGACTAAAACGAACGTTTCGAAAAGAATGAGGACCAAATTGTACCTTATTTTGAAAGATGGACGAAAACCAGAAATGGCCAATAGTTTAGGGACTAAAAACATATTTAACTCTAAAATAGAAAAGCAAAATAGATGTATGACCATCTTAGGTTGATCTTTCCCATTTTTCAATATTCCTATTTAACAATATTAAAATCTATTAAATTTAGTTTTTAACATTACTAAATGAGAGTATAAAAAAGGGAGGGTGTGAATCTAACGTCATCTCATGCAACACGTGTTATGGTAAAAGTTACTTGATTTCATTTTTTTATTCCTCTTTATTATATGCATTGATATCTCAAAACCTTCAATCGAAAAAATGTTATCTCTTATTATGTGTTAGTATTAAAGCAGTATCTACAAACTAAATTATTCGTTATTTGTCTAATAATCTCTTATAAATACATTTATTTTACTAGTTTGTTTAATATTTTTCATTTGTTACACGCATTATATTAGTTATTATCTTGAATAAACAAATTTGAAATTTAGTTTATCATATATACATACACATATATATATATTATATTATATATGTATTTATATTATATATGTATTTATATGTATATATATGTATTTATATGTGTTATATAAAATTACAATTTTTTATAATTTAAACATTATTTAAAAAATAAGTTGATTTATCATGGATATGAAAAGAAAGAGAGAAATTCTTATAAAACTTTAGAAAGAATCTAAACTAACAAGAAATTGTTACCTCATCCTCTACTTCATAAAACATTTTATACAATATAGAGATTAATTATTCAAGCATATTACCTATACTCAGATTTATTTTACTATAGCCTTAAGACCTAACCACTTTCTTTCTATTATGATTCATTTTGATTCATTTAGACTTATGATTCATTTTGATTCTTTTATTTTTATTTAATTAAGTTTTAATATTTGTACCCAAAACTAAGTTTTAATATTCATTAAATAAAGTGAATTTGGTTTTTTTATTAAATAAATATTAATATCATTTGGAAGTTTTAAAAGTCAAAATGTATGGAACATTGTCTATCTTAGAATCCTTTTGATTTCTTTTTTCTTCCTTCACCTTCGTCCACCTCCCAAATTTGAACCTTGCAAAATAAACTCTATTTCAAACTCTTTTTTCATCTTTACACAACACAAAACCTTAACATTTCCAAAATGTCCTAGCATAACTTGGAATATTTCCTTCGGTCTCATAGTTTAAGGAGTATCAAAATGTTATTATGGCATAAAGTCTTGATAACTTTGTTTTGTTATTCAAGAGTTTTAGTTTTGTGGGAGCTTAAATATAGTGGAAGGTGACAGAGGATGAAGAAGGTGGAGGAAAGTAGAGAGAAAAAAAAATAGGGACTTGAAGTTATAAAATGACTTAAATTTTAATATGTGACATTTCAAACACTATTAACGTAATTTTTTTTAAGACAAGATCGTTTAAAGAGACTAAATTATCTAGCAAATCATGTTTTAAGTTTTAACATACAACACTTAACGAAATATTGTTTATTGAATGAAGCATCTAATGGTTGCATTTGCTAAAGAATAACATTGAATGAAATAGGTGTTTATCAAATATATTTGTCTATCCAAACTATAGAACCAGACAAACATTTATAATGAATGAAGTATTTTGAAGTAAATTTGTCTAACGAAAAACAATATCTGACGAAATGGAAACATCCAAGTGAACGGTGAGTTAAACGCTGAAACTCATGATTTAATTCAAACATATTAATTAAGTCACTAAACATATGCCAGAATAAATCATTTGTAATGCGTTAAACGCTATCAAATGATATATGAATATCTTATATATCTCGTTGCGCATAAGACATAAACATAAAAAGTGTTAAACACTATAGAACTCCTAATAGAGTGTCTAATCATTATAGCGTTTGAACAAAGGATAAAGTATTTGAAAGATGGCTCTATTAAACAATGTAATAAAGCCTATACAGCTTTATGAAACAAGTGTTTAAATATTACGTTCTCTCAATCTAATACATCAAACATTTTGCTTCAAACAATGTTTACACCAAACGATGCTAACATGTGCCAAAGTGTTTTTAACACACAACGTGCTTAATGATCATAATCATTTAAAACATTTAATGTTGTAAGAAAATATGTTTCTTTGCTTGTATGTTTTGCTCTCTTTGCTTGTTCAGGAAATGACAACACCAAGCTTTATTTAGAAGCTCTGCACAAAAAACAGAAAGATGTTGGAAGATAGGAAGATATTCCTAGAATGGTTCCTCAAAATTTTTAGCTCTAAAGGACCGTACAAGCTAAAGAAAGCGTTGAGAAAGTATTGTCACTCTACAACGTAGACCTAAGTCTGACTACCTACCTAAAAAAGCTATGAAGTCTATCTGAAAGTCAACTCTATGTCCAACGATCATCTCTCTGGAAGGCTATATAAAGAAGACTCGCAGAAGAGAAGACAAGAGAGAATATTTATTACAAGAGATCTATCATTGAATTCTTACTCTACTACTTTCCAAGCTTACATCGTCTAAATGATCTAGAGAGGTTATTTAGGGTTGATACCAAGAGTAGTTAAACTCAGACTCGTCAAATTGACTAGGAGAACCAGAAGTGATTGATAATACTTGTATATTATGAGTGGTTTGTACTCATTGTAATTTTTGTAAAATATTAGTGAAACCCCTTAAGAGGTCTCAAGGAAGATTAAACGTAGCTCAATCTAACGTAGCTCAGATTGAGTGAACTAGTATAAAAATACTTATGTTATTGTTTTTCTTGTTTAAAATGTTTTCCTAAAAGCTTCATTAAGAATACACACGTCTAACAATTATTATAGACAGTCTAATCCCTACAATAGTTATCAAGCGTTGATTTACGAAAAAATTAAAAAAATTATTTAAATCCATTTCTAATGGTTTTCTGCATTTTAAATTTAATGGAAAAGACTAAATTAAGTCTATTTAACAAATATATGTACTCAAATAAATAATAAAAAAAACATAAAGACCAAAGTAAATCATAGTCTGGAGATCAAATTGTTAATTAACTCAATAAGTTATAACTATTAAAACATTAATTCAAAAGATTTAAAATGCCGATTAAGGCAAACCAGTAGTAAATTATAACCTAAGTCACAGCCAGTTTTTAAAAAGGAATTATCTAATACTTTGGAATATACGAAGCATATACAACACCAGGATGTGGATGCTTTTAGCAAACTGAATTATCGATCCTTCAAAGATTATAAACGCCAAGATTACAATGACAAATGCATCAAATTAAGGTATTTTATTTCATACAATACATATGAGGTTACAGAAAATGTCAACATCAAGAAGAAGACATTAAAAAGAAATAGTGACAGCTGCCATAAGATTAATAATAATACTTATTCCTTTGATTAGATTAGGATTTTATTGTTCTTAATTTGCAGTATTTTTCTTCATGTTTTTCCAAGAACCTTCCATTTATGATGTTTTTCTCATGTCAGCGAAGGAAAGATACGTAATTATAAATAAGTTTGCAAGAGATGGGTACCATAAGATTAATATTAGCTAGCGAGATTGGGATTTACTTTGTTCTTGGTTTATCTCATTTTTTTTCCAAGAACCTTCCAATATAATGATATTGTTTTCAGAAAGGAATGGTACGAAATTATAAATAAAAGGACGAAAGAGATACCTTAAACCATTGCCAGCCTCCAACAATACAAAGTAAAGTTAAATAGATCTCAAGTAAATCATAGGCTCTTTTTTTCAATTTAGAAAGGAGTGTAAATTCTTTTGTAACTTTAATTTTATTTGAAGTCTAATTGACAACACCATGACTGTGATCAATATGACAAATTATAAATCTTACAATGCACAATAATTTTGGTTTTTCTTAATCGAAACAAATATCCATATATGATTTAAAATAAAAGGTGGATTTGGATATGAAGCCAATTCATTTAAATTATCACAAAAGTATTTGAGTTAGTATATAATTATAGTTTGATGTTTTATCATTTGAACCTTTTTCACTTTCCTATTGAGAGTTGCACGCCCAGGGTTACCATGCAAGGATGTAGGAGAGGGAAGAGGAGTTAGAAGAAGACATTGATATGAAATAATGTCATGTAATCAGGATAATTGAAGTTAAATTGTTTGAGTAATGTATAGATTATAGGGAATTAAACAAGAGTAGGTGAAGAATAAATTTTGATTCTCTTTGTAGATGATTTATCGGATGAATTACAAGGTTCTACAATCTTCTGCAGATGTAGTAGTGGTCGAGATACGACGAAGTGAGAATGGAACCCTCTTACATGTACAATATAGCGTTTAGAACCCATGGAGATACTATGTGTTAGCATAAAGCTTGACGATGTCTCAAAGTCAAGTCTTAAATACTCTTGTTGTAAGAAGATCTTCATGAATACTTGTCTTGTGTTAAAGTTTTTGTAATTTAATAGATTTATGTATAGGATGTGGTTTATCTTTGATTCTATGTATTGTTTACCTTAGATTGCATTAAAATTCGTTTTGAATCAGAAAACCTCATTTTATACTCAATATAATCGATTATCAAATTATCATAATTGATTATCACGAGCAATTATGAGAATTTTTAAGCAAATTTTTTTGCCATTGTGCATTCATTAAATGTATAATCAATTACCATAATTGGATAATTGATTATCACACGTTAATTAGTTGACGACGGATTTTTGGAGGTATCCTTCAGTGAGATCTTTATAAATTAGATTGAAATTCTCATTCTAAAATACAAAACTACGAAACATACAAAAAGTGTATTTTCGAAATTCTTATTTGTAAGTTGCGGTGATAAGTGTTTTAGGGTTTGCTGAACCCTTGTATTGTGGCTTTGAGAACTTGGCATGTTGGCATAGAGCGAGAACTTTCACAAGGAGTGTGATTGAGTGTTGTTGTTGTTGTTGAGTTTAAAGCTTGTCATCCTTCGTGAAGCATTCGGAAGAGGTGTTCATCCTTTGTGAAGATTCATAGGAGGTACTCATCCCTTATGGGTTATAGGGGAGGTGAGTTTCATCTCTTGTGGTAACAAGAGAGGTGTTCTAACCTTCAACTTGTTTTTTTTTTTGTGATTGTAACAGTTTGTTGGTTTGTGCTAGTGAAGAATTAATTCTCAGTTGAGATTAACAATTGGGTGTAGGATCTGTTTGATCTGAACCAGGATAAAAATTACCTGTGCAATTTTCTTTCTTCTTTAGTCTTTTAATTTGTTTAAATTGTTTTAAGAAATTTATATTTACGTGCGAAAATTATTAAAAGAACGATTTGCGATAAGAAACCAATTCACCCCCCTTTTGGTTTGTTGGATGCTTTAACCATTCCGTTGCACCGCTCTGACAATTTGTATCAGAGCTTGCTTTGATAGTAATTCAAAATGATGGGGCAACATCAAACCTTTGCTTGAGGGTGCCTCTATCAATAGACCTTCATTGTTTACTGGAGAAAATTATGCTTTTTGGAAAGTGAGAATGCAAATTTTCATGGAATCTATTAATAGTGAGATTTGGGAAACTATCACAAATGGTCCTCTGGTTCCTATTGTGTTTATTAACAATTTGCAGGAATCTAAACCGCGATAACAATGGAATCCTGATGATAGAATAAGATCCCAACAGGACGTAAAGGCTCGTAACATAATATCATTTGCTTTAACTGTTGATGAATTTTACAAGATCTCAACCTGTAAGACTACTCAAGAGATGTGGAAGATGCTGAGAGTCACCAATGAAGAAATTGATGATGTTAGAAGAGCTAGAAGAAATACTTTCATCCAAGAGTATAAGATGTCCCGCATGAAGCAAGGGGAAACAATTGTAGATGTTCAGAAGCCCTTCACGCATATAGTGAATCATCTCATTGGGTTAGGTAAGTCCTTTGATAATGATGAATAAAATATAAAAATGCTTAAATCTTTGGACAGGACTTGACAACCAAAGGTGACTGCCATTAGTAAGTCACAAAATCTCTACATTATGTCAATGGCTGCATTGTTTGGTAAGTTGAGAGAATATGAACTGGATCTCAGGGAGATTGAACAAGGATGAAAGAGAAAGGAAAGAAAAAGACTATGACGTTTAAATCTGAGATTGTAAAAGTAAACATCTTAGTGAAGAAGAAGACTCTGAAGAAAATGAAGAAAATATGGATCTCTTCATTAAGAAATTTAACAAGTTTATGAAGTTCAATGGCAAAAGAAGATTTAAAAATGGACACATGAAGACAGATTGTCCAAACTCAAATAAGAATGAAGAAAGAGACCAAAAGAAGTTCTTCAAGAAAAAAAGGCAACAAGCTCAGATATCAAAAATTGATTCAATATTCATCGAATTTTGATATCGATATGGAAAACGAGTCAGCTATTTTTTTAATGATTTAGTGTTATATTATATTTAAATTTTTCGCATTTTTTAATTTTTTATCAGTATAATTAATTTTATTGTTTATATTTGACACATATATTTATTATAATTAATTAATTATTTAAATAATTTCATTATTTATATTTTGATTAAGTTTTGATCTTTTGAGTTTTGTTACGTATTTTTTTGTTTTATATTTTTTTCATTTCTATTTTAATTAAACTGTTATGTTTTAATTAATTATTTATTTATATAAATATTTAAATTAATTATATTTATTTTGAATGAAATAATTTAGTTTATAAATATTTAATACTTTTCTTAATTTTATAGAATTTATAGTGTTTTATTTATAATAACTTATTAATGGATTAATCTAATTGATTAAATGTTTTTGTTTTGAATTATTTAATGTTTTATGTTTTATAATTTTTTAGTTTTTATAATTTGAAGATATTTTGTTATTTTTTAATAAAATATTAGTTTGTAATTATTTAATATTTATTTAAAATTATAAAATCATAAACTAATAAATAAATAAAACATTTCTAAATAATCTAATAAACTAAAAAATAATTTATATAGTTATAAAAATTCATTTTTTATATTATAAAAATTAAACATTTAAAAGGCATTTTTTATATTAACAAAATTATATAATTACAAAAATTAAGTTCAGATGCTGATTTTATTTAATTCTGTCAAACTCTTTTAAATTTTCTTAAATATGTCTTTAAGAAGATGAGAAATCAATGCATCAAATATGAAAATTAAAGCAAAGCAAAGAAGTTATAAGTTAAAGCAAAGAGCATTGGATTTCAATCTAAACACAAAACGTATAAATAGGATATGTACACATGAGAATATGCCATGTAGAAATCCGATTCTTCCTATATTATCAATATCCATTGTTGTGATTTTTTAATTTTCATATTTGACTATTTTTTGAAGATTTATTTTTCTTCGGATGTGGACATATTGTATATCCAAATTTAATAATATAAATTCATGCACTAGAAGCAAGTAGAATCTTTAAAAAAATCACTCCTGCAATGCCACCAACAACACAGCACCACCATCAGCTACTTCGAACCACCACCTCCAAGCTCGAACATCTCCAAGTTGCCTCCAACATGAACAACCTAAACAAAAATCCCTCTCAAATGAAATGGGGTGTAGAGGACCACACTCAACGAAACAAAAGAATAGATGAAATAGGAGTGCAAGGGTTTATAATATATATTCAACGCATATTTAACGCTTCATTCAATCAATGCCCAAAATTCCTCAACAAAAAAATTTTAATGCATAATTATCTCATTAATTACAGGGCATTTGTGGAAATTGGGGGTACAAGGTGAAGTCCTTACAGGTGCAGGATGAAACACCCAAAACTTCCTTATAAGGCACAAACTTTGGCCTATTGTTACTGAAGATTTCATTAAGCCAATCAAAGCTCAAGAAGAAACAACAACCATATTTGTCGACCTTTGTTCTGCAATATTTTTGTGCCTGCAATCGATGTTCAATTTGCTGATTACAATTCTACAAAAGAAATATCGGATTTCTTGGCTAGTGTTAATAAAAACTCACTCCAAAACCTATTAATACAAGTAAGGAGGTTGGTGATATGTATTTATTATGCTATTAATATTTGAATCACTAACGTTGAGCAGACTTTGGCATCAGGGTGACTTATACAAGTATCCTCCAAACGATTTGGATGAGTGGTTGTGAGAGAACTTAGACTTCAGGACAATTTTGGACCTTAGACGACTCACCAAACTTTGGAGTGTTGACCTCGACCCTACACCTCGAAACATTTGGGCGTCTATTGTGGCGTTGAGTATTCAACAATCAACAAACCCTATAGTGACTGCAAGAAACATGACGAGCAACATCGCGGTAGAAAAATCAGAGAATCAACCCAACCAGTTGCAAATGGTTAGGAACATGCAAAGGCAGATGGAGGAAATACAATGAAGATATGAAGAGGAGTTGATGGCCCTCAAGGTTGAGAATGTGGCCAAACACCACAAGCAAAGTGCTCCGCAATCGATGCCTCGTGCACCAACACAACCCAAAAAAACCAACCTACCCCAACCAGGCCTAGAGAAGACTCGTGTAGGACAATCCACGAGGGCAGAACAAGAGCCAACAAAGAAAACTCATTCGTGCATATGGTCAACACGGCTGGTCCACTGCTTTTCACATCGACCATCATGGAGACTTTCATGCCTTCATTCTCCCCGACCTTTGAAAAGTACAATAAATCAACTGATCCAGACGAGCATATGAGGAAGTTTGTGAATCAAATGGCTTTTTACCACAAGCGACCTAGTGTGGTGTAGAGCTTTTTCCCTCTCCCTCAAAGGAGAAGTTTTGACGTGGTTCAACTCGCTCGTTGTTTGACATTCAATTTACAATGAGACGAATCGTATCATCTGATAACTCTTGCCCTGGTGAATCTTAGGCAGGAGAATCTTAGGTCTTAGTTGACACGGCTCGACCTTCGATCGGGGTCGACTGGTCGAATTTTGCATAGGAAACACTCGATCGACCTTTGGCTAAGGTTGACTCGTTCAACAAAATTTCGATCGGGATAACTAGTCGATTTTCGACTGAGGCCAACTCGGCCAAATTTTGACCAAGGCAAACTCAACCAAATATCAGTCGAGGCTGACTCGATCAAATTTTGATATGGGCTAATGTGGTCATGTTTCGGCTAGATCCAACTTGGCTAAATTTCATTTTTAGGTCGATGTAGTCAAATTTTAGCTGGGCATAAGTGAGTTGAATTTTGGTAGGGGCCAACTTGGTCGAATTTTGACTGAGGCCGACTCGACCAAATTTTTGTCAAGGCCAACTCAATCGAATTTCAATCAGAGTCAACTAAGCCGAATTTTGGTCGGGCCAACTCAACCAAATTTATGTCAAGCTTGACTCAAATGAATTTCAGTAGGAAACCAATTCTACTGAATTTCGACTAGGCTTAACTCAATCAAATTTCAGTCTGATCCAGCTTGGCCGAATTTTAGTCGAGCCCAACTTGGCTAAATTTTAGTAGGGCCTAACTTGATTGAATTTCAATCAGTCGACTTTCAGTTAAAGCCAACTTGAACTAATTTTTTCAGGACCTACTTGGACGAATTTTGGTCAGTGATGACTTAGGCCAACCTCTAGATAAGAAAGACTAGGATCGACCTTTAGATGGAGACGATTCGACTTGACCCTAAGTAGGAACCTCAAACATATCTTGATTTTGGATTTTTAAAATCCAACAAATTGATTCAATCTAAATCTAATCTATATCCAATTAAATGGATTGAGATTTAGATTTTGAAAATCCAAATCCAATTACATGGATTGAAATTTGGATTTTCAAAATCCAAAAAATTATCCCATCTAAATCTAAATGGATGAGATTGGATCTGAAAATTTATATATTTGTTCACCCCAAGTCAACCGTGTGTTGTGCGTCAGCAATGCAAATATCATGTTTTTGCTGTTCAGATTGTGTCACAACCATTGGCAATACCTGGACAAATTTGGCAGCACGTTACAATGAATTTTATAGAGAGCTCACCTAATTCATTTGGCAAGCAAATTATCTTAGTTATCTTTGTGGTGGTGGTGGATAGATTGAGTAAAGTTGCCCATTTCATAGCATTGGCACACCCATACAGCTCGAGAGAAGTGGCTCAAGCATTTATGGATAATATTATCAAGCTACATGGATTTTATAATTCCATTACCAGTGACAAAGTTCTTGTAAGTCAGTTTTGACAGGAGTTTGAGCTTCCAAGGAGTTTAAAACCAGCTTTCAACTAGTTATCACCCTCAAACAAAACAGCCAGTCAAAAGTGGTGAATAGGTGCTAGAAAACCTATCTTAGATGCAAGTATGTAGATTCGCGACGGGAATGGTGGAATGGTGGCATTACACCACATATCATACAACTACCAATGCAACCCTTCATGAAATCATGCACGGCCAACCATCTCTCATCAACCTTCCTTACCTATAGGGTAGTCTAAGCTGGAGTTTGGTTGAGAAGCTTGAGTAAAAGAGAAGAGATGATGAAATTAATCAAATTCCAGTTAAGAGCTCGAGAAAGAATGAAGCAATTGGTTGACTGGAACACAGAACAGATAAGTAGCGGATTGGTGATCCTGTATATGTGAAGCTCCATCCTTATCGGCAAATTTCAGCAGCCTGATGAAGCTCTGCCAAGATGAGCCCGACATATTTTTCAGTCCTTACAAGATCATTGACCGTATTGGAGAAGTAGCTCATAAATTGGACAAGAGCAGAGCATTGATATAAAATAATTTGACTAGTTAATTATGTTAGTAGAAGTTGGATATAATGACAATCAAATTGCCACTGGGAGTTAGTCTTTTGACAATCCTAATTCCTTGTAATTCTTGATCAATATTCAATACAATTATTGAGACCTTTCTTAACTTAGGTTCCGTGTTTCTATTCAATGTTTCTGTTCACTTCTTTGGATACAATAATATTCCTACAATTAGATTTATTTGTTTTTTCACATAATAGAGGGAAGAGCTATTTTTTAGAATATATAAAAAAACAAATAGGTGTTAAGAAAAAACGAAAATGCAAAAAGAAAGAGACATCAAAATATGGTTTACTAAAAATTATCAACTAACAGAAAAAATGGGAATAGAAACCCATGCTTTAAAATATACAGTGATATGAATCACGATTAGTCTCTAACTCAACTCGTCTTAACTTAAATCCAAGGCATTGGCTATATCCCCTAAGCAAGGTTTATGAACATGTCCTACAACACATTTGATGCTAAAAACTTCATATGACATCACCTTTCTCAAAATACAAACCTACTCTATTTTAAATAATAGTTTAGAAAAAAAATCAATTATCTGGATCAGACAAGTTGGAGGGGCTGTCAAGTTCGGCCATGCTAGCAGAAGCAAAAGACTCGGTTGAATCCCTAGAAGATAGGGATGAAACAGTATCAGAGTCGGAGACAAGTTCATCATGAACAATGATATGATCTTCATCAGTGTCTGATGCTTCCGATCCTGATGCCCCAAGCAGGAACTTGTGTATTGCTGACTTTGCAGTTTCCACAAACCATTCATCCTCAGGAAGTGCACTAATAATTTATCATGAAAAGTGATCGGTGTTAAAATCCAAGAACACAATACAGATGAGGACAAGGAATGGTAGGTAAAGGAAAAAATGAAGAGTACCTTTGAGGGTTTATGCCCCTAGCAGAGAAGGTCCGGATGGCACGAGCAGTGATAGCTGATGCTATCTGATGGATGTGGCGAGATGGATACCCCGCATAGCGTGCAATTTCAACAGTAAAGTGCATATCAAGAATTAACTGTCACAAAAACATAGTTATGGTGAGGAGTGCAGAGAAGAAACCCTATCTACAAGAGTGTTACCAAACTAAAATGAAAGAGAATAATACTAATAACAATTTATCTACTGGGACGAGGGAAATAGTTGCATGATATTTAAGTAATTTCTCATAAAACATATAGGCTTGGCTACATCAAGATGCTACAGACATATCATCGAAGGATGAAATGCTTTGTATCTTCACCTGTAGTTGATGCATACTATTGAGATGCAATCTGTGACTCCCATCATAACCATCACGACTTTTGTCGGACAAAGAAAAAATATGCTATCTATTTGCGAGGAAATGTGAATTTAACAACGAATTCTAAAAAATGATGCATCAAGACTGTTCAATGTCCACAAATGCATTTTTAGCAGCAAGAAAAATTTAAAACTCAGGTTGCATTTAGAATTTTGGATGATAGGAATATGGGCACAAAAGTATTTATAAATGTTAAAAAAGGTTAACTTGTTAACTAGGCATCTCTGATAAAATGCTATTTTCTATTGCATATGTCTGATCAAACATTGGCATAGCCTTTGTTTTGAGATTAACTTCTTTGTATCTCTAATCTTATGTAAGAACTCCTATACACACACATGAATGAGCTGAGGGTTAGTTCAATATCTAAGTTTTTTTGTTTCTCATTTTTCATTTTCAAATTAGTGTCAAAGCAGATTCATCGTGTTTTGTATACCATTGTCCAGTGAAAATACTGTCACCTCCCGGTGAAATTACAGTCTCTCACCACCATTATTTTCTGCTAACAAACACCTGGTCTTTCTCATCTCAACAAGCGACAGCCAACCCAGGGTGCACGCTTGCCTGCAGCCACCATCTTTCTCTTCAGCAAACATCAGATCTGGCATGATTCACCAAGAGACAGCAAACCCAGCTAACCATGAAGGTTGAAACATTGTCATGCACAGTTTCTTTGCATTCTTCAACTAGGTGAGTGACAGCCACACGCTGCCCTCTGCTCACCAGTGCAGCATTGTGAGGCTTGTATAGTGTTTGCCAGCCTTCCTTGTCCTTTTTGTTTTCCACCACTAGTCTTCTCAATCCATAAGGAACAGCTGTTGTCCTTCTCAATGTCTCTTTTTTCTTCCAGCCACTAGTAGTTGCTGTTTTGCCTTCTAACATCTTCAAATGTCTTCAGGAACTACCACCTCTTTGTCTAGGATTCCTTCAATTACTTCAAAAGAACTTAATGGTAACCTGGTCTACATTTGTTGAGCTTTGGTTTCTAGTCAAGGTTTTCATTATCACTTGGAAAAAGATGGTAGTAAGATACCATCAGAAAAAGCAGAACAACAGAAGATGGATTTTCAGCTTTGTCTTTGTTGTGACAATATGTGGAACATAATATATTGGGAACTCTGCATTCAAAACTTACAACTCTTTTTGGAAAAAGGATATTTTTGCAAATTATATTCATTACCTTTATGACTGTGTGTTAGGTTACTTTATACGAGTGACCTAAATCTACGCTCTCTTCTCACTCAAACACTAGAACAATAGAAATGAAAGTATGTAAGTATGTAAGTATGTATTATTGATTCTGTAAAGTATGGAAAATTACAAGTGTAATCTCCCCCAATGGAAGCCTATCTTCCTCCACTGGCAAATATGCCCAGTCTTTACCCAAAAGATAATAACCTCCCTGAATAGAGTTACAGTTATAGTGTCGCCTTCCCAAGCCCTAACCTTTCTGCTAACCCAAATTGCTTCTACTAAATACCGTTCGGTCTACCCTTCCATCTTCCTTCCTGGCTACCGTTCGGCCCTTAAGTCCCTCTTCCCTTGAAACCACCGTTCGGCCTTTAACTTCCCCCTGCCTTATCGTGATACCGTTCGGTATACTTTTCCTCTATTACACCGTTCGGCCTAGCTTCTCCTCTCTTACCCCGTTTGGCCTAGCTTCCCCTTAGCCTTACCGTTCGGCCTAGCTTCCCCTCTCTTACTCCGTTCGGCCTCGCTTCCCCCTTTCTTTCTGTTCGGCCTCACTTCCCCTTTGCCTTACCGTTCGACTTATCCTTTGATGCACCGTTCGGCCTCACTTCCAACGCGCCTTACCGTTCGGTATTATGTTACTTCCCTCTTTTATTCCTAACACTATGCCCATAAATTAGCATATCTTAAACAAACAAAATCACATGACTTGCTTTATTGTTGAGGCCAGTTGGAAGTCCCTACTTCTCAACAAGGCCCAATTAGCAGTGGAAGAGTTGAAGATGTTCTCGGAGGTTGATTCATTGGAAGAAATTAAGAAGTTGGATGAGTTCTACAAGGTGTCCTCAGTGAAGATGTTCTCGGAGGTTGAAGGAATTAAGAAGTTGGATGAGTTATACAAGGTGTCCTTAGTGATAGCATACGTCCTCAATTCTACAAGTTGGACCACCTCATTTTTTGTTACATTTATTGATGAATAATCTCATTGTACTTGGGTTTATTTACCGGAAGATCAATCTAAACTGTTGTCAATCTTTGTGTATCTGCTTAATGGAATCAAAGTTCAATTTGGCCAAATTATCAAAATCTTGAGAAGTGATCACACCAAGGAATATTTTCTTTTTCTATTATTTTAAGCTGAAATGGCATTTAACATCAGTTCACATATCCTCATACATCCCAGCAAAAATGTCAAAATAGAAAGAAAAAATAAACATTGAGTTGAAACTACTTGAACCTTATTGCTTGTGTTAATGTCCCAATTCATCGTTAGGGTGATACTATTCTTATTGCGTGCTCCTCAAAAACTAAATGTCATCTTTCTTCCTTGAAAATCACATTCCCAATACTTTCTAATTTCTAGATGACCCTTTATTTCAACTCTCTACTCGTGTATTTGATTGTGTAGTTTTGTCCATGATATGTCCCCAAGGTTGGACAAGCTACATGCATGAGCTATCAAAATGTGTTTGCTTGGAATATTCTTGTTTCCAAAAGAGGCATCAATGTTATTGTCCATAAACTAAAAATTACAAAATGTTTTTATAGTGTAACCTGTTTTTAAGAAATTCCTTTCTTCCCTTCTTCCCTTGTTGATGCTAGTTCTATCCTACAAATCTTACCTGTCCCAATTAGTTGAATCCAGCTCATGACACTCCAAATCAAAACACTCCTCAATGCTCCTCACCTCCTCCATGTTCACCAGAATTGCTCACTCACCACCACAAAACCCAATAGATTGGTTTAGTGTTCCATGGCCAGTCCTCTTCTTTAAGCCTTTCACCACCATCTACGAGTACAATGGCTTGCAATGATGAAGATCCCAACTAACCCATCACTCTTCAAAAAGGTACTTGCTCTGCCCTTAATCCTCATCCTATTCACAATTTTTTTCTATGCTATCATTGACTATCTCCTTCCTTTTTATCTTAACTCCTTTGTGTCCTCTACTATTATCCCTAAAATTGCACAAGAAGCACTTGACCATACTAGAAGGTACTGTAATTTCTCCAAGGAAATATATCTTAAATATACTAAAAGAAACAAGTATATTTATAGTAAACCTATGGATAGTCCTATTGATACAAATCAAAATTAATAGTACAACATGGTGAATCTTTCTCAAAGCCAAAAGATACAGAAGGTTAATTGGGAAACTTATTTATCACACTATTACTAGACCTGACTTATCCTTTGTAATTGGAGTGGTTAGTCAACTCATTCAGGCTCCTCGTCTTGATCATTGGAATACAGTCATTTGCATTCTTGGATACAACAAAAAGGCTCCAAGACAAGAATTGTTATATGAAGATAAGGGGAATGTTCAAATACTTGGGTATTGTGATGTTGATTAAGCAAGATGTTCTATACACAAGCATTGCACTACTAGACATTGTGTTTTCATAAGAGGCAATATTACTTCTTGGAAAGGCAAGAAACAAAATGTGGTTGCGTGATCAAGTGTTGAAGTTGAGTAGAGTAATGACATCACTCACTTGTGAACTTTTTTGGATAAAATTCTTCCAAAAGATGGAATTTTGTTAAATTCATCAGACAAGAATGTAGTTTCATAACCAGACAGCTATTCATATTGCTTCCAATCGATATTTCATGACAGAACCAAACACATCAAAATCTATTACCACTTTGTTCAAGAGAAGTTGTTGTCCAAGAAATTTGTACATAATTTGTCAGCTCGAATGATCAACTTGCAAATATTATGATTAATTCCTTAAGAGGAACTCAATTTCAATTTGTATGTTCCAAACTTGGTACATGCAATACAATCCAATTTCAGGGAGAGTGTTAGACTTGTTATAATAGGCTAACTTTGTAAAAATAGGTTAACTTGTCTACACATATTTGATAAAAATTTGCTTACTGTATTTGTCTTTCATCTAGGGACAGCCTTTGTTTTCATATTAACTTCTTTGTATCTCTAATCTTCTAAATAAGAACTTCTATATATATACGCACACACACATGCATGAGCTGAGGGATAGAAGAATATCTTAAAGGCTTTTTTTTCTCATTTTCCATTATCAAGTATAATATATAAACAAGTACCTGCTGCAAACCAAGTGGCTGTAGAGGAGCTGAAATATCCTCTAACACACCCCAAAACTCCTGCTCATCCGACAACCACATCACAACAGTCTCTGTTAACCTAGCAAGCAAAATTTTATGTATTTTGTCTTTCCCAATTAATACATCCCCAGCCACAATTGCTAATTGCTGCAGCTTTGCAAATAATGCCTGCAAAGATAGCCATACTTGTCAGCACTATAACAAAACACCACAACTCAATAGATACGTATAAACAAATATATATACACAGACCAACAGATGCCCAGCCACACACCTCAGTAAAATGGCATAATGCAAGGAATTAGTGAACAAATAACTGCCACAGCTTCATTCAGGAAATCAATTTCTAATAATGATTGAACAAACATGCAATCAATAGCTAACATTGCCAAAAATAAACATGAAAAAGCAAAGGAATGATCAAACAAAGAAATTAATAGCAAAAACATGGGTAACAGAAAAGGCAGAAAAATAAGAATAATGACCTGAAATGGAAGCGAAGGAAGCGGTTCAGAATCCCAGAAATTATCCTCTCTGTTATCACCCAAGTAAATATGTGCGTTCAACCGAGTTTTCCCCTCTCTCGAGTAGATGAAAGTCAAAATATATTGCCGACAGAAGTGATCCCGAAGTTTGTCAAAAGAATGTTGAAGATGCTTCCTCCACTCCTTCAATTCTACACTAGCATTTGTATTGAAGGTTAGATTCTCTGTTGATCCACTATTTGTTTCTTTGCCTTCACTTTGCAGCATCCACCTTGATAACACAGCATTTGGTAACAGTTCATCCAATATCGTAAATGCTATTCCCAATATTGCAAGTTGTTCAGAGTCAGTCTCAGCTCTGAAAAGCACGGCCTCTTTCAGTTCTGGAAGATTGTCATCATCAGAAGGACCGGGTAATGCTCTAATAAGAGCATCCATGTATTTATCAAAAAGTTGTGAGATTCTATTCAGTACATTTCCCCCAAAGTGCAACCTAGCCAATGGCGTTAACTGTTCCAATATCTCCTGAAATTTGTTCCAAAAGTACACTACTTATGTTATTGAAAAACAAAGCAAAATTCCTAGCAAGGTTGTTCATTTGCAATCATGTGAAGACAATCTCTTAAACATACATAATAAGATATAAACAAAACAAATGAAGAATCAAACAAGGGTGGAGCAATAACACTATGACCATCAACACTGATTATCAATTTCAGGAGGATACCACACTATCCACACCACTCAGTATTGAACCTTTCAAATACACAAAGTCTCTCCCAAGGTCAAGCTTCTTGTTAGGACATAAGATTGTGGTTATTAATAGGACGTTTACAATGATCAAGGTAAAACTTCATTCTGATGCGCTAATTTTGCAGAGTTTTAGACTATTTGATTGGAGCAGAACACTATTCCAGAGTGTTTGGCATATAATTTACTCTCAACCACTGTTATGTTATGAGATCTATTATATGGCTTCCTTTAGAGGCTTTTATCATTGCTTCATTAAAAGAACTTATCAAAGATGTAGAGGAATTTGAGTTTTTTGACAGCTTTTGCATTCAAACTTTTCTTTTATCTTCCGTTGTTGTCCACATGTCCCACCTTTTACTGGCACTAAGCCACTAAGCCATTCCTTTTATAATAATATTTCTTTAATTAACAAAATGGAAACTTATCAAGAGAATTCTAGGTAAAAATTTGTGTAGCTTAGGAAAAATGTGGCTAAAGAAATAACTCTACAAAACATAGTCAACCAAAAGTTGTATATGTTAGAGATCACACATCTATCGGTGATATGACCAAAGTAGTGCACACAGATGGGGATAATCTTCACCTCACAGGCCAAATTTGTTGGGCTGAATTATCCCCAGACTAAGGTTTATTCTAACAATTACTTTTGGAAATACCAGGACACCTATTATCTGGTCATTATTAAACCACCTACAAATACCAATCTTGCAAAGTTCATGCTTGAAACATCCAATCTTAAAGGTAATGATGGAGGGGTGAGGGGAATTGGTCACCTCATAAGCTGGTTTTATAGAGTTGGTCCAAACCCAACTTCTAAGAATATTGTTGTTACTTCTCCCCCAAGGAACATTTACTAAAGGCCTAAAACCTGAAATGTGTCATGAGGACCTTAATCAATAGTTTCTTATCAAACAGACAAATCTATTGCAGATTTTTCATTTTATTTTATTGAGATGAGGGTCAGCAGCATGTTTCATATATCCAGAGCATAAATGTTTTAATAACAGCTAGCAAGAATAAAATGGAAAAGGAAAGGAAGAAAAATTAAAGCAAATGCTTTTCATATAAACAAATTCTTATCTAGCCAATAAACTTAACATGATCCCATAACACAAGAATGTGTAGGCCATATCATATGACAAAGCTACTTACTTCAACTATGTGCATAAATCGCATTCCACTCTCAACAAGCATACTACTAGATGAAGTGGCAATTGAAGAAAGTGAAGATACAAACTGCGGTGACAATGGGCAACATTCAGCGGATTCAGCAATGTCAAGAACTACTCTTCTAGCACGTCTAAAATTTGATTCTAAAACTTCTTCAACAGAAGGACGGAGAAGCACCAGCAGTAATTTAGACATTTTCAATCCTTGTGACTCCAAAATTGAGCAATAGTTCAGACTAGCCTGAGTGCAGATGCATGCAGCACGTAAGGCAGAAACAGTCTCAGATAAGGGAGCATTCTCTTTCACCACTCGAACAAAATATTCAATTTCCCACTCTGCCCACTGAACAATTCTGTTGGTGTAAACAGGATTATCTCCAAAAATCAAAGCAGATTGCTTTATTGTCAGTGATATTACAGAAAACACAATCTTAGATAACGTAGAAGGAAATGTTTCAGGGCAGAGAGAACTTGAGGGAAGAAAAGCCTCAATTCTCTTCTGGAGGTGAGACTTATAAAATTTCAGCATTGTTTGATGTGCACGAGGACCTTTTCCAAGTTTTATTAAACCATTTAAGGCTTTCTTAAGCTCAGGGAAACTAATAGACGGCTGTTCAGCAATTCCAACTAACAGTTGTTCAAGCATTGCTTTTCTTTCTGACAAAGCAGACTTATATGAGGAAACATCATCTGAAGAGTTATTTCCTGAGCCTTTCAACTCACCAGAATTTTTTTCTTCAGCTTCTAATGCTTCCAATGCTTCTTCAAACTTGTGCTCAGCCACAAGTACATCTATGTTTTCCAAGAATAATATTTTCTGGTCATTACGCTCATTTGGTAATGGCTCAAGTAATTCAGGCAGTTCATGTTCCTGTTGAATTTCAGTAACATCATTGCTCGACTGATTCCACTCTTCCAATTCACTGCACACACCTGTCATCAAATCCTGAACAAGAATACCTTGTGCTGAGATATGCTTTTGCAGCTCAATCAATTCATGCTTGACTTCCACGGCCTCTTCAGATATTCTACAATATTAAGAGCACACATCACATTGTATATGCATATGATATAGTCGAGGAAAGCTATTGAAATAGTTTAAAAAGTCTGTTGTTTTAGTATCCATGTTTCATACTTATTAGAAACATTAAAATAGGAACCATTGATAGGCTTTCCACTAACAGCCTAAGCTTGGGAAGCTTTGTCTTCCAACCACAGTTAAGTGTTCAACACTTTTTACCTGTATTCCCCCAATTAAATTAAATTTCAGCACAAAGTGCTAGTGCTTTGTTCACATTTAATGCTCAAGCGCAAAATAATTGTGTATCAGGGCGTGTTGGACATACTAAAAGTATAACCAACTTACAGGGCAAAATTTAAACAGCTTGAGCTTTTTTCCCATCACAAATAAATAAATGAAACAATACCAGCTTGTTCCTCATCTTCCACTACTGCTTCCATACCATAGATTTATGAGTCAACTTTCAATACAACTTCACTAAAGCGCACCTATGAATTTTTTACTCCCATCTTATTCCTATTGAGATGTCAACCATGTTTCCCGTTTATCTAAAGCTGCAGATCTAATTAACAAGTTTCCCCATTCTTACTATTCCAATTTGAAAATTAGCAGACGAATTCTTAACAAGAAATTACCAATCAATGAAATAAGATCACTAGCTTCCGTTTCCACAGCAGAATCAACAAGCAAATATACCTCAACATTTTATATTCATTGAAGAAATGAAAAGGAAAAACACATTGGTTAGCACATAAAGTTCATGGATAATGACCAACACAATACATCATTTAGTTAAAATTGCCCACGTGTATGTGTGCTGCTACTTAAACTTTTAACAGAAAATATAGACAAAATGTACAAAAATATATAAAAAGTTCTTGAAATTCATTGCTGGGTAACATCAAGCTATTGGTGATACAACAATACATTAATGCTAGCTGCGTAGTGACATAGGTTACCTCAAAAAAGCCAAGAACTTGGAGTGCATATTGCCGCACAAGTTCTCCACGGCATCCTTCAAATCTAGAAGCTCGCAGCAAAGCTTCCTGATCCCCTGAGAAATAGACAAAATGGGTTCGCCTCAATCCAAAAAAAGAAACACGCACACGCGCAGAACATAAATGCAAGTGAACAAGTAGAAAGTTTCAGAGTATGCATTGTTTGTTGATTCCGAAATAAAGAGAAAGCGAACCTTTTCGGTGTGGGACTGGTAGAGAGAGTCAACCTTTGATTGGGGGATGATGCTCTCGATGGAAGGGAAGTCATCTTCTTCCTCGCTACTCTCCATCTCTCTGTCTCACACAGACACAGTTGTCCCTTTTGCTCGATCTTCACCTAAGACAAGGGGCATTCGGACAACAAAAATTATGGAAATTGAAAAGTCATGCTGTCTCTTTGAATGGAAAATTTTAGTGTCTTTTATTTTATTTTACTTTGTTCAGAATATGTTTTTAATCTTAAATTTAAGACAGGTTTATTTTTTATATATGATTGAAATTTAATTTTTTTTATCATTATTTGATTTGTAAATTGTTAGCAGCTCAAAAAATAAATTAGTTAATTAATTAATTTAAACATGTTAATCTTTATGAAATGATTTTTTTTTTACTTCAATTTCAATAAACCTACTTTTTGTGTCATTTTTCTAAAAGTTTAACCATCACTTATGTCATTTTACAATTAGTAAATTTCGGTTTTTGGTTATTGAAACATTTTTCTTATTTTAATCCTTTTAAAATCTCGTATCACTTTTTTTCTTTTTAGAGTTAATTTAAATTCTAAAAATATTTAAAAATTTGTTTAGGGGTACAAAGTCTTTTTGAAAAAATTAGTTCATTAGTGGAGAGACGTTATTTACTAACTTATAAATTAATTTAACTATCATAGAAATTTTTTTATAAAAATACTTCAAAGTGATATATTTTATGAGCATCAAAGTTAGAAGTCGTAATAAAGGTTGACTCGTCCGTATGGCTTGTTCACATTTAACCAAAAAAAATATGGATAGACATGTGCATAAGGCTTTTGGGTTAATAGGTTTCGGCCAACGATATAATTTAAGGTAAAGTGTAAGATTTCGTTTTTAATTTTTTAAGAAATTATACTATATTATCTTTTTTTATTTTTTATAAAAATTACAATAATTTATCTATAATGTGTCTAAATAAAAATTACTATTTATCTTTTGTTTTCTCTCAAATGAATGCACTTTTCTATCTCATTCTCTCTATTCAAGGTAAGTGAAGTCACTTAGATAATCGCAGGTGTGAACTTTTAATTGAAGTCCTTTAACTAATTGAGGAAGGACTTATTATTATGCATGTGTCTCCCACATTCTTTAAGTGCATGTAGAATTTGAAGAAATTTGTGTCTACGTGTGTGAATGCATATATGTGAATAATTAAGAAAAATATACAATGGTTAACTATTTAAATAGAAAATAAAATAATTTCCTATTTTTATGGTTTATTTCCTTTTAAAATATGTTCTAAAATTTAAGATTTGAAAAAAAAATATTAAATTAAAAAAATATTATTAGATATTGTTAGAAATTTTAAAAGATATTTTTAGATTTTGTTATATAGAATTTACATATTGAAAGATATTATTAAATATTATTGTTAGATAATAATAATAATAAAATATAATATATTATTTATGAACTTATAGTAATTCATTAGAATAAAAGTATCACACTACAAAAATCTGTAATTTTTATGGGGATTATTTTTGAGGTTACCGGCGGTTTAACCCCCGGAAAACGCATTTCCCGCGGTTGGAAAAATCACTGGAAAAACCTGCGTCACTAAATTTTCAGGGGTTTTTTTGAAAACCGCCAGTATTAGCGGGATTACTCAAAAACCGCTGGAACTAGCTGAGATTCTCTCAAAACCGCCCCTATTTTGCATAGTTTAGTTAACCGGGGTTTTAAAACCGCCAAAAATGTATACAAATCATTTTTTTCATTTTTTATTGTAATAAAATTGGATTATTGTAAAAGTGGTTTTATTGACAAAACAAACAATAAATTAATATGAAATAAAATTGATTAATATTATATAAAATAAATTACATTGTTCAACCTAATATCATTCATACAATTAATTGTTCATATATAAAAATTAAAATAAAAGATGTTCATTACATATGTTCAATATAGATGTTCAATACATATTCAATACAAATTTTCAATACTAAAAATATGACTGAAAGATATTCAATAACAATATCTAATTTTTTTCTTCTTCATTACATCCATTGTTTGGCACACTCCCTTAATCACATACCTAAAATATAACATAATAGTTAGTTGATAATATATTTAATACAAAAATCATACAAATAAATTTAAGAATTATTACCAATGATCGTTGAAACAAAAATGTCATCATTGCCTTCATTTCATTGACTTGTGATGTCAATAAAAATACCTATAATAGAAAAATTTATTTAAAAAGTTAAAAATATGATACTTAACATGTTAATATTAAAAGGAACAAATCAAGTATGTATATATTAAATATTCATTAACATGAGATTGTATCCAAGTCCTCTTTAAACCTATGATACAAAATGAAGAGAACTCTAAAAAAAACTAAAATGAACAACTAAAATGGGTAAAAAATGACTAGAGCAAGTAACAAAAATAATCTGCATCCACATGAATATCAGCAGTATTAGAACTAAAATCCAAATCTGTAACATACTTTCAAATCTTTAACACTGAAGAGTTGTTATTCTTAAAAGTATAGAATCAACTTCATTATAAAAAAATGCATCTAAATATGAACAAGAGTCAACATTACTAACAGTAGTTATATTAATAGAATCAATGACAAATGCTAAACCAAGAATATTAGAATGAGGAAAAATATCATTTAAATCAATAATTGCAACAGTGTTAGCAATATTCTTCATAAAATCAAAATACATATGACCAACAACATAAAACTTATTCTGAACACTTTCAAAATCATCTCAAAGTTTGGCTTTATTTCAACCCCACCAAACAGAAGGGGCATTTTAAATCTATATAGTATTACCTCATGTGATCCCATCTAATCCTGAAACTATTATTGTTTTTCCATCATCATCAGCAGCTTTACGGCAGAATTCATAAAGGTCATCGAAGAATTGTGCTTCATCAATACCAATCACATATATTCGTGACTAGAAAAATAGGGAACTTCCAATTATGTTTGTATAAGAAAAACAGGACAACCTTGAAATTCATTGTGAAAAGGAAATTTTTTTTTTAATAGTTATACAAGTCGTGTTTCACATATTTTGTCTGTTTTACCGTGCAAGAGCTTCCATACATGCAGTAACCTGCTGCTAGCATTTGGTTTCCAGGTTGGTTTCCAGGTTGCATTGCATCTTCAAGACTTACTTTAGCCTCATTCTTTACCATGTAAATTCCAAAGATCTATGTGCAACAGAAAATGCTGGCAGTTATTGTAATGTTTTCAGTTTTTAAATGTAACAATTTTGTTTGACAATTTGAAGTTAAAATTCATACAGTTCAAATAGAAACTTCGCAGTCAATGTTTGAGGATCCATCCAAAGGATCAAACACAACAATGTATCTACAAAATTAAAAGGAACGTTGATCAGATAATGTATTTTATTTGATCAAACTTGTTAACAATTGGTGGAAATCAAATAATGAGGAAGAAGAAGGGGACAACCAGGACTTCAGATGAGGGTATGGTTTTGAGCATCCTTCAAAACACTGCGTACAGCGAAGCATCTGGGTTCACCTACAAAACCATTACTCAATTCAGAACATGAAACAAATAAAAAAATCCATTAGCCACCTTATCATTAATAAAAAAACATTTTATTATTCAACAAAAACAAAGAACTATATGTGACATCATGTTCAATTGAAAAAGGTAAAAATAAAAATGCACCTTAAGGTAGAATAACTTAAAAAGTAAGGTTCTAAATATAAACTTTGGGCAGCTTGAAGTTCAACGAAAACTACAATGTAAAGAATCTTTCAATTTGTTTGAAATCTTGTACCATAAAAAAGAATGCACCAGAATACAGAAAACTATAGCCAAAGATTGCAATCTAAGCTCGGATATAAATTCGGAGAGTAAGACAAAATTAACTAGAGCCACAAAATACGTTTCCAAATTCAAAAGGCAACCGAAAAGATAAGGTTAAAATTTAGATATCCGTTATTTAAATAAAAAAAATCCTTCATTGAATAATCCAAATAGAATATGTATCTTTAACATAAAGTCTCTAAGAAACAATGTTATTGGCATCAATTATGTCCAACAATGAAGAAACAATCAGTCAATTCTTAAGCCAGAAAAATAAGTTCTTCACACAGTGGATCTATGGTCAAGAAAAGTGTATTAGCATAGCATAGAATATGAAAAAGATGGCAGCCAGTGTGAGGGATCTGAAAGCATGAGAAACAGCTCAACGTCTACATTCTGCTTTTCACAGTTTAAAATTAAATGTCCAAAGGAATACAAGATTTTTGGTTGTGTATGTTCGTTGATGAGTACTAACCTTCTTTGATTCCAAGCAGCATTTCTCTGAGGAACATATATTTGTTCTGGCTTTTCTGGGGGCAAGCAATAGAGAGATGGGGAGCTAGAAAACAAAAAACAGCAATGTTTAGAGAAATTATTATGCTCACATTAAGTAAAAATAATAGCAATAAACTACATGTAAGAGGATATGCTAAATTTTCACCAGGTGTTGCCAGAAGCTTTGTAGAAATTTGTGGAGCCAGAGTGTGCAAGATAGGAGAACAAGAAAGTAACTCGTATCAGAAAGAGGCACTTCAGAGGCAAAGCATATGAAAAAACCATATTAAGAAAAGAATTAGAGAAACTTGCTTTATTTTCAACAGAACAATATACCTAATCTAAAACCTATTCCAAAAATGAAACAGAAAAAGGGTAATAAAATTAAACCTTGATTCACAATCAAACATTCCAAGCAACACCACGGACAAATATGGAGGAGGAGGAGGAGCAGCGAGTGCAACCAGCTCCAACACTGGTGCATGTATTTTGGCTCCCCTTTCCTACACCAACAGTAGGAAGTATTTCATTGATTGTTATTCAGAGTCATAGACGCCTCCATCATCAGAGAAATCATCAAATGTTCGCATATCAAGCTGGTAACGCGAGATTCCACCTATCCCACCAAAACCTCTACAAAACTATGAACCTTCTTGAGATTTATCGGAGACAAACTCAAGAGTGCAACCAAACCGTTTGTATTCATTTGTAAACCACTCTAAAATAGACAACTTCTCCAGAGATGAAATGTTTTGAGTTACAACACAAAGATCGAACATCAGTAGATTGAACAAAGAACAAGAGAGCCAAGATCGAACACAGTCTTACCTTGACGGTCAGTGCGGGAGCGCGCCAAAGCACCTCGAACTCGCTCAACCCATAGATGGCTCGACGCCTCGACGCCTCCAACTCCACGCTCAACCAAGCAAGAGAAGACGAACACGAAGGAGAGCAGGAGAAGACGAACACGAAGCCAAGCAGGAGAAGATTGTGGTGCGGTGAAGGGTTTGGGGGAAAATTTGATGAAGGCGGGGAAAGAGGTTAGGGTTTAGAGATAGTTTCAGAGAATTAGATTAGATGGAATATTCCTGAAATTAATGACTGAAGGCGAGGGAGGGGATATAGGTTGGTAAGTATTCAAAAATTTAGAAAATTATATTTTAGGGGCGATTTTGTTATAACTGCCAGAAATACCTACGGTTTTAGACATAAACCGCAGGAATTATTCGGGGTTTCTAAAACCGCCAGTAAATAACCCCTCTTAAACTTAATTATTTTTGTAGTGTCAAGATAGAATATATTATCTAGGAACTTATCAAAATTAATTAAACAAAATAATTTTATTTTATTATATTATTAAAGTAATAGGCTTTTATAAATATTTGAAAATAAATTCAATTGAAATTGGTATGTTTTCGGTTAGATAGATTATTATTAGGTATCTTATTTTATCTTTATTTTTAGTTAATTTGTTATTATTTCATATTAGTATTTTGAGCTTAGTCCATATTTCTTCTATTATAAATAAAGTTTTCTATGTGTATATTAAACATAAAACAAATTAATCTAATATGATTGTTACTATATTAGACACCTCCTATTTATAAAGTTAAGATAAAAACTTTGTCCATTAGGAAAAAGAGATAGAAACTTCAGAGTAAGAGTTTGTTCGAGTGAAGAGTTATGAGAGCTCAAGGGTTATTGTTGAAGATCATTGTTTATTCTAGTAAAAAGTCTCAGTGGGAAACCCAGATAAGGAGAGCTTACATTCTTGAGTTTGTTTCCTTGTTTTCTTTTCTTGCCATGTTTTTGGGTGTAACATCTCATAATCTCACACTTGATAATTCATAGTTGATATATTGTAGCATTACACCACCATTTACAATGAATATAAAGGATTTCATACATGATATATATATATATATATATATATATATATATATATATATATATGTTTTAAACTCAGATTTTAACTACAAACTCATAAATATAACTCGAACTCTTTTAATTTATTCTTCTATTTCTTTCTTCATTGGCACTGGATCGGACGACATTCCTTCATCTACTCCCGTATAACGAATTATATGATCATCGCACAAACACAAACAAGTAGGGTGAGCTAACATGAAACAAATCATTTATAAAACATGCATAATTACTTTGATACACTCAACAAACATCATATAATAATTATGTCAAACACCCTCATACCATCATACAACAATCGCACCATAGAAACTCATCCCATCATACCACAATCCCTAATAGACACTCGTCCCATCATCCCATCATACCACAATCCCCAATAAACACTCATCCCATCATACCACAATCCCCAATAGACACTCATTCCATCATACCACAATCCCCAATAGACACTCATCTGGATGATACGTTGATGAACGGTCACGGGAGGTTATTCAATTGTGATGACTTCTACTTCTCCTTACAAATACACTTCCAAAATACTTCATACCATCCCCAAGGTTAGTCCTCAACACTATGTCCAAAACCGGCACATAGACCAGGACCTTCTACCCCTCTCACCACATAATTCATCCTTCTCTACTTGAGACCGGATGATTATTAGAGTATCAGGATAACCTCCAACAACAGGACCCTCAATATCAACATATACACTAATACCATGTCATTACAGAATCTCTCCACGAGACTCATATCATGCTCATATTCCTCAACTCATACTACACCATTACAAAATCTCTCCATAATACTCATATCATGTTCAGATGCATAAATTCAAATCCAATATAATAAAATACAATCATCACAGAAATCATACAAAATGAATATATCACAAAATAAATTAACAATAATAAAATATCACTATAAATGGTCACCGGAGAAGAATCAAATGTTTGACAAATCAAACTCACCATAAACGCCAGTACATATGACTAGTCACAACTTACTGGATTTGACCAGGGCTGCTCTATGATCAGGGATGTACTAACTCTAATTTTTAAGATTCCTCTATCCTACCATCACAAATATAACCTTAATATAAACGTTCTGGGGAACTAAGAATTTGAATCTGACATAGCCGGTTAGACATCTTCTTATCCTTGCAAAAAGATGAATCCATCACATATTTTATATCAATTGAGTATATTGCATAATAGTTTAATAGTACTTAATCTGTTCAATAGGATTTAAGTTAAAAACATATCGAGTAGACTTCCAGGAAAGAGAGGTGTGTCACAATGGACAACTTAAGTACCAAGTCTTTCCTTAGCCAAAATGTTCCTCAACTAGTTTTTTAACAAATTTCTTATTTACAGATTGAAAACAACACCATATAATATTAACACAGAAATTCAATATAGATAGATATACAACAAGCACATATGTTTTTCATTAACAGTATTCACACAAAATTTCAAGACATGAATAATAATAAAACTATATTAAATCATAATATAAAAGCTTAGAAATGTTAGCTCCCCCTACCTCTATTCTAGAGTTGGTTTCTTGATCAGAGGTTGTTCCCAGAAAACTTCCAGAATCTGCACACTAAAATCCTTCTTACTCTAAATTCTTCCTAATCTTTCTTTCTTATGATTTCTCTCTACTTCTTGGTGCAAAATCCCCCTCCCCCCTTACCACCGAAAGAGAGTTTGGCTTTGCACCACCAAAAGCTGTTTTGTCCTTTGTTTTGATATATATATTGTGTACATTGGTTGTATATGTGTGACACTAAGACAAGTTGTTGTGTACATTTAGTTGTACCTAGTAAATCCAACGATGACTCTTTAGGTAGTGTGATGCAGGAAAGAGGTCATCTTCGACCGTGCTATGCAGAAAGATGATGGGTTCGAGTATCACTTATAATGAACAAGTTGTATGGTGGGGTATGGGGGACAGACCACAGGTGTTTGTGGTAACGTGTTTTTGTGTGATACGAATGTGGTTGACTTTATGAATTGGGGATGGATATCTGAATAAGGTGGACGAGTGCAATTTTTTTGTATTATCTTGTATTATTTTAATGCTAGTTTACCCTTGTATGTTGTGGTTGTGGTTTCCACCTGCGATGATTGTTTTTATATTGGAGCATATGATATTACTGATAATGTTGGTGTTGTGTAGAGTGAAGATATGAGTGGGAAAATTAATAGTATGTGTTTCAGTGTACATTTTCCTGTGTGTCTTTGTTGCTCTTGACTGTCTGGGTTGCTTGCTGGTTGTCTGGGACGCGTGCTTTTCTCCAATCATTGTTGTTCTTCATATTCGCCAAAGGAGGGGGAGGTACCTGCAAAGATACTCCGACGCTCAAGTCAGATGTGAGTTATGGAGCTGAAGCTCTCAAGAGAGTAATTGGATATTACTCTGAAATAATATTTTGGGGTCTCTAGAGCATAAAGAGAACGTACCTGGACTTTGGTCCTGTCACTGTATTTATAAGCAAAATAAGAATAACCACCTTACCTAAAAATGTGGTTAGTGGCTTTGACAAATATCTAAGATATTTATGTTATTACATAAATATCCTTACTACATAACATGCCCCCCAAGTCCGAGTTAACCGTTCCGTTTTATGGACGTGGTAACTATAGGACTTATGAGTTTGAGGGAGGCTGTCTTTGCTGTAATTTAGAGAGCGTGTTCCTGGTTATTGCTCATGTGTGGATTGAACGTGACCGAGTGGTTGAATTTGATGGACCAAAAGGAGGCAAAGTCAAACGGCAAAAAGCTGGAGCAAGTGAGGCCGAACGTGAGGATATGTATGACCGAGCGGTAGAGGCCGAGTGGCATGCGAGGCCGATCATGAGGACGCTCGTTGACAATTGAATGTGGAGCGTTGAGGCCGAACCACTGACTGAGTGGACGCTCGTTGACAATTGAATGTCGAGCGTTGGAGCTGAACGACTGACTGAGTGGACGCTCGTTGACAATTGAATGTCGAGCGTTGAAGCCGAACGACTGACTGAGTGGACGCTCGTTGACAATTGAATGTCGAGCGTTGAGGCCGAATGACTGACTGAGTGGACGCTCGTTGACAATTGAATGTCGAGCGTTGAGGCCGAATGACTGACTGAGTGGACGCTCGTTGACAATTGAATGTCGAGCGTTGAGGCCGAATGACTGACTGAGTGGACGCTCGTTGACAATTGAATGTCGAGCGTTGAGGCCGAATGACTGACTGAGTGGACGCTCGTTGACAATTGAATGTCGAGCGTTGAGGCCGAATGACTGACTGAGTGGACGCTCGTTGACAATTGAATGTCGAGCGTTGAGGCCGAATGACTGACTGAGTGGACGCTCGTTGACAATTGAATGTCGAGCGTTGAGGCCGAATGACTGACTGAGTGGACGCTCGTTGACAATTGAATGTCGAGCGTTGAGGCCGAATGACTGACTGAGTGGACGCTCGTTGACAATTGAATGTCGAGCGTTGAGGCCGAATGACTGACTGAGTGGACGCTCGTTGACAATTGAATGTCGAGCGTTGAGGCCGAATGACTGACTGAGTGGACGCTCGTTGACAATTGAATGTCGAGCGTTGAGGCCGAACGACTGACTGAGTGGACGCTCGTTGACAACTGAATGTCGAGCTTTGAGACCAAATGACGAACGCTTTCGATGTTGAACGACAGAATCTTTGGAAAGTTGATGTTCTTGGGTGAACATAAGCTGGGCTATGGGGATGGTCCCCTAGGTTTGATGGTCTGGGTGTTCTAGGGCGAACATCTACCAGCGGGAGTGCGTCCCTTTGTTCGATGCTCCTGGGTGTTCTAGGGCGAACATCTACCAGGAGTGTGTCCCTTTGTTTGATGCTCCTGGGTGTTCTAGGGCGAACATCTACCAGCGGGAGTGCGTCCCTTTGTTCGATGCTCCTGGGTGTTCTAGGGCGAACATCTACCAGGAGTGTGTCCCTTTGTTCGATGCTCCTGGGTGTTCTAGGGCGAACATCTACCAGGAGTGTGTCCCTTTGTTTGATGCTCCTGGGTGTTCTAGGGCGAACATCTACCAGCGGGAGTGTATCCCTTTATGCACCCGGGTGTTCTTGGGCGAACATCTACCGGGTTTAGGAGTGCTTCTGGATGAACGGCGCTCAGGTGTCCGCTTTTACGTACAAGATATGCTTATCTGCACTGTAAGAAATAATATTAAACATATAGGTGAGACCGTGTGGTCGAGTTGCAAACCTGGTTACCGAACGCTCATTAGGCCGAATGTTGGACGCTTGAGGCAGAATGACCGAACGTTTCCTGCGGGAATTGTCGACCGTTAAGGAAGCCATTGCCCGAACGGCTGAATTTTTGAACGCTCGTCCACAGGTATTGTCGAGTGCTTTAATCCGAATGGCGAGGACGAACGGTCTGCTGTCTGAACGCTCGGCCACATTGAGTGTCGAGCGGTAGCGCTCGAATCCGAAGGGCGAGGACGAACGTTATTTATTGGAGTGGGCGAACGCTCGGGAACCGAGTGGACGAACGTTGTTGACCGAGTTGGTGAACGTTGAGGACTGTTTGAACGGTGTTCGAACGACCGTGGTGCTCGAACGCTGAAGTGATCGTGTTGAGGTATTGTCGAGCAGCAGTGACCGAGCGACATGTGAGGGGCACGTGAGGTCTATTGCTAGAGACCGAACGTTAATGAGGAGCGAAAATCCGAACGCTCTAGGCCGAACGTCCACGAGAGAGCATTGTTGGCCGAACGCTATTGAAAAGAATGGCCGAATGGTTGAGGCCATCGATGGCCGAACGTTGGTGACGGAGTGAACGATTGTTGATGAACGTGTGGACGAACGTCGGGAATGGTTTGAACGTTCGTCCCATTGCTTGTCGAGCGGCCTAAAGTGGAGTGTCGAGCGGCTGGGCGTGAGGACGGTTTGAACGCTCGTCACATGGCTTGTCGAGCGGTTTTTTGAACGCTCGTTGATATGGACTGTCGAGCGGTATTCGAACGACAGTGGTGCTCGAACGCTGGAACGCTCGTGACCAGGGATGGTCGAGCGGTCGAGACAGGGATGGCCGAGCGTTATTGAGACTGGTGACCGAATTCTTAAGGCGAGGGATGGCCGAACGTTGAGGCCGAGATAACGAACGTGACAGGCGTCGAGGAGTGTAGGTAGTCGTTGAATGTCGGGCGTCCTCGAAACCGAAAGGGCGAAAACCTTTGAGGCCGAACGGCCGACATCTTGGCCGCTCGTACCAATGGATTGTCGAGCAGTGTTTGAACGCTCGTTGACATGGGTTTGACGAGTGAACGCTCGTTTACAAGTGTTGACGAGCGCTCGTGTTGAAATATGGTCGAACATCTTCGAGGCCGAACATCCGACAGCAATGACGCTCGCACACAGTGATTGTCGAGCGTGCGAATTCTAAGGCGAGGGCGAACGCCCGGGTGTTTGGACGCTCGTACACCCCGACCGTCGAGCGTTCGAATCCGAGTGTCGAGGACGAACGGGCGACTGTTTGGACGCTCGTTCACGTATTGATCGTCGAGCGTTCGAATCCAAAGGGCGAGGCCGAGCGGTCTACTGTTTGAACGCTCGTGCACATTGATTGTCGAGCGTTCGAATCCAATGGTCGAGGCCGAACGGCCGATGGCTTGAACGCTCATACACATGAGTTGTTGAGCGATCGAGTAGCATGTGAGGTCGAACGTCAGAGAAATCTAGTGATCGAACGTTGAGGCCGGCAGAACGAACGTTACTGTCGCACGCGAGGCTGAGCTGTATGAATGTTCGACACATATTTTGTTGAACGCTCGTACAAATGTTGAACGGTCGTCTTGCGTTTGAAGTTTGGGAATAGAAATTGGGTTGGATGACGTTGAGGCAGAACTGAATGACGCGTGGATTATGCGAGGGTTGCGGAAGACGTGGAGAATAGGTCTCCCTAGAATCCTTTCTGCCCCAAAAAACCCTAGAATTAGCCCTATTGCGGAACGGCTGATCCTGAGGCTGCCGCAATCCGAGGTGATCGAAGACAATGGAGTCCCCAGGCTTGGGATGAACTGGCGGCTTTGCAGTGGCATTTTGATGGCGATGGCCCTGATGTGGTTGTCGCTTGAGCCGCACCTGATGGAGTTTGGACATGACGGAGGTGGTGCCACCGCTGCGATACCGGAGAGGATAAGAGCGCGACAGTGGCTCTTGAATCACGACGGTGATGCGTGGTCTGGACAGAGCCCGGGTTGGGGTTTTTCTGTTCTCAGTCTCGATTCTGATCTTGGGGTTTTCGATTCATGTGTGAAGAGCTCGCAATTTTGGATGCTTGCAGTTGGCGAGGGCAGCGACGCTGTGATTGGAAAAGACGGCGGCGACATGGAGCTTTGGGTTTAGGGTTCCTGTTCTTCTCCGATTTTTGATGTAATTGGGAATTTGGGAAATTAGGAATTGTGGTCTTGCGTGGCTTTTGTTTGCAGAAGGAGAAGACACAAGGGTTCCCTGGAGAAAATGGTTGCATGTTGTTGGATTGCATGTGTAGGAAGTTTGTGAAGATGCGCGATGGAGAACTCGCGTCTAAGGGTTCCATGGCTGCACGATTTGGAGTTCTGTTGCATTGAGAAAATGGTTGTCCCTAATCACAATTTGGGTGTAGATCGCCATGAAGAAGGCACGATTTCGCGACGGCGTTGTTCGAAGATTGAACTAGGATGTGCGAATCGAGTTTTCAGAGGTTGGGTTTGAGTTTTGTGTCCTGGATTATTGCGTTTCAGTGGTTCAGGTGTAGATGGATGGTGGTTTGATAATGGTTTCCTAGTTTCTGGGTTTTTGCAGTTTTGGTTTTGTGGCTTTGATCTTTGCAGTAGCGACGATGAAGGCGGCAGCCCTTTCATGACATTGGAAGGAAAGACTGGGATGACGACGTCGAGATTCAAAGAGGCAGTGGAAGAAGTTTTCTCTCATTTGTCCACCATCGTTGAGGGAGGTGAATGATGAATTTAAGCATGTTTTTGCACTGGATGTGACCCACAAAGGGGAGTGATTTCGTTGATGTCTACTGGCATCAATGGCTCACGGGGGAAGAAGGAGAGAAACCCGATGGAGGCGTCATTTGATCTGGTAGTGACAGTGATGTCAACGGCTCGCGGAGGGGAATCTTGATGGCGATGCAGCGATTTGATGGAGTAGTTCTATTCGAAGGAGTGATTCATTGAGGCCGAGGCTCCTCTTGTGGCTTCTTTGGGTTGGCCCTCGGCCCCACGGTGGGCGCCAAAATGTTTCAGTGTACATTTTCCTGTGTGTCTTTGTTGCTCTTGACTGTCTGGGTTGCTTGCTGGTTGTCTGGGACGCGTGCTTTTCTCCAATCATTGTTGTTCTTCATATTCGCCAAAGGAGGGGGAGGTACCTGCAAAGATACTCCGACGCTCAAGTCAGATGTGAGTTATGGAGCTGAAGCTCTCAAGAGAGTAATTGGATATTACTCTGAAATAATATTTTGGGGTCTCTAGAGCATAAAGAGAACGTACCTGGACTTTGGTCCTGTCACTGTATTTATAAGCAAAATAAGAATAACCACCTTACCTAAAAATGTGGTTAGTGGCTTTGACAAATATCTAAGATATTTATGTTATTACATAAATATCCTTACTACATAACAGTATGTAAATTCTGGACATGTTTTGAAAAAGTAAAAGAGTTTATGTTTAAATCTTTTTAACATTCTAAATTGTAATTGAACTAATTGTTATTTTCAAATGATTTTAATTATTTTCACAATAATAAAATAAAATATTTAATTTTTATTATTTTGTGATAACATCAAACGTGATTTTTTCGTAACTTAATTAATTACACGTGACCTCAGACGTTAAAGATATATGTATTAATTTCATTATCAAATGTAATTAAGTAACCTTCATTAATATTATAATTAAAATATTTCATTTCCTAAGCTAAGTATTGGTTTTCAATTTCATATGAAATGTCACTTATTAATTATTATCAAAGATACATTACAGTTTTTTCAACTAAACCCAATTTTATTTGTAAGTCATGTTTTTGAAGTTTTAGTAAAGGCTGCATATATAAAATACCCACTTAAATTAAAAAAGAAAAAAGAAACACACACACAATTATGATTTATAAGCTATATTATTATTATTATTATTATTATTATTATTATTATATATATTTATATTATGGCATATATCCATTATTAACATAGACCATATAAATTAAGAAGTTCATAAAAAAAACTCAAAAAGAATGAAAGAAAGAAAAAGATTTGTCATTACTCGTGAGCATACTGGGAGAAGGCTTCACTTAGGTAAAATAAAGATAGGGCAAAAAACATAAGCAAAATACAAAAACAAAGGAAACGCATGATATCTACTTGGTTATAGTCTTTGACTTCTAAATTGATTAAGTAGGCTTAATAGATGATAAATAGTTTTAATCACGACGCTCGTACTTGCGAACCCAAATATGTTTTCTGTTTATATGAAGCTTCGCAACATGTTTCCCTTTCAAAATTTGATCAACTGTTTTCACACTCTTCAAAACCATTATGGCAAACAAAGATTGATCTTGCGCACCAGTGTTTCCCATAGATAAGTTCTCCACACAGTCTCCAAATGAACGTTTAAACAGTTTTATCACCTCACCTTCTGACACAGGGAAACCTCTAGAAAATGTTAGAAACATGGATTTATCATCAGTGGTGACATCATCGCAAGGCCCCTTCATCCAGATTCTCATATCAAACAAGTCCATGTTCGTAGAACTGTCGTCTGGTGGATTAATGTTGAAGGAACCAAACAAAGGGTGTGGAAAACCCGGGATGGTGACAGGAGTGTCTGATATGTTACCTCGTGATGTGCGAGCTCTGTTGGTGTTCTTGCTTCTTAAGATCATCTGCAAAACATCAGCAAAAATTCGAGCACAGATATTTTTTAGTACACTTTTTATACCAGCTATTATGGTGTACCTTTTCTCCTTAAATATTTTAAGGGATATGCGTTTTTGTGTTAAGTTTTGTGTTGAGGGCAAAGCACCATTTTTTGGGGTGGCAGAGTTTTCTCTCTCTAAGCATTTTAAACACGATACAGTTTCATCGACAATATCATTGATAGCAGAAGCATGAGATAAAGCCATGACTTTGTGAGTGATATTGGGGTATCCATTGTGTTCAAGCCAAATCCACAATGCCATGACCAGAAGGGATTGTGTCAAGTCACGTCGCAGTCTGAAGATCAGAAAACAGAAGACCTCACGGTGATTTCTGTGAAATAGATGAAGCTCATCTGTGGAAATTGGACCCATTCACACCACTGATCAATGATGAAACAAACACACAGAAAGAGAAAACAAGAAAGAAGAAATGTGATAATTTGAATGTGATAAAAAAGAGCTTTTTAAAGCTCATCAAGGTTAGACATATATTAATTATGGTTGACAAGTGAATGAAGAACTTTAAATGTAACTGAAGTATAAATAAATATAAATAAATAAATATAATAAAATTGAACCATGCATTTGATTAAAGAAAAATTGTGGACCTTCTCTAATAAATTATCTCAATTTTTTTAATAAATTATCTCAATTTTAGGCTTATCCAAAATAATATTTTTGTTTGGTGTTTCGGTTGGAAAGGTACGAGGGTTCGTTCTTCCTTCCTCTGCTTTGTTCTTATCGTTTCATCCTCTTCAAGAACATAATCTATTTCGATAGGTTGTTGATATGCAGAAAACATTCTCTCACGTATTTATTATGAGCTTAAGAGAGATCGCTCACGTTGTATTTAGGGAGTCTATTTTCGATGCGCTTTAAGTCCCCATTCCTCTCTGCACCGAGCGTTAGACTCTAGGAGTTCACTTTGGAATCATTTCGTAGGCCGAGAAAGTTTAAGTGAATTCACTTTGGAATCACCGGCAGACTCTAGGAGTTCTCTTTGGAACTGTTCTCTAGACTGAACAAAAATGATAAGAGTTCTTTTCAAAACTTTTTCCCTAGGTTGAGCAAGAAACGCTAAGGAGTTCTCTTTGAAACTTTTTCCTAGGTTGAGCGGGGACACTAGGAGTTCTCTTTGGAACTTTTTCCTAGGTTAAGTAGGAAACGCTGGTTGTTCTCTTTGGAACTTTTTCCTAGGTTGAGCAGAAATACAAGGAGTTCTCTTTGGAACTTTTTCATGAGAAAGATATTTTAACTCACAAAAAGGTGTTAAACAAAATAAAGTAAACGCTTCAATAATTTATAATCTATTTTTATAATGAAAAGTCATTGGAACCTGATAAGACTTAACGTAGGTGGTCCCAACTGACCAAGCGGGAAGGGACTGAACTTTCCTATGCAAGATATTTTCACTCACAAAAATATGCGTTAAACAAAATAAGGTAAACGCTTCAATATTTTATAATTTATTTTTATAATGAAAAGCCATTAGAACCTGACAAGACTGCAACGTAGGTGATCCAACTAACTAAGCAAGAAGGGACTAAATTCTTGTGCAAGATATTTTCACTCACAAAAATATGCGTTAAACAAAATAAAGTAAATGCTTGAATATTTTATAATTTTCTTTGTTGTGGAGGCATTTAATTTTTTTTGCTTCGTAAACCTCTAATAGTTACCTGAAAGTTCTCAAAACAAAATACATGTCTTTAGAATTTATTATGGAATTTTTTGTTCTTGTTGCGCGTCTGGTTTCTCGTGGTTTCATAGGGATGTCGCTCTGCTCCACGGTGGGCGCCAAAATGTTTCGGTTGAAAAGGTCCAAGGGTCGGTTGTCCTACCTTACTCTGCTTTGCTCTGATCGTTCAATCCTCTTCAAGAACACAATCCACTATGATGGGTTGTTGACCTGCAGAAAACACTGTGATGCTCAAGTCAGATATCTTTTTCAAAGATCTCTATTTTATTAAGATAGAATAATGTGTCACATCAATTCTATACTCATAGGACTTGCAATCAAGCCCATTAATTAATCATTAATATCGTATATTGATATGGTAATCAAACCATTAATGTATGCTAATATACTTGTTAACTTGCCATAAATGATCGTTGCACTATTAATTAGTCTTTAATTACCTAAAGTGGTTGCCTCGACAGATCGGCTACACCTATCGGTAAGTTGATTCTCATTGTAACTCTGACCAGTATATTTCATATATTACATTTGGAATAGTTATTTTAAATTGACTTGCTTGGGTATTTTAATTTTCATTCCTCATTCTAGTTTTGGTTTTGATTAGTAGATAATGAACACAAATTTTGATGTAAATTAAAGAAATTTTTTATATGAAATAAAAAACGTTATTTAAAAGGTAAAAATATTTAATATGTGTTTTCATTGAATATGAAATATTTCATTGATAATATAAAATAACTATTTGTTGGTAATAGTGCTAATTAACAACAAAATGAACTATTATTTACAAGAGTGGTATAAATATTGGTTAAACATATACTAATGTACTATTATGGTTGTGTTTTAGTCAATTAAACAAGTTAGTTTTGACAGTGAGTTTCACTCTAAAGTACATATTTATTTCTTATCCATATCCTCTTTGCTTCTCCTTATGCAAGTTTTATAAGTATTTTTTTTTCTCAAAAAAATACTATAAACTATTTTTGTGTATTACATGATATATTGTTAGATTTATATATGTAAAATTTTAAATAAAGAAAAGGTTTAAAAACACAAAATACAAATATAATTAATTTAATGATGATTTGTTCATTTCTTAACTGCTATCTAATATTTTTAAGCTAGTTTATGATTTTGTTTGGTGAAACACGTCCTATATTTAGATGTACAAATAAGAAAGAGTAAAAATTAATGAAAAAGTAAATTATGAGATAATTTCAATAAAGAAAACTATATATTTTATGGTTTTACATTGAAAAAAAAAGGGAAAAAATATGGAAAAATGTAATTAAAATAATTTTTTTGTTACATGAAAAATTTAGGATAAAGTCAATGTCTCTCTAACTATAAGAATAAAGTGAAATTTATCTTAGATCAGAGAAATAAACATGAAGAAAAAAACTAGCATACATTTTCTGTCTTGAAACTTTTGCAGAAGATATTTCCTTCGTACTATATCTTTTTTTTAAATCTTTGCATTGAATTATTACAAAATTGATATGTATTTTTTAACGTACAAAATTTTTATTCAAATATTTTTATAGTTGTTATAAAAAAAGAAAATTTTCTTTAACTAGCATAATTTATTACTTTAATAATAAAAATATTACCCTCATTAATTATTTATGTATTTAAAATGTTGTTTTCAGATTTTAAAATTTCAAACAATTGTAGTACTATCAAACAAAATGCCATTCATTTAAAAGAAAACGTTTTTATTCCTAACTTGACAGACTTGCATCAATTAATGATGTTTGGAAGTTATAAAGACTATTATTATTGTTTTCTAAACATTTATGATATATTAATTTTTCAAATAAAATTATTAAAACTTCACCAAATAAAGTTAAAAAAGATTAATGTTTCACAACTCATCAAGATAACATTGAAAAACTACAGTAATTGCATTTTAATTGTGCTTAATTAGCAATCAACCAGGGTTTTATGTGAGACCAAAGTGAATTCTATCATATCAATAACAACCAAGATAACATTTAAATGCATTCTCTCTCATAAGTTGAAATTTATTTGAAATTACAAAATTTTGTTACAATATTAAGCATTGATCTCTCTTGATTTTGTAGTTTCAATTAGAGAAAGAGAATGTGTTAAACAAAAATATTAGAAGGTCTATTTTTATCACTTCAATCAATGATGACAGCCTTAAACAACTCACATTTTTTTTATACTTTTTATTTGTGTTTAATGTTTTCTCTGTTAAAAATATTACTTTTTTAGCATCAAATTAATTTTTCATCGGTATTATATGTTTTTTTGTCTGTTAAATATTTGTTGAACTTTACTTTTAATCCTTTAAAAAAATATTACTAATGGTCAAAGTTTTACCGGGGTTATTTAAAAGTTAGATTTGCATCCCATGAGATTAAAAACTATTACATACTAAGAAAAATATCATATTATCGTTAAAAAATTATCAATAAAAAAAATTCTATCGATAAAATAATATTTAGTGATTTGTTGATAAAATAAAATTTATTCACATATTCTACATGTATATGTATTGACAAATTTTGGATTGTTAGTTACTAGAAAAAAAAAACCCAATGGATCTATTGGTAAAACCATCAATAATTTTTATTGTCAATATTTTTGTTAATAAATTTTATCGGTAAAATGGACACTAAAGTTTTAATGGGAGGTTTTGAATATGTTGTGGTAAAATTAGTCAATAATTTTCTTTAAAATTGGTGGATAATTGAATTTTTAAAAAATTTGTTGATAATTGAATATTTGAAAATTCATCAATAGTTGTATTCTGAATATTTGTTCAATAATCAATAATCACTAATAAAGTCATAATAAAGACTCTATGTATTTTTTCAAACAAAATTATTAAAAATAGGGTATGTTTACCTTTTGTTCTATTTTTGACTCATTTTAACACTTTTGAACTGTATGTGGCTTTAGGTTTCATTCATGTGGCTCAAAATAACTTAAAACAAATATTTGTTTAGTTGTGATCATAGTGATACATTTAGTTTTATAATATAATGTTTGTGTAGGTAGTTAGAGTATCTTGTGAGGATTAAAGCTTTAGAACCCTTTTTAGTTAGAGGTTCTCCATTATAAGTAAGAGAAACTTATAGTTTATAATTGCTCAAATTTTTATCTACTTGATGGTTTGTGGCTTATGGTGATTGTAATTAGTGTTCTATGATATTTGTGATATTGAAGTTTTCTTTTGGAATGTATTATTTACATATGACTGAGTTATTATGAATGAAATTGGATTGGTAAAATCTAAATTTGTGAATATTACATCATGGTGATCAATTAGTGTTATTTGAGCAAAGTTTTATATGGATTAGATTTATTTTACACCAGAGAAAGGGAAAATAACTCAAATAGACCAATGGATCAATTCGATATGTATATCAGTTTTGAGTTTCTACATTGACCTTAGGCACACAACATAGTTGTGCGCCAAAGGAGAAATTAATTCCAATGAGTTCAAAAGGTTTTGAAAAACATGAAAACACTAGAAAGGGAAAGGTTTGAATAGTGTTTTAAAATCTTTTTGCAAGATAATGTTTAATGACTATTGCAGGGGTTAGATAATCTAGAGACGCTTGTGTTTTTAACTAAGCGTTTAATAAGCAAAGCAATAACACAAGTATTTTTATATTAGTTCACTTCAATCTAAGCTACGTTCAATTCTCCCTTAAGACTCTAAAGGGTTTTCACTAATCTTTACAAAGATTACAACGCGTATAAACCACTCATGGTCTACAACAATCCAAGTGGAATGGTGAGTTTACTCACTCCTGGTTCCAACTAGTCTACCTGATTAAACTGTTTAGCTCTCGTGAACTAAACAAACAAGTGTTTTGATTCACTTTTGAATTTACCAACACAACTAAGGTGTTTTTGGTTTACAAATGCATATTCAACAAACTCTCATAGAGAGGATACATTCAATACAATGAAATATGTTAAGTTCAAAAGATTTTTCTAGTTCAATGAAATACATAGATGATGTATGCTTTTGAAGGAGAATAACAACGTAAAGACTCAATAAATAATTCTTTCATTTTTTCTCTTCATGAGTCCTCCTTTTATAGCCATGTTCAAGAAAGATACGTTATTCATATAGAGTTGACCTTCTTGCGAGTAGGTGACTTCAGGTACAAAGATTTGTATTATTCTGCATCTTAAAAAGAACAACATTGCTTTATCAGTGTGAGCTTGTATGGCTATGTCAGGACATAAAGATTTAAGGAAACATTCCCATAATGTCTTCCTATCACTTAACGTCTTTTCTAGTCCTTGTGCAGAGCTTTTAAATAAAGTTTGGTAGTGTCATTATCTGCATAAATAAAGAGAACAAAAGCAAAGTAGATTAATAGGTGTAGTACATTCATGAATTTAATGTTCTTACGTTTAGAGAACATTTAGACATGATTCCTAGTCTGAAACGTTTAGCATGAGTTTGTTGTTTTTAAGTAGTTGATACGATTCTGTTCAGGAAAGAGTACGATCTTTTCTGAATTTGAATCCTCAAGGGGTATAATAAAAATAAATCAAAGAAAAACGTGGAATAAGACAAAGATGGGGACGTCACAATCTAGAAAATTGATAAGTCAAGGAATATTCGCCACAAAGATGTTAATCTTTGATAAGAGTCAAAGTTCTAAACAAAGAACCAAGAGAATCCTCTCTAAAAAATTAAAATGTATATATTATGACTCAAAAGTGTCTACATATGCATTTTGTGCCCCTATATATAGGTACAAATGTTTAAGGCACCTAAAAAATCCTAAAAGAAAGCCCAAAGACATTGGGTCCAAAAATAACTTGAAAAATAGAAACAAATTGTTTGCAATTAAAATATAAAAAAATACAATTTATTTAATTTCCTAAATTATTCTTCAATTGTGTTAATGATCTTCACGTTCTTTAAATTCCTCTCTTCATGAAGATTATAAGATTTAAGATTCAAGGAGACATGTTTTGATCTTTAACCTTATCATAAATTCTTTGAATTCCAATTGTTCTTTTTCAAGTTCTTCACATGTATGTTTTAGGAGATAATCCTCTATTAATAGTATTTCTTTTGACAATAAAATATTCCTCATTTAATACTACTTGTTCTAGACACGCGTTTTGTCAAATATTGTCTAACATTTATAACAGACACGTCATAATAATTTGTTTGTGTTTATCAACGGTGTTTTATTAAACATTTCTTATATAAGCTTTACTCACTAAAAGATATTTATTTCATTAAGTGTTGTATGTTAAACTTCAAAATATAGGTTGTTAGACACTCTAGTCTTTCTAGATGATCTTGTCTTAACAATTTTTTTTTATGTTTAACAAATACACATGCTAAACGAAATATATTTATGAGGATTTTGAAAAATTTAGACGATGTTGATTAAAGCATAATTATATCTTTTAGATAGATGCTAGACTATGTGGTTTAGAACGTTTAATTAGTTCATAGTCTAAACGATATATCTTAGAGTTTTTACATATTAAAGCTATCAGAGTAGTAATTTGTTTGAAGGTTAGAGAATGGAAGCGCTACCCAAATTTCGTAGAGAAAGGATCAACGTAGTTGATCAAGAGGTAAGGGGAGTTAAATCATGTATGTTTATTTTTGTGAAAAGATGATGATATGAGCTTGTTGTTTGGACATGAATGTTGGTTGTTATTTAGCAAATATACTTCTTGAGCAATTGTTTTTCTGTTAAGTATGAGATTTTATTGATTTTTGGCCAATATAGTGATGATATATAGAGTGTTTTAAAATGTAAGTTATGAAATTTTGTTAGAAACATGATGTATGCAAACTAATGTGAGATTTGTGAAACTTGTTGGGAACACTTTGACTAAGGGAATATAACGTACTTAAGTTGTCCATTGAGATACACCTCTCTTTCCTAGAAGTCTACCCAACAAACTTTCAATTTATATCTTTCAAAAAACAAAAAGTACACACTGTCTTGATGCAGAATTAAATGTGATGTTGGTTGCTGTATTTAGCTTGTTGTTTCTATTCAGAAAAATAATTGTTACATGCTATTTTTGGTACATATTTTAGGGTATAAATACTCGTTGTATAATAACTTGCTGTTTTGTTTTTGAAAGATAATTATACTATTTTTTGGTGTAGATTTTAAGTATGAGTATTTACTGTATTTGTGCAGTGGTTTTTGGTGGTTTAGTGTATAAAAATAAATTTGGGGATGTAGTATGTTATGATAAATAAAAATTATGGTAATGTGTAGAATTTTGCCCACGTAATGGTTATACAAGATGAGTTTGAAATGAGAAATAGATAACTAAATGAAATGGATGAGTAGTAATGTTACTTTGGTTGCCACTTATTATGTCAGTAAGTCAAGTATTTATTCCACAGTTCATGTATATTACAAGAGACTTGAAAAATGAGGAATTTGGTTGTTAATAGAATGGAACATATTAGCGTTTAAAAATTTTAATGGTAGATTGTGTGACTTTCATCTTTGCTAAACTAAATAGTTATTTATCTATGTTTATAAATATTTTTTTTATTTTGTTGAAAATCTTTTAATTAAAAAATAGTTAAGTTTAGAAAAAAATCAAATAAATATTTTTAAAAAACTTTATTTAAAAGATAGAATTAAAAAATTAATGTAAATATATGTAGATATGAATTAGTAAAATTAAATATTTTTTCAACCACTGAACTTAAAACTGGTGCGAGAGCATAACTTGTTAGCTTTTACAAATAAAATTAAACATGATCCTTAAAACGTATTTTATTTAAACATATTACATTGAATAACTCATCAATCGAATATTCAAACTGGTGAGGGAACTCATCGAACAGTTTAAATGTGAACCGCGTAAATTCAACATTTGAATCCAACAAGTAATTGGGCAATACAATGCCCCGACCCAAATAACTTAACCCGATGACGTGTACCCTAGTTCCTTCCAGCGTCTTCCCCAACACAAAACAGGCTAATAAAACTCAGAATTCTCCTTCTTTTCCAGCGGTTCAGGTACTTTCGTCACCGGTTGAAACAGAAGTTTTTCACAATAACGCGAAGGTAATCGTGGAATTGAGTAATGGAAGGGAATGCGAAAAGCGAGCAAATCGTGGATGTAGGGGCGGTTGTCGAAGCTGTTTCAGCTGATGACGGTGATGCTCCTCTCTACAGCCTCGAAAGTCTTTGCATGCGATGTGGTGAAAACGTAAGCTTCTCCCATTTTCCGTCACCACTTGCTTTTCCTATGGCTTTTCAATGAATTCACCATGTTCGTTTCTACTTTTTCGCGCACCTCCGGCGTGATTGACTCACAGATTCAATTCTCCATTCTTTTACATTTATTTCTTTACTCTGAACTTTGCGATGTTAGCGTTTCGTTATCTTCTTCCCCTGCGTCAATGCGTTTAATTTGTATTCAATATTCGATTACTTTAACTCCTTCTTTTGGCGTCCCTCGTAATTACAAGGTGAGCTTTAGAAGTACATGCCCTGCTCATTTGTTTCTTCTTCTTCTTCTTCGCGTCATTGCTTTTAATATAATATGTACAATGCCCGATCATGTTTACTCTTTTTTTTTTCTCTTCCCTCGTAATTACTCGGTGAACGTTGACGAAGTTTAAATAATGCAGCTTGTTTTTTTCTTCCTCTGCGTCAATGCTTTTAATTTGTATTCAGTACACTATTCTTTTTGCTCTTGTTGGTGAACCTTCTCACGTTCTAAACCATGCACCATTTTTTTCTCCTCTTGCTTCGATGCGTTTAATTTGAGTCGGTGGTGTGTTTAATTTATCGATCAATGCGTTTAGTTTGGGGTTTGTGGGGTGGTAGTGAACACCGCTTTGAACTTACAACTTCTTGAACCGAGGTAGTTTAGTTTTCATTTTGCTCAAGTTTGAAAAAGTTACTTGTAATAGTACTATTTGGTTAGCATAAGCTTTTGGCAGAAAATTATCAATATAAGTCTTTTTCTAGTTTATTTTAGTAATCAAACTTATTCCTTGAAGTTTCATGTAATGGGAACTTAGTTAAGCTCTTAATTACGGACTAGGAGTAGTAGAATAGTTAGCACTTCATTTATTTACAAGCGACATTGTTACCCGAGTAATTGAGTAATGACACTTTGTGTGTTTCATCTTTTGTGTTGTTCTATCCATGGCCACGTTAAAAATCAATGAAACAATTATTTATTAGTGAAGAAATGATTCAAGTACACCCTAAGCTTTAATATTGTATCTTCATCCAAAATTTTTAAATTTTATCACCTGACCTGAATCTCTGTCATGTTTGTCAGGGGATTACAAGATTTTTATTGACTTTAATTCCTCACTTCAGAAAGGTATGTCTTGTCTATTGCTCCATTTACTCTTGTGATTGGCAAGTGGTTACTGTTTTTGATCCTTCATTGGTAGGTATTGGGATATATCATATATGAAGTTAAATTTCACCTTTATTTCTGTTATCTTTATGCTTAGGCCTCATTCACTTTTTTTTTCCTGATGTTTTCTGTTACATATTTCAATTAAATGAATTAGCATTTTTTATTCACAAATTAGATAACGAATCATATTGCATACTGTTATTTTTATCTGCTGTTTTCTTTTGTTTTGTCTGTCCATTTGTTTTCTTAAATATAACTCCCCACATTTACCTTTCCTGCAGATTTTGTTATCAGCTTTTGAATGTCCACACTGTGGTGAGAGGTAAACCCTTTAGTCTATGCCCTCCTCTCGTGCATTGACTATTATTGGTTCCTTTGATCTTTCTCAAAAGTTATTGATTTTTATCTGTTAGGAACAATGAAGTACAGTTTGCTGGTGAAATTCAACCACGTGGTTGTCGTTACACTTTGGCAATCCCATCAGGCGAGCAGAAGGTTGGGTTTATTCAAATTTCAACTCCCCATCCCCATATGATTATTGTAAATGATATAACACAACATATATGGCCCCTAGATGAATTTTAAACATGTTGTAGTAACCAGGGTACATATAATACTGATTTGGGTGCAGGTACTCCAATACTCTTTATCATCTAGCTTCTTCCCATTCAGTTAATGTCCATGCTGAGGTTCTTGACACTAGTGACTGCCCTAGTTTGAAGGATGAATTTTCACACTTTTGCCGATGTCTTTCTCTTAAATAGCATCCATGTTTAAGTTAGAAGACCATTGGTGTTAGAATCAATATTTACCTTGTAGGATCATACTGTCCCATGAGTTAAATACACCCTGGAAAATCCCTTTCTTCTCATTTGTGAAGCCCTTCCCAACCTATTAATAACCTTCTTCGTCTTGCAGTGATTCAACCTTTTCTTTGTCACAACTGCATACCTTGGCTCTGTGATTCCGTTGTTTCTTAGACCAGTGCCACATGTAACTTCTATTATTTCACATTCCTTTGGCTGTAGAAACATTTTCAGCTTAGTAATCCTTACCATACAAGTTAATTTTGTGGGCTCATATTCTGTTTTGGTAACAAAGCCAATCCTAAATCCATTGCCGGGTCACCTGCATTGGCCGAATCCAGTCTGATAGACCTTGGAATAGGGGTTGGCGGCTCAAATGCACATTAATTAAGGACAACCCTGGCTCACCATAATTTGCAGCCTTGCGAACCCTCATTGTGATAGGTGTGAGTGGGTGAGTATAAATCCCGCATAAGGCGGAAAATTTTACTTAACAAACCAGTATTGTGTGGTTAACTTAAATCCTAAACTTAAATTCTAAGAAAGTTCAACAGCATAGTTTTCTAGTCAACTAAAAAAAATAGAATTAAGAATTTCTTTCCCACATTCCTGATTATACTATTTGGATACTATGACTTACTATTATTATAATTTTTAAATCTACTTTTGTTTTATACTGTGATTTAAGAGGTTATTTTCTTTTTTTATGATATTCTTATGCATATGTACTATATATGTATAATTTTGCATTTTAGGTAAAATCCTAAGATCTTACCATCCAAGTTAAGATCCCCTATTTACGAGTTCTTATTCTCCCTCCTTATCCTAGGTAGATTATAGAGTTTAACATTGTAAAAGGCATCTATCATGTAATGATATGAAACTATATGAAGCAAGATGGTATGCAATCAAGATTGTCAAACTTAAGAGTTCATAGAAAGACGTGGAGGCTTTGTAGACTTGTCTCAAACTTGTAAGAGTTTGCTTACCGTAAAAAATGTTAACAATAAATAACATAGTAACATTTGAATTCCATAAAAACACCGTTACAAAAAGTAAATTACAATAGTAAAGCATCTTGCTTTGTCAATACATTTCTACTAAATAAGTTTAAACTACATCAAATAATTAAAAAATAAAATATTATCACTAATTCTTGTTTGTAAAGTAACAAGTAAATTATTCTATTATATATTATGCTTTAAATATCTTATTATATTTTTTATTATTTTTATTCTTATGTTGATCATAGTCTATATTATGCTGTATATAGTTTTTATATTTGCTTTTTAGGTTTAATTATGTTTGTAGTTTCTAAACTTTGGGGTGAATTTGGTTTTGGTCTCCCAAACTAAAATAAGCTCATTGTAGTCCCTTAAATTAAAAAAGAAAATATTATCACTAATTCTTGTTTGTAAAGTAACAAGTAAATTATTCTATTATATATTATGCTTTAAATATCTTATTATATTTTTTATTATTTTTATTCTTATGTTGATCATAGTCTATATTATGCTGTATATAGTTTTTATATTTGCTTTTTAGGTTTAATTATGTTTGTAGTTTCTAAACTTTGGGGTGAATTTGGTTTTGGTCTCCCAAACTAAAATAAGCTCATTGTAGTCCCTTAAATTAAAAAAGAAAATATTATCACTAATTCTTGTTTGTAAAGTAACAAGTAAATTATTCTATTATATATTATGCTTTAAATATCTTATTATATTTTTTATTATTTTTATTCTTATGTTGATCATAGTCTATATTATGCTGTAAATAGTTTTTATATTTGCTTTTTAGGTTTAATTATGTTTGTAGTTTCTAAACTTTGGGGTGAATTTGGTTTTGGTCTCCCAAACTAAAATAAGCTCATTGTAGTCCCTTAAATTAAAAAAGAAAAAAGAGATGGTTTTATTCCCTAGTCATTAAATTGGAGGGACTAAAATCAGTTCTCTACAGATTATTTTGGTTCCTCGAAATTTGATGTCTAGGCACTGAATTCATGTTATATTTTTCAAATTTAAGGGACTAAAACTTTTTAAACTTGGAAGACCAAAATTAGAGATAAAAAATTTAAGGGGCTAAAGCGAAATCAAGATATTTTTTTTTCATTCTTAAGTTGACTATTTTATATGATATATTGTTGAAAGGATTAGTGACAAAATAAGTCAAGGAGGACTGTGCCACTCTAGTGCCATGTTGAGGAGAGAGAAATCGAGAAATAATGGAGTGAGTACGGTGTGCTGGGTACACACATGAGTATTCTTATTTATAATGAAAAAGAGATACAATAATAAGGAACAAAATCACTATCAATATCTAATAATTGGAAATATTTGGCAGGATATCTCCCTATTTAATGTAATCAAATCATATATGTAACAATCAACTCATCTATGTGACATATATGTTATGTTTTACATATAATAAGGAACAAAAGAGATACAATAATAAGGAACAAAAGAGATACAATAATAAGGAACAAAATCACTATCAATAAGGAACAAATCATATCTGTAACAATCAATTTTTCACTAACCAGTAGTCTTATTGCATGAAACAGAACATCCTCCAGGAAATAGCCGTATAGAATAAATTATGGCCTATGTATGCTTCCTTGGTATTATTTTATTTTTGTTTGTAAGCTTGTCTTTTTTGCTTACCGTTATGATAATTTGTTTATACAAGTGTCTGACAAGTTTATTGAATGCAGATGCTAAATCGTCAAGTGGTTAAATCAGAATCTGCTACCATTAAGGTATTTAAATTTGTTGTATATGTTCTTTATATTTATTTAAACTTGTTTACTCTGTTTCCTATTTAGATTGTAATCTTAAAAATTCTTTAATTCATTGACACCCTGGTTCTTGTCTCTTTAAAGTCTTAGGGCTAAGGCACATAGTCTTAGTTGAGCTCATATTATCTACCTACCTATTTATCTATATGCTGTCTATTTAGATAGATAGAAAGATAGATATTTTTATGAAGGAAACAATTTAAAATGTTGATTCTAAATTTTAGTGACTAGCTCTATTATTGAAAATTCAAGTCTATGTAATAAATTTATTCAAAGGACACCTTGCTTTTATGTATGATTGTGCAGATACCTGAACTGGATTTTGAGATTCCACCAGAGGCTCAGCGTGGTAGTCTGTCAACGGTACTTCTGATACATATTTCAATTTACTTTGTTGTTTTCTGTTCCTGACAATGACATGACTTGAGATCTAAAACAGAGAAAAATAGTTCTAAAGGGCTTGAAAGACCCTTCTCAGTTCTATTATTTATATAGATAAAAAACTGATACAATAGATAGATGGAAGATGAAGAGATTGTCCTAGACTGCTAGGAACAATCATTATAGATAACCCAACACACAACTACCTACTTTTAGGCCCTGCTCTACTAATCATAGGTAGACTTAATAATTATTCTAACAACATGTTTGCTTCAATTTTTTTCGGGGTAAGACGGGGAGTTACCTGTTATTTCTTGTCAAGAAAAATCTCAATTCTCAACATTGCATTTTTATTTTAAGATGGTTAAATTTACTCCGCATGTGTATAGTTATCTAGTGAATAAAGATGTCAATGTGTCCTTTGTACTTGGTCAAAACAATTTCTGAATTAATAAGAAGAGATTGTTATCCTTTTAGTCTATTGATTTTTAGTTTGTTTGATTTAGTTTAGATTTCTGAAGCTCTAGGTCCATCTCAATCATATCATAACTTTGGCAATTTCCATATGCACCCTGTATTTTGTAGCCAGGATGATGCTCATCGTGAATAATATTCTTAATTTCTACAATTGGAAATGTAAATTGTGGGTATCAGAGAACTCTAACGCTTTCTTTGTGAAAATTCATGAACATTGAACTGTTGAAAATTGTAGTGAAATGATTCAACAATATATTTTGCTCTGTAATTATAGGTGGAAGGGATACTTATGAGAGCAGGTGATGAACTTCAGGCCCTTCAAGAGGAACGCAAAGTACTACTTGTTTCTGTGCTAAATATTTTTATCTGAAGTATGAGTTTCTCTTTAAGTAACTTAATTAATGATATGCTTTCTATCTGCTAGAAAGTGGCTCCAGAGACAGCTGACGCAATTGATCAGTTCTTGGTGAAACTGCGAGCCTGTGCAACAGGAGAATCAGCCATCACCTTTATTCTTGATGATCCTGCTGGAAATAGCTTCATCGATAACCCGTAAGTGATTATGCATTGTTGATGTTTTTTAAATGAATAAAATTATTTTAATTAGAGAAGATGATAGGTTCCCGGACTAGGAACCTAATCAAGAACTAGCTTCTTGAGACAAAACAACACAAGGTATAAAGGAAACGGGGTATTATTGACAAAAGAATGTTTGTACAGCAAGAAGAATAGAGGCTTAACCCTCTCCACAGGTCAATACCTGTTTTACAATCCAATCACCAAAAGTCCCTTCCCCGCTAACTAAATCTCTATTTATAACTACCTCTCCCGGCTCTCCTTAACTGCGGTAAGCCGTTAAGAGCTAACAGCCAGTTAGTTAGTCTTCTTTCTTCTCTCGTACACTATCCATCTCTGCCTATTCCTTTCAGGCCTATCAATACCCTCCGCCTGAAACTCAACCTTGTCCCCAAGGTTGAAATCGGGATATTGCTCTCGGATGGTCACTTCGTCGTCCCAAGTTGCCCCATCTGGACCCCCTTCTTGCCACTCTATCAACAACTGTGGCACGGTCTTCTTCCCTTGTTGTGCTTGCCTTCTTCCCAGGACGCCCACTGGCCAAAATGATAGCTCTTCTACCTGTAAATCTCGCGGCAACTCCTTCTCTACTCTTTGCTCGCATATAGCCCTTTTCAGTTGGGACACATGAAAAACTGGGTGAATACGGGCTGTATCGGGCAGCTGCAACTTGTAAGCTACCTCCCCCACCCTCTGGATGATCTGAAATGGCCCGAAATATCTCGCTGCTAACTTTGGGTGAAATTTAGTTGGCATTGAAGTCTGCCTATGAGGCCTTATCCTTAGATAGACCCAATCACCTACCTCCATATTCACTGGTTTCCTCTTTTTGTTGGCTTGCCGCGCCATCAACTTCTGTGCCCTCTCCAAATGGAACCTCACTGCCTCAAGGCTTCATCTCGGGTATGAAGCTCTTGACTTACCGCCTTTACTAACGTTTCACCTGGAATGAATTTATGCAGCGAGGGGGGTTGTCTCCCATAAACCGTCTCAAACGGAGTGCATTTTATAGCTGCTTGATAGCTGGTATTGTACCAATACTCAGCCCAAGGTAACACTGTCATCCATCCTCCCGGCTGTTCCGAACAAAAACATCTGAGATACCCTTCCCGCACCCTGTTTACAACCTCAGTTTGCCCATCCGTTTTTGGGTGGTATGCGGTGCTCATCTTCAACTTTGTCCCCTGTCCTTTAAACAATTCTTTCCAGAAAACACTTAAGAAGAAGGGGTCCTTGTCACTTACAATGGACTGGGGAATCCCATGCAACCTAATAATTTCTCGGGTGAAGACTTGTGATGAAGTCTTGCGTTTTCCACGCGGACTTGTGATGAAGTCTCGCGTTTTCCAGGGTGTAGGCCGAATGGGTATTAGGATCCTTCTTGATTTCTTCCACCACCTTCTATAAAATTGCATCAGCCTCCACTTCCCGTGTTATTTCTTCGAAATCCTGCCAATAGGGTCTGGCCACCATCCTCAGTTCTCTTTCTTCTGTGTTTTCCCCCTCACTCTTCCTTGACAGAGGATCGACAACCTTATTTGCAGCTCTAGCTTTATAAACGATCTCGATGTCGTAACCCATCAGCTTGGCAATCCAGTTTTGTTGGTTCTGGGTAGTGATGCGCTGCTCAAGCAAGTCTCGGAGACTCTTCTGATCGGTGTGGACGACAAATCGCTGCCCCAAGAGGTAAGGCCTCCAATGCTGAATAGCCATTACCAGTGCCATCAACTCTTTTTCGTAAATAGATTTATTTAACGTTCCCTCGGATAAGGCCTTACTAAAGAAGGCTATGGGTTTTCTTTCCTGCATCAAAACCGCTCCCACCCCTCGGCTAGAAGCGTCACATTCTCTATGTGAAATGTTTGCTGGAAATCTGGCAGTGACAATACTGGGCTGTGGTCATCGCTCTCTTCAAAGTTTGCCATGCCTCCTGCTTTTTCACTCCAAACAAACCCTCTTTTCTTCAGCAACTCCGTCAAAGGTTTAGCCATCTTGCCATAATCTTTGACGAACCTTCTGTAGTATCCCGTCAACCCCAAGAATCCTCTTAACCCCTTTATCGTTTTCGGCGTCTCCCATTCCAGAACAGTTGTCACCTTATCAGCATCCATCTCCACCCCTCCGTGTGAAATCACATGTCCCAAGTATTTTATTTGAGTCTGCCCGAACTCACACTTTCCCTTGTTGGCCACCCAGTTATCTTGTTCCAACATTGAAAGAACCTTTCTTACATGCTCCAGATGCTCCCTCCAAGTCTGGCTGTAAACGAATATGTCGTCGAAGAAAACTAGGACTAACTTCCTCAAGAAGGGTTGGAAGAGACAATTCATCGCATTTTGAAATGTTGCTGGCACGTTGGTGAGCCTGAAGGGCATCACCATAAACTCGTAATGCCCCTGGTGCGTTCTAAATGCCGTCTTCTCGATATCCTTCTCTCCCATGCGAATCTGATGGTACCCCGCCTTCAAGTCTATTTTAGAGAAGTAACACGCCCCCCTCAACTCATCCAACAATACTTCAATCACTGGGATAGGAAACTTATCCGGCACCATGGCTCGATTGAGTGCCCTGTAGTCGACGCAGAACCTCCAGCTGTCGTCCTTCTTCTTAACCAGAATGACAGGGCTCGAGTAGGGACTGTGGCTTGGTCGAATCACCCTCGTCCGAAGCATCTCGATGACTTGCCATTCTATCTTGCCCTTCATCGCGTGTGGATACCGGTAAGGCCTAACGTTGACGGGATCTATTCCCTCCTTGAGCGATATCTGATGTACCCTTCCCCATTCAGGCGGCAACCCAGTGGGTTCAGAAAAAACCTAGCTATACTGGCCCAATATCTGCTCCATCACTTCCCTCTGTTTCTTGGTGAGGCCCTGGCAATTCTGTATACCCTCTTGGGCCTCTACTGAGCCCAATTCCCAAATTAATAGGCAAACTTCCACTTCATTTATTTTCGACAAAGCCTTGGGTCCCACCAATTTTCTTTCTAACGTGGGGTCACCTTTTATTGTTACCTCCTCCCCTTGTTGGTACAACATGGTTAACGTACCCCAGTCAACGGTCACCTTTCCATGTTCTCCAAACCATTCAACACTGAGAATCAACTCCACTCCTCTTAGCTCGAACAAATAGAACCGTTCAACAATTTCTGCATTCCCCATCTTCAATGCCATCTGCTCACAGCACCCACTGATCGTCTTCCTTTGTCCGTCGCCTAAGCTCACCAGATAAGGATGGGTGTCCACTACCGTCAACTCCAATTCCTCCGCCACCCTTCGACTGATGAAGTTGTGGCTAGCGCCACTATCGATAAGAACCAACACCTCTCACCAGTCTATTCGGCCCCTTAATTTCATCGTCTTGGGAGAAGATAGCCCCCCGTCGATAGTGCCGACAACTCCATTTCGACGAGGTTTAGTTCAGGTTCCACTTCTTCTCCAACTTCCTCCTCCTCTTCGGCCATGATCAACATCTGCAATCCCCGTTTCGGGCAACGATGGCTGAGGCTGAAAGGCCTGCCGCATAAAAAACATCTCCCTTCCTCCCTCCTTTTCACGTACTCCGAATACGGCAAGTTGTGAGTGTTCCTCTCCCTCCTGTCACCGATCGTCCTTGCTTTGCTGCCCCCTTGGGTTGCTTCTCTCCTCACGGACCCTACACTTTTGGCGATCCCCCCTTTATTTGGCGTGTCTCGATGGGTTTCGACTCGCGTAGCAGACCCCGCCGATCGTCCCCACGTACCTTGATTCTTGGACGCCGATCCTCCTCCCATTCTCGAGACTATAAATCTCTCCACATGTTGCGCTTTCGCATAACCGTCATCAGGTCTGGTGGGTCGTGCGGCCTGAAGTCCTGCCATGAAGTAACCCAGAATCTGCTCCTTTGGAATCTTGGACGTCTGTCCCACCAGCGTATCGAACTCCCTGACATAATCCTCCACCGTCCCGACCTGCTTGATGGTCGACAATTTCTCGTAAACGGTTCCCCTCGTCCCTCCTCTGAATCTAATTCCTAGGGCTCTCTTCAATCCTTCCCAAGAATAGTTCTTGGTTTTCTCCCTCCAAAACCTAAACCAATTTCCCGCATATCCCTCCATTCTAATGAAAACTAGTTGCAATTTCTCCTCATCATCTACCTTCTACACCTCAAAAAAATTTTCCGCCCTACTAATCCAGTTCCAGGGTTCGCCTCCTTCGAACACGGGTAGGTCCACCCATTTTCGCCAATTCGTCAGGCCGTCCTGATGCCCTATTCCCGTCTTCCACTTTCCCTTTCCGGCCTGCCGTCGTTATCATTTACGGAGGATTCACTACCCTCCCGGCGCTGCCCGTGTGGGTCTTGTTTGCGATCTCCCAACAATTTCAGAATCGCTCGGACGTCTTGGCGCATTGCCTCATAGTTCTGCCTCAATGCTCCAGTCTCATGTCGCAAAAAGACCGTATCCGCCTTCATCTCAGCCAACGTAATCTCTACCGCCTCCATTTGACCCTCTAACGCCAACACTCTGCCCTCCATCCCGTGCGTACGTCACCCTTCCTATTGAAGATCCGGCAGGTCGGACCAATTGATAGGTTCCGGACTAGGAACCTAATCAAGAACTAGCTTCTTGACACAAAACAACACAAGGTATGAAGGAAAAAGGGTATTATTGACAAAAGAATGTTTGTACAGCAAGAAGGATAGAGGCTTAACCCTCTCCCCAGGTCAATACCTGTTTTAGAATCCAATCACCAAAAGTCCAATCACCAAAAGTCCCTTCCCCATTAACTAAACCTCTATTTATAACTACCTCTCCCGCCTCTCCTTAACTGCTGTAAGCCGTTAAAAGCTAACAGCCAGTTAGTTAGTCTTCTTTCTTCTCTCGTACACCTATTCCTTTCAGGCCTATCAGAAGAGATTATAAAGGTATTCTTCACATACAAGTAAATGACACAAGGGATTCAGTGATAACATATAGGGAGTAGCCTTGTGGATTTTTTGTTCAAGAGATGAGTGTGGTTTAGTTTGTAAATTGTGTTGACCTCTGTATAGGCTCAAATTTAGTCACATTGTGCTTGTGCGTGACTTTGGATTAGATGCATGCCTTTCTGAATCATACCATACTGTATCTTTTAACTTATTTGAAATTGGTCAAGACAAACATATATTTGTTGGTTAGGCAAACTTGTGCTGGCATTTGGTACTTGGTAATATTAGTCCACTATCTGGTACTATTTTAAGTAAATGGAGAACACATTGAATAGGTTTGCACCATCATCTGATCCATCACTGACGATCAAGTTTTATGAGAGAACTCCTGAGCAGCAAGCATCATTGGGATACCTTGTTGATTCCACACAGATTGAAGGAACTCGTGTTGACCCCCTTGAAGGGGGAGAAGGTGTGCCTACTGATCAAGTAAGGACAGAACCACATGGATCAATAGGGGCGACAGCTGGGCATCGAGCCATTGCTCAGAGTAACAGTGCAGAAATGGCTGAAGCCTTGTTTCGATATACGGCACCAGAAGAGGTACAATTGCTGAAGTATAGTTATGTGTACTGAGCTTTGCCCTTATTTGTTTGTTCACTCGGTGTCAGATTTCTGATTTTTCTTGACAGGTGATGACTTTCCCATCTACTTGTGGTGCCTGTGCTGCCAAGTGTGAGACTCGAATGTTTGTCACCAGTATCCTCTTAGCAGCATTTTCAATACTTTCCTTGGGGTATTGTTTGATTATGTTACATTTCTTTAGAAGGATTCTGTCATTTTAAACTCGATAATTAAAATTTATTGGGTTAAAGAGGATTTATATTTTGTGTATGCAAGAGTACATAACTTTGTGGGGTAAAATAAAATTATATAAACTATTGGGACTTATTTTTCTTTGATTCCATGTTTGTATTCCAGTTGAAATTTGGAGCTTTACTCACTATTTTGGTCTGCAGTAAACTGTAATTGTATAAACTATAGGGGATGGCTTTTCGTTATTTTAAATTCTGTTTTGATTCTATGTTTCACGTTTTAAGTTGAAACTGGAAGCTTAGCATCATCGATTTGGGACTGAATATTTTTCGGATAACCATGTGTTCAATTAAAAATCATGAAAATGATCTACTTTCAAATTTCAGAAACTTGACTATGGATTTAATCTTCTCAAAATTAATTTCAAAATGAAACATCTGTCTACAATGTTGACATGTACTCCAATTGCTGATCAGGTAAAAACTAGATAATATTTATTTACTTTCTTGATAGCAGTGTCAATGCCACATCCCAATTTTATATTTTATATTGTTGCATGAACAATTCTTGGTATTTCTTCCACACTGTTGAGCTTAACAATGGACAGATATTCCTTACTTTCAAGAAGTAATTGTTATGGCATCCACATGTGATGTCTGTGGCTACCGCAACTCTGAGGTATTCTGATTTCTTGAGTGTGACTGTCTTTTTAGGGCTGGATTATAATTAATTTTCACCTTGCAGTTGAAACCTGGTGGACGAATTCCTGAAAAGGGGAAAAAAATTACTCTTTCTGTGAAGAATATCAATGACCTTAGCCGTGATGTAATAAAGGTCTGTAATTCTTTTCGTGATCTTAACTAATCTGAACCCATTAGTTTCTTATTTATATGTTAAGGGATGAATGATGGATCTTGTAGTTTATCCTTGCATTTAGGGAGCATGTAATTTTCTTATTTCTAGTATGCAATTACTGCAAATTGGGATCAGTAAAAGAAATTTCATTAAATAAAAGAAGGTACTTTGTGTTTTGGTTATTGAGGTTATATAGCCTTCAAATGTGGGGAAAAATGTAAGCTTCCAAACTTGTTTTGCTGAAAGTGTAAAGTAACCAAGTATAGAAACTAATCATGAGAGCTCTTTCAGTGCCACTTTAAAATTTTGCTTTATTCTTCAATGTATTTTGACATCTATAGCATTTTAAGGAATTAAATTTGCATTTCGGGGTTATCAGAAAGCTGAAATGATTCATCAAAAGATAACTTAGAAGTGTTAACATGAACATGTTCTGTTTTCAATGATATGTCAAAAGTTGTAATGATACACGTACAGTCTTGCTTGTAAAGATAACCTGTCAAAAATGTCATGACTGAGTAGTTTGGTTTGATTAGTCTGATACTGCAAGTGTAAAAGTTCCGGAAGTTGACTTGGAGCTGGCAAGCGGAACCCTTGGAGGAATAGTTACAACTGTTGAAGGTTTAATCACAAGAATTGGTGAAAGTAAGTATCCTTTCTATCAATCACATAAACTATAATCTAGGCAGCATCCTAATGAGATAGAAGAAGGATTAGGAGTCATCTTTGTGAAAGGAAAGGACATCATAGTACCCATACACTTTGTTTAGCTTCAATTGTAACAAAATGATGAAAACATTTTTCTTTTCAATAGATCTTTCATTTTTCAACCAATTTATCGTCATTATATGTTTCTTTCATTCCAAAATCTATCTCAAATATGTTTTGAAAGTCGTCTAAATGCCAAATTTGTATTTGTTTTGGAAGGGTGGAGTTTAAACGGTTATCTTTTATCATGTTTATGATGTTCTTGATCCTGTCGTGTGATTTAGTTTTTAATATAATCTAAGAGTAAATATCCTTAAACTTTGATGCAAAATTGGAATTCTTCGTTGTGCCAAACTTGGATACAATTTGGTCTTCAAACTTTAAAATTGAATAGATATAGTCTTTCTAACATACCTACGTTTTAACGTGTTAAATAGAACATGTGGTAAATAGCGTTTGAATTATTTACATTATTTAACATTTTCTGTCTCAAATGCCAGATTGGAATGCCTTTCGTTTGACACTAATTCTTTTTAATATCATTAGATTAAAATGACTACATTTATTCATTTTTAAAGTTTGAAATTTGGGATATGGACGAATTCCAAGTGTCCAACTTTAGAGATTACAAACATATTTATCCCTATTATCTATTTATTTTTTCTAGAATGTATCAATGTAGAATTTAATTTTATGGGATTTGCTTGTTCAGGCCTTGAGAGGGTCCATGGCTTTACTTTTGGAGATAGTCTTGATGAAAATAGTAGAAGCAAGTGGATAGACTTTAAAACAAGACTAAACAAGGTAACACATGACTATTTATCAGTTATTATTTCAATTTTTTATATTTATTTTTGCACCATGTTTTGTGGCCAATTGGGAAAAGAAGGAAGCTTGCAAACATTTGGCATTGGTTCAGGAGACATTGTCCTGTTTTGTTCCTGTTTTGACACTTCAGTTTGATAAATTTTATCATAAAAAGAAATGGACAACAAAGAGAAAAGGGTCTATTAAATTTTAACCAAATGTATTCTACAAGATGGGTCCCATTCTGAGCAACAAAGACCTGTGGTCCTATCTTTGAATTTGAAGGCTTGAATTTTACCTAACCGAATTAAATTTATTGGTTCTAGGTCTTAATCCCAATTTTTTTTATCTCCATCCTTTCATTGTATGCAGCTTCTTAGCTTAGAAGAAGCTTGGACTCTAATTCTTGATGATGCATTAGCCAATTCTTTTATAGCACCTGCAACTGATGATCTGAAAGAGGACAAACAATTAGCATGTAAGTTTTCCAGCTCTGACATAAATAAAGCTATACTTTGTGTTGATAAAGTTCACATTTTCTGAGTTGAATTTGTGAATCTGTTTTTTCCCCTTTCCATTTCTATCGTTATACCGATTTCATTCACTGTCCATATTTTCATAGACCTGAGAAATGTTCCTTGTCTTTTTCTTTTTCTAATGAAAGGTTGAAACATTGATCTTTTATTCCATAAAATATCTGATTCGATTCAACTATTGGAGTTGCTAGAAACCCCGAATTCAGTATAGACCATCATGTGAAAAAAAAAACAAAAATAAGTTTATTTCAGAGATTTCCCCTTTTTAGGTATTCGTGCTTCAACCTTTTGCTTTAAAGTGTGCGCCCTGAGTAGGCTGCAAATTGGATTTCATGTGACGAATGGGTCTAATGTGCTGAATGTGAAAATATGATTCTGATTGTTTGATGTTGTGGTTATCTAGACTGTGATGCATAGTTTTCATGTACATAGTCATGTATTGTGGTTTTCTGTTTGGAAATGTTGTTAACACAATGTTTCTCCAGTTGAGGAATACGAGAGGTCATGGGAACAAAATGAAGAATTAGGTCTGAATGATATGGACACCTCTTCTGCCGAAGTTGGTTCTGCACCAACCAATACTTCTAAAATTGAGTGAACATCATGTGATTTCCCTCTCCTCACTTCCAACCAAAACAAATGGAAGTATTTTTGTGATAGTTTGATATCATTGAGAGAGAAGAATGGAAAAGTCTCTTGTCTTAGAGCCTCATCGGCTTATTGATATATTTTAATTTAAGCCCATTAATTTGTATCATCCTTCTACAATAGTTCAGCTGAAAGATGTAGGTTATTGTGATTAGTTAATTGTTTTTTATTTTTGTTTTTCTGGTTTTGTGACCACATGAGAGTGTTTCTTAGAGCAAATCTTTTCTTCTCCTTTTTTAGCATACTGGCGATAATTATCAAATGTTGTAATATATTAACAAAGATACACTTGAAATATACTTGGATATTTTTAATTATGTCGATTAAGCATTGGTGGATATTGAACATACTCATGGTTTGTAATTTAAAGAGGAAGATAAAGAAAAATAATAAATTAATTATTAACATTAATATTCTTAAAGGTAAAGTTGGTAATTAAAGATTTTGTTATAACTTATCTCTATTAGTTTTAAATTGCATAAATTATATTTCATTGAAAGCAGTTGTAACATTCCAAAAATACAGAATAAAATTATATAAAATAATCACATAAAATAATCACATAGAATAATCACATGTTAATAATATTACAGATTAGTCTTACGAAAGATTGGCCGAACGATCTTACAGAATAACGAGAAAATTAAAACTGTACAAATAAGCCATCTAGATCGAACGATTTATAAAAGATCTATATCGCACGGTCATACAAAAGAAAAAAGTAAAATAAACTAACTACTGACCGAATGGTTCTACTGTTCTGTATTAACTTCTACTTCGATCAAATTTTTTTCTTCTAGCGCTTCTTTCAGTAGCTCTTATCCTTTTGCTCACATCCACACGGATGATCATTGCAACAGGACAAACAACTAAATGTACAAAACGGACAAGACAGAAAAATATGGTAAGCTTATGTAATTTAATTTATGTATCAGCATATATTTCACACAATCAACTAAACAAGATAAATCATTTACTCCTTCATGCAAAGCCTAATATTAGACTCTGACTGTCCGGACTGTATGAATTTTGTGTAGCTACGATGTTCGTGCATCCGGTAGTAACTGGGATAACCTCAACAGCTGTCACCCGAGGTTAGTCCTATTTGTCCAAATTAACCATAAGGACTAGGACCTCCTGCCATTTCCACACATGACTTATCCTTCTCTACGTGAGAATGAGTAATCACGGAATATCAGGATGAACCGCCAGCTTAGCGTGCCCACTTTCATACTTTACCAATTCCAATATCCATTCATGAGATATTCCTCCCCAGAATACTTTTTCATAATCAAAGTCATTTCATCTATATCATATTCCATCATCTTTCATCATTAAAACTTCAACTTAACCAATTTGAATAACGATCCCGTAGGATACCAAATACCGAACGTTAGTTTTTAACCCAAAACAAGACTGAACACTTGGAGTGAGACCGAGATGTCTCCAACTCAAAACTAATCAAATCGAGAGAGTTACTCACTTGTTGTGAAAGAGACCGAATACAATAATACTCCTTAGAGACCAATAGAATCGAACGTTATTTTCCAAGTGAGCCAATTTAATGAACCGACTCTTGAGATTTCAAACCGAACACAGTAAAGCATAGGTCAAGTGCTAAGACTCTAGGCCGAAACCAATTAAGACAGATACTGTAGGACATCAAATAATAACACTTGACGTAATCATATGAAGAAATCGAACGCCAATAAATACTTAGCTTCTTAATGAATTAAACATCAAGGAAACCGAATGCCAGTCGAAGACCGGGCACTGTAGAGAGTGAACACTATTGAGTTTGGACGAACGCTCTTATTATAAAGATAGATTACGGAAATGAGAAATAACGCCTGGTGTAAGACCAAGCGCTTGGTGTAAGACCGAACACTACTTAATTTATAGAATAAAGGCTTGATAAATATAAGATATCATTTAACTAATGTTCAAGAACGAACGAAATATACAAATACATATAGATATACTGAAGTTTATAATTAAATACCAAGGAATGAATATCCTTGGTTGAACGCTTAAGTACAAATATTACAAAACGAAACGAAGACGCTAGTCTTCAACTAGAACTCTCTCTAAATGAAAGAATCTAGTTCCAACCGAGTCCATAAGAAAACCGAACACTATATCAAACAAGCGCTGGTCTAATACCAAACACTTATTAAGAACAAACGCTACTAAGAACGAACGCTTGTATAATCGAATGGTCAATACTGACTCTCGACAACATCCCTACCCATTTCATGTCTTTCATTAATCATCAATACTTTTAAACAACATACCATATTTCATCATCAACCAAATCATCAAACACAATCTCATTCCAGTTTCTCATACAGTCAACAATGCAGTAACAATCATTTTTCATATTCATTCAGCAATCAATGAACATGCATCCATTCAAATTAAGAAACTAAATCAAATTATATAAGCTTCCCTTACCTCTTAACGTGATCGAACGCTCACAGATATGGTCACTGGTTCACCTCTACAAATCCTTCTACCCTCAACGCTCGACAACTTCCGAAACTAGATCAAGTAAAGATCAAAACACTATCAGAATCACTCTTTTTAGAAGAGTGATCAACACATGAAACCAGAACTTGGGTTGCATGACCAGGAAACCACACGGCTGAGGGAGAGATGAACTTACCAGCTCGGAATCGAAAAATGATCGGTTCAAACGAACGCCCTCGACGCCGGGAATGCTTAGGTGTGGTCTGTTTGATGATCGGAGGAAGAAAAGAGTAAGATCTCGTAGAGAGAAGATGAAGAAATCTTAGAGAGAAGGAGGAAAAGAATGGAGTTTCAGAATGTTGAAGAAGATGGATGCATGCAGAGAGTGGTGTGAATGTTTGAAAACCTAGAGTTTTACTCCTACCGTCAAAATCGAACGGCCACTTCACTGCTCACACATGTCTTCCACTTTCTGTTTTCCAGCTCTCCTTCCTCGACACTTGTCTTCCACTCAACTGGGGTTTTGGGTGGATTTTTAATGGGTCTGACAAGTATTCTTATGACAATCAATTTTCTTAAATAAAGGGATTGGTTAAGAATGGAAACACATCGAAAGTTTTTGAAGAAATTGAAATTTTAAAATTTATAGAATGAATTTTAAAAAATCAGGAAACTTTAAATCACGCCTAAAGTCTATCACTAAAAAAATTACTCATGCCAATTTTTTTTAGGGTTAAATATGTTTTTAGTCCCTAAACTATTGACCGTTTCTGGTTTTCGTCCCTCTTCCAAAGTAAGGTACAATTTGGTCCTCATTCTTTAGAAAAACGTTCATTTTAGTCCTCAAAATTTTGTTTTTAGTCCTCAAAACGTTCGTTTTTTCGACTAAAACGAACGTTTTTTAAAGATTGAGGACCAAATTGTACCTTACTTTGGAAGAGGGACGAAAACCAGAAACGACCAATAGTTTAGGGACTAAAAACATATTTAACCCTTTTTTTTTATTAAAATATTAGTTTAATATTATTTTTGGTTTCTATTTTTGTGAGTTTTGTTTGGATTCATTTTTTCGAATGTTCAATATGATTCATCGTATTGTAATTTATGTTCAATTTGGTCATTTTGACTGACGATGTTTAAATCGTTAACGGTAATGTCAAAGTCAACAATCAATAAATGACGTGACCTATTTTATCTGATGTGGTTGCCTTCTTCATCTTGGTCACTTCATCATCTTCTGTCTTCAACCTCAGGCATAACATTCTCTGCTAGAGGAATGATTATGCAATTCCGATCTCACAAAACATATCTGACACAGTGAAACTTTGGATTTAGTTTCAGCAAGTTATAACGCTCTATGACGTTGAAGATGAAAGATAATGAAGTAGCTAGGATGAAGATGACGAGAGACATCCATATCAGATAAAATAGGTTATATCATTTACTGATTGCTGACTTTGACACTATGTCGTTAACGATTTAAAAGTTGTTAGCTAAAAAGACTAAATTTAAATAAATTACGATATAAAGAATTACATTTAATATTAAAAAAAATAAGTCGTGAGCCAAAAAATATTATACCAAGAAATGCATGCACATGTTTTCTACCAAATTTTTCTAAAGTTCATTTGATTTTGATACAAAATATAATTCACAGGAAACATTTCGAAATAGGAAAAAAATTTAAAATTAGCTGTGAATTTATATATCTATTTATAAATTATATAACTTTTTCTTGCCAATAAAACTTTCCCGTAAAAGTATTAAAAAAAAAAATTAAAGTATTTGCTAATATTTTTGTCAAGTTTTTTGTAAATTACTTTTGTGCAGGAAAGTAAAATAAAATATTATGTTAATTTATTATATTTAAAACATCTATTAAATTTTAACTTGTTTAGGTTTCATTGCTACAAAAATGTTATTATTTATAATTTTCTTTTAAATTGTTCACAATCCTAGAGACTGTTGCAGGATCCTGCAGCACACCTCCTCGGCAAACTACAACTACCATGATTGGCTCCAGTCCTATTGGGCTGATTCCGCACGCTTTGTGTACTCTGGCCAGCGTGGTGGAGCCGGTTGTCGACTTGTTTTGCAATTTCGTCCTCAAGATCGAGGACGGTCACGGAAAGCACGCCTTCATGAAGCTCAGGTTCGATTAGAGGAATGTGGCCTTCGACTTCAACTTGCTCTCCAATCACGAGAAGTACATCTGCCCCGAGCACGTGAAGGAATCTGGAGACTCCGCTGTTTCATCCACTGCCAGTAATGACGTTGACTGTGCCTCTACCGCCTTTACCTCCTTCATTCACAACGGAACCAGCCTTCGCAATGCCGTGGAACAAATTCTGCTCGACGACAAGCATCCCAAACCCAATTACGGTGCTCCTACCTTCGGCTCCTATTGTTATGGTAACTAACCATTTCTCTCTGTTCCACTTTTCTTCTAGTTTAGGTTGGGGTTTTATAAACTCTGATTTCGGTGCGGAGTTTGCGGAGTTTCGTTCCTCTGCTTTAGGCTGTAACTACTCGAAGGAACGGGATAGGAATAATCTTCTTGAATAAATGCAAGTAATCGAATGATTGAATATGGTGATATGTCGAAATTTGTCTTTTATGCATGCCGAATAAAAGCTTTGAGTTTCATCTTTTCAATAAAGCTTATGATCCTCTTCCTTGGAAAACTACTAGACCAGAAATAACAATTGGAACAAAGGGTGAACTTATCTTCATGAAGAATTAGAAATTCAGGTTATAGTTTAATTTAAGAAATATGATTATAGATTATTCTTGCTATGATCATTCATTGCTTTCACCTAACATTTTATGTCTGTGGGAAACGTAGTCCATATCACTGTTTTAGTGCCTTTACAACCACATGGTGTGGAGACATGTTAGAAATTTGCACTGTTAATCTGTCTTCATTGCTCAGCTTAAGCTTTCAAGGGAGTTGCTCCTTAATCAGAGGAAGTTCATATTGCACCCTGGACCTTGATAATGTGCTCATGCCAGTATTTCCACCCAATGAAGTGGTTGTTGGTGTTATTATAATGGAGGATGTCATCGAAGAGCTTCTTCAGGTTAGATGCTTTAGTGCATTTAGAATTAGCAGTTTGTGCTCCAAATTATTTAATCCTCTACATTTGTTTTGATATTCCTTTTAGTATTAATGGTGCAATTCTAGCTGTGGCTTAGAAGATGAACTCTGTCTCTTTGCTATTCACCCCTATACACCTTTATGCAATTAGCCATCACTCCTTGTTTCCACGTCGTATGGATAATTAAGTGCTATTTTTACTGTTAGTTATTGAAGAAAATTCTGCAGGACTACATCACCGTCATATTTGTTGCTAGAGCCTACTATTCTTGTTATGAACGCAATACACCTTGCAGTTTTGCTCTTATTGCCTTTTAATTTAGCTGTATGGGTTGATCCATCTTCATTAAATCTTTGTGTTACTAGCTAACATTATGTGCTCTTCGTATTTGGTCTAGTGAATAACAATAGATCATTGTTAACTTATTGTAATAGAAGCATATTAAATTGAGTTATTGCAAATACAGGATAAAAGTTAACATGTATGCTATGGATTAAAACGTTTTTATAATTTCTTAAATTTGTCTAATGAATTATGTTTTTAATATGCCTAGTGTTTTTCTGCAGGTCAACAAAGGAAGATCAACAAGTGTTAATTCGCACAACTGCTAAGGTTCATTAGCAATTTAAATTCTGATATTCTAGCTGCTAATGTACTAATTATTGGAGGCATTGACGCAGGAATAATTCATGCTCCAGTTAATTAAGCATAAGAATGACGAGGGCAGAGTTATTATGTTTATATGCAGGATACTACTATAATTTTATTAAATCTCATGGGTGTGTGTCCCAAACATTATTCTACTATAGAGTTTGTAATTAACTTAGCTCCTTGACAAATTGCCAAATTGTGTCAACGAGGAACATGTACAGTAATTAATGGTTTCAATTTACTTAACTATTTATTTTAAATATGCATGAATGGTTTGAAATTAGTGTTTTAAGTTTATGTAATACTTTCAATATGACAACTAATTATTTCTGGTTATTGAGGTTGAAAATATTTTAAGTTATTAAAATATTTGGCTACTTTCAATACTGTATTTATTTATTTCAAGTACTGATTTTAAAATTTATTTTTAAATATTAATAAAAAATAAAATAAATAAATCGTTTATAATTTATTTTGTCATTTAAAAATAATATGAAAATAAAAGTTATATATTTTATAATTTATTATAATTTTTTTGTGAAATTTTCTGCAAAATTATTAATCGAAAAAATATACTTACTAGTTGGGACTTTATATTGCAAGAAATTACTTGCGAATTTAAAACACGCAAGAAAATTTACTTGCAAAATTTAAATTTGCAAGAAAAAGTATATGTTAGTTTTTAAATTGATTTTTTCGCAAGAAAAATTATTGTGAATTTTGTTTTTGCAAGAAAATTTGCTGCGAATCTTTTATAAGATATTTTCTAGTGATCAAAATTAGGAAAAATGTCTAGAAATAGTTTTCTTACAAATATTTGTAAGAAATTTGTAAAAGAATCTCTTTAAAATATGAAAAATTATAGTAGTATATCGTTTAGTTTATCTATTTTTTCTTTAAACTTATATGAGTTAATTTAATTATGTAGTTGATTTCGTTTTTCATATCTTTACTTTTGTTAAATTTTTTTATGAAAAGGTTTATTAAAACAAATTTATTATTTATTATAAAAGAGATGGATTCAAATTTATCTATAACATTCGTTTGTTCTCTTTTCACTCGTACCTATTCTATTCGCGAAATTATTTTGTAATAATTTTTTTTAATACTTCTAATGAAAAGTAATTTTAACCAAATATATATATTTTTCACGAGGGAGTAAAATATTTCATTTCTTAAATCTATAATTATAACTTTTGTTTTGTAAAATTGTCATTCGAAATGTAATATTTCATATTAATCTTTTACATTTTTGTTAGTATTGTTTTTTTTAAATCAAAAGTATAAATAAAATAATAAAAGAGGCCTAACTAACCTGTATACAAAGTAAAAAATACATATATAGGAAAAACAATGGTAGTACCAAAGGCTTTTATAACCCCATTGTCCCCATAAATGGTATACTATCATTCTTACAAGATTTCAAATGTTTTGCACATTTATTTAAGAGTATGTCTTTTCCATTATAATATAAACATCTTTGTCTTGCGTAGATGTTGATGTACACTATTTCTTATGTTCTTTCTGTTTTGGAGTGCCTATTACAACTTCATCCTAGTTATGTGAGAGTACGTATTCAAATGTTTCTATCTCTTCCACCTTATAAAGGAGCACCAACATAAGTATTGGACAAGAAAAAATCAGCACTTTCTAAATAGAGATGCAAAACGTGTTCACAGATTATCATATACTCCCTTATATTTCCAGTCAACCCAATGTTATGCTAAAATTCTAATTAAGATTGAATGTCAAATCTTTGGCATATACACCATTCGGAGTATGATAAGAATGCTTTTTGAATTTTGTTTTTATCTATGTCTAAATGTTTAATTGTGCTAACCCAAAACTCTGGGTTTTTTTTTATCATCTTGTTCTATGTATTGCACATTTTTGTTGAGGGATATATATAGAGAGAAAGAGATGATAATTATTTTACTCCTAATCGATTTCATTACAAATCTTGGTATTTAAGTGATTGAAATGTCTATTTTTGTTTTTTTTTCATACATTTAGTACCTTATGGAATGTCAAATAAATTGTCTTTTTCAATAAAAGAAACATGTAAAAATAAGTGAATTTTTTTTAAGAGGTCTGAATTTAATTCGATACTATAAGTTTCCAAACGGAAATGCATGGATGTTACTTTGAATTCATGCAATAAACTAAACACTTGTTGATGAGTTTTCTTTTAAAAATTCATTAAAAAAAATGCAAAACACCATATTCATGTAACAAGTTAATTATGTTAGGATTTTATACAAATAGCTATTATTTTCATTAACATGGTTTACATAATAAATGTCTCAAATGATGTTAAAATTATATTAACAACACTTATTTGTGCTTTATAAGGAAAGATAAGTTTATACACTTGTGTATATCTTATTCCATTTTTGTGATTACCTCTTATAATTTTACAATTTCTAAATATTCCAATAATATAACACACCATAAACCATTTACTTTTTGTTATTTATTATATAACTTCTATTATCATTTATCTTTTTCACGGTTACATCATAATTTGTTTTCTTTCGTGTTACTCTAAATAAAATACAATAAATATTTTTGTTTACAAATGAAAATATTAAGCAATTTATGTAACATCCCAATATCTCACACTGGATAATTCATAATTTATATATTGTAACATTACATTTACGGTAACATTCCGTAATCTCACACTTAAAGATTTCCAGCTGATATATATCTATACATATTTTAAACTCAGATTTCAACTATAAACTTCTAAATATAACTCGAATTCTTCTAACTTATTCTTCAATCTCTTTCTTCATTGGTACTGGATCATATGACATTCCTTCATCTACTCCCGTATAACGAATTATACGATCATCGTACATACCCAAACACAAACAACACAAACAAGTAGGGTGAGCTAACATGCAACACTCATTTATAAAACATGCATAATTGATTTGATATTGACATCATATAATAATTATGTCATGCACCCTCAAACCATCATACCATAATTCATATCAGACACTCGTTCCACAATACCCAAAAGACACTCATCCCACAATACCCAAAAAGACACTCATCCCACAATACCCAAAAAGACACTCATCCCACAATACCCAAAAAGACACTCATCCCACAATACCCAAAAAGACACTCATCCGGATGATACGTTGATGAGCGGTCACGGGAGGTTATGCACTTGTGATGACTTCTACTTCTTCTTACAAATACACTTCCAAAATACTTCATACCATTCACAAGGTTAGTCCCCTCACTATGTCCAAAACCGGCACATAGACCAGGACCTCCTGCTCCTCTCACCACATAATTCATCCTTCTCTACTTGAGACTGGATGATTATTAGAGTATCAGGATAACCTCCAACTACAGGACCCTCAACATCAACATATACACAATTACCACATCAATACAGAATCTCTCCACGAGACTCATACAATGCTCACATTCCTCAACTCACATTATACTATTACGAAATCTCCCCATAATACTCATATCATGTTTCGACGCATAAATTCAAATCCAATATAAGAAATTACAATTAAAATTCATAAATTTCGTATCTACCACAATAACATGAATTCATTCCAACAATAGTTTAACAGTACATAATCTGTTCAACAAGAATTAAGTTAAAAGTTTGTCGAGTAGACTTCCAGGAAAGAGAGGTGCGTCACAATGGACAACTTAAGTACCAAGTCTTTCCTTAGCCAAAGTGTTCCTCAACTAGTTTTAACAAATTTCTTATTTACAGATTCAAAATAACAGCATATAATATTAACACAGAAATTCAATATAGATAGATGCACAGTAAACATTAACAGTATTCACACAGAATTTCAAGACATGAATAGTAATAAAACAATACTAAATCAGAATATAAAAGCTTAGAAAGGTTAGCTCCCCTACCTCTATTCCAGACTTCTCTTGCTCTGAATTTGCTTCCCCGAAAACTCTTCAGAACCTCTACTCTAAAATTTCTTCCTACTCCAAAAACTTCCTAATTTCTTCTCTTCTCCTAATTTCTCTCTACTTCTTGGTGCAAAAACTTCATTCCTCTGATCTCTATTTATAGGTAAAAATTTTTACTATTCATTAATTTTTTAATATTATTTATTATTTTAATATTATTTTAGAAATAATATTTTAATGAACAACTTGATCAATCTGATCATATCTCCTTCCATGCTACGTAGGAATTCTTATCCTTTCAAATTTTTATTTTTATTTTTTTTTATTTTTTTTTTTACTATTCACTTTTTACTATTCACTATTCACTATTCACTATTCACTATTCACTATTCACTATTCACTATTCACTATTCACTATTCACTTTTCTTAAAAATTTTGAATAAGTTAAAAATTTGAACCTCTAAAATTACAATAATTTTATATCCAAAAATTTAATTTTTTTCTATACATAAAATTATTATTACAAATAAAATGGTAAAATTTATTATTATAAATATTTTTCACGAGTCTTACATTCTCCCCAACAACAAAAATTTTCGACCTCGAAAATTCTATACATCAAGAAAATAGTTGAGGATATAATTGCTTCATTTCTTCTTCTAACTCCCATGTAGAGTCACCTGTTCTCCTATCCCAAACTACCCTGACTAAATTGATAGTTTTTCCTCTAAGTTCCTTTGTTTTAGTATCTTCTATAGAAACAGGTTGTACTTCTACTGAGAGGTCGTCTCGAATTTGAATCTCCTCTATTTCTATAATGTGAGATGGATCAGGTACATACTTTCTTAGTTGGGAGACATGAAAAACTGAATGAAGGTTGGCCAACTGAGGGGGTAGCGCAATCTCGTAAGCGACTGGCCCAATTCGTCTTAAAATTTGGTATGGACCAATGAACTTAGGAGAAAGTTTCCTGGAGCGAAGGGCTCTTCCAATACCCGTGGTTGAAGTTATTCGTAGAAAAACATGGTCCCCAGCCGCAAACTCTAACGGTCTCCTCCTTTGATCTGCATACGATTTTTGTCTACTCTGAGAAGCCTTCATTCTTTCCCGTATCAACTTTACTTTGTTGGTGGTTTGTTGTAGTAGCTCAGGTCCTATTAAAACTGATTCACCATCTTGATACCAGCACAACGGAGTTTGACATCGTCTGCCATACAGAGCCTCATAAGGTGCCATACCTATGCTTGCTTGGAAACTGTTGTTATAGGTAAATTCCACAAGAGGAAGTATTTCATCCCAACTACCAAGATGATCTAATACACAAGTTCTCAACAGATCTTCTAATGACTGGATAGTCCTTTCAGATTGTCCATCAGTTTGGGGATGATATGCGGAACTCATTCGTAATTTGCTGCCCATAGCTTCCTGTAGGGTTTGCCAGAATCTAGAAGTAAATCTTGGGTCTCTGTCTGACACAATGCTAGAAGGTATACCGTGCAATCTCACTATTTCTTTTATGTACAATTGTGCCAGTTTAGTCATTGACATTCTCAGATTTATTGCCAAGAAGTGAGCACTTTTTGTCAATCGATCAATGATGACCCAGATGGCATCATTACCCCTCGTTGTTCGTGGTAAATGGGTAACAAAATCCATAGCAATGCTATCCCATTTCCACTCTGGTATGTCTAATTGTTGTAGCATTCCTCCAGGCCTTTGGTGTTCTACCTTTGCCTTTTGGCAAGTCAAACAAGCTGCTACAAATTGCGCTACTTCCTTCTTCATTCCTGGCCACCAAAAGGACTCCTTAAGATCTTGATACATTTTAGTCATGCCGGGATGCATGCTAAAACGACTCTTGTGTCCTTCTTCAAGTATTAATCTTTTTATCTCAACATTGTCTGGTACACACACTCTACTTTTAAATTTTAATACTCCATCAGGTCCTAACCTAAACTCTTTAGTTGATTCTGTTTTTATCAGTTCTGATATCTCTTTCAGGTTAGGGTCCACCAATTGTTTCTCCTTGATTAAACTTAAAAAGTCGCTAGATATAGTCAAACTACTACATCTAATGAAATCGACTTCATACTCCATCTGTAGCTTCAGATCTCTGAATTTCTCCACCAATTCCAATTCTTTCATCATCATATGCGAAACATGTATCATCTTTCTACTCAAAGCATCAGCTACTACATTCGCCTTTCCCGGATGGTACAAAAGTTCGAAGTCATAATCCTTTAAAAACTCCATCCACCGCCTTTGCCTCATATTTAGCTCTTTTTGGTCAAATAAGTACTTCAAACTTTTGTGATCGCTGAATACTTGGAATTGAACACCATAAAGATAGTGTCGCCAAATCTTCAGAGAGAATACCACTGCTGCCAATTCTAGATCATGAGTAGGATAGTTCTTCTCATGAACCTTTAATTGTCTTGAAGCATAAGCCACTACCTTCCTTTCTTGCATGAGCACACATCCTAACCCCTGGTGTGAAGCATCACAGTAAATCTCAAAAGACTTACTTGGATTTGGGATAATCAATATTGGTGCACTTGTCAACCTGTGCTTCAATTCCAGGAAGCTTTTCTCACACTTGTCCGTCCAAACAAACGGTTGATTTTTGCGAGTTAGCTGTGTTAAAGGCGCTACTATTTTAGAAAAACCTTCTATAAATTTTCTATAGTATCCAGCTAAACCCACAAAGCTTCGTATTTCCGTCGTAGTCTTTGGTCTCTCCCACCGTAGCACTGCTTCCACCTTGGTTGGATCCACTGCTATGCCTTGAGCTGATATAACATGTCCCAAGAATTGCACCTTCTGTATCCAGAATTCACACTTTGACAACTTTGCATATAGTTTCTTTTCTCTCAAGATCTCAAGCACAATTCTTAGATGCCCCTCATGTTCTTCTCGACTTTTGGAATAAATAAGTATGTCATCTATAAAGACTACGACAAACTTATCTAAGAAGGGTTGAAAGATTCTGTTCATGTAATCCATGAACAAAGCTGGAGCATTAGTTACCCCAAATGGCATAACTACATACTCGTAATGTCCGTATCTTGATCTAAAAGCAGTCTTCTGTACATCTTCAGCTTTAACCAAAATTTGATGATATCCAGACCTGAGATCTATCTTTGAAAACACCTGAGCTCCATGTAACTGGTCCAACAGATCATCAATCCTAGGTAGAGGATATTTGTTCTTGATGGTTAGCTTGTTCAACTGCCTGTAGTCGACACACAATCTAGAGCTACCATCTTTCTTCTTCACCAGCAGTACCGGGGCTCCCCATGGTGATACGCTTGGTCGGATGAATTGTTTTTCCAATAGCTCTTCAATTTGCTTCTTTAGCTCTGCCAACTCTGCTGGAGCCATTCGATATGGAGATATCGATACGGGTCCAGCTCCAGGTATTAAATCGATGGAAAATTCTACTTCTCGTTGAGGTGGTAATCCTGGTATTTCTTCTGGAAATACATCACTAAACTCATTAACTATGAGAATATCAAGATTTTGTTCATCTTTCTCGACTTCCACATGAGTCAAGATAATGAAACACCGAGATCCTTCTTTGACTTCCTTTAACACTTGTTGTACTGACAACAACTCCACTTCTTCAGGGTTAGGGAAAATCAACTCCTTTTTGCTACAATCTATAAGGATACGATTGGCAGATAACCAATCCATTCCTAAGATTACATCTAAACCTTGTAGAGGTAAAGATATAAGATGTACTTTGAACCTACGTCCTTCTACAATGATTGGACATTGAGGACACATCCTCGATGTTTTTATCAATTTAGAGGCCGGTGTAGATACTATAAGATCATATTGCAGCTCTTTTACGGGTAGGTTCAACTCTTGAATAAGAGTTTCAGACAAAAAGGAGTGTGTCGCTCCAGAATCAAACAACACATTCAAGTCTCTACCAGCTATATTACAACATCCAATGATGAGAGTACCTGATTTGGCAGCTTCTGCTCCAGTTAAGGCATAGACTCTTCCAGTCGCTTTTGGTCTATTGTCAGTCCTTCCCTGTTGAGGTGGTTGTTGAGGTTGAGTTGTTCCTCTTCTATTAGAGGGACAATCTTTAGCAAAATGTCCTTCAGCTCCGCAAAGAAAACATTTGTTGTGCAGATTAACTTGTGGACAAACGCTCTTCAGATGAGGTCCTCCGCAGACGAAACATCGGATTATTCTCTGTTGGTGTTGTTGCTGATGAGGATTCCTCTGAGGCTGCGGTCGGTCATAAGGTCGATTCCTTACATGTTGTCCAACTCGTGACCCAGATGGTCCTCCTACCCTTGGTAACTTCTGAACTTCAATCTCACTTATTAACCTTTCCACAGCTTTGGCATGTTCCACTAAAGCAGCAAACTCCTTAATAGCTAAAGGATTCACAGCTAGTTGAATGTTTGCTCTCAATCCATTTTTGAATTTCCTACACCTCCATTCTTCATTTGACGGTTGGGTGTAGAAACGAACCAAATGTTTGAACCTATCTGCATATTCAGTTACAGATTTGTTGCCTTGCACCAGCTGCAAGAACTCCACCTCTTTCAAATGTCTCACACTATCTGGAAAGTACTCAGCATAAAATTTACTCTTAAAAATTTCCCAAGTCACAATCTCACCACTTTCCTCTAATACTAGCTTTGTGTTGTTCCACCAGTGTACTGCTTCCCCAGATAGTTGATACTCAGAGTATGCCAACCTAGTTTCGGGTAGACACCTCTTTGCTTCAAAAATCTTTTCCATGTTCCTTATCCAGAGAAGGATTAATCCACAACTCTTAGGTCGTCATAAGGACGAACCGCTCTGATACCATCTGTAACGCCCCGGCAACTCACAGGGACCGTTGACTGCCCCCACAGACCACCACCAGGCTTTCCAGTGTGCTTTGTCCTCACTCGCACACTTTCTGGGAAAACTTCCCGGAAGGTCACCCATCCCAGAATTGCTCCAGGCTAAGCACGCTTAACCATGGAGTTCTTATGAGTCAGGCTACCGAAAAGCAAATGCATTTTGGTGATATGAGTAGTCAAATCAATTCCTTTAAGCTATCCTTCAACCGTATAGTCCCATACCTATACAGTCTCCAGATCCCTCTCATTCCGGTGTATGTTCGATTCGTCCATGTACCCCTTCCACCCGAAGCTGCCAGGAGCCGCTCCTTGTCTGTGCCCCCTGCACCATGCCTCTTGCACCGGCGTCACTCCCCGCCCTCGTCTCCGTGCCCGGGTGTCACATGCCCACCAGCTTATACTCTGGTTCGTCCTCGAACCACACCGTACTGGGAGAGGCTAGGCTCTGATACCATTAATGTAACATCCCAATATCTCACACTGGATAATTCATAATTTATATATTGTAACATTACATTTACGGTAACATTCCGTAATCTCACACTTAAAGATTTCCAGCTGATATATATCTATACATATTTTAAACTCAGATTTCAACTATAAACTTCTAAATATAACTCGAATTCTTCTAACTTATTCTTCAATCTCTTTCTTCATTGGTACTGGATCATATGACATTCCTTCATCTACTCCCGTATAACGAATTATACGATCATCGTACATACCCAAACACAAACAACACAAACAAGTAGGGTGAGCTAACATGCAACACTCATTTATAAAACATGCATAATTGATTTGATATTGACATCATATAATAATTATGTCATGCACCCTCAAACCATCATACCATAATTCATATCAGACACTCGTTCCACAATACCCAAAAGACACTCATCCCACAATACCCAAAAAGACACTCATCCCACAATACCCAAAAAGACACTCATCCCACAATACCCAAAAAGACACTCATCCCACAATACCCAAAAAGACACTCATCCGGATGATACGTTGATGAGCGGTCACGGGAGGTTATGCACTTGTGATGACTTCTACTTCTTCTTACAAATACACTTCCAAAATACTTCATACCATTCACAAGGTTAGTCCCCTCACTATGTCCAAAACCGGCACATAGACCAGGACCTCCTGCTCCTCTCACCACATAATTCATCCTTCTCTACTTGAGACTGGATGATTATTAGAGTATCAGGATAACCTCCAACTACAGGACCCTCAACATCAACATATACACAATTACCACATCAATACAGAATCTCTCCACGAGACTCATACAATGCTCACATTCCTCAACTCACATTATACTATTACGAAATCTCCCCATAATACTCATATCATGTTCCGACGCATAAATTCAAATCCAATATAAGAAATTACAATTAAAATTCATAAATTTCGTATCTACCACAATAACATGAATTCATTCCAACAATAGTTTAACAGTACATAATCTGTTCAACAAGAATTAAGTTAAAAGTTTGTCGAGTAGACTTCCAGGAAAGAGAGGTGCGTCACAATGGACAACTTAAGTACCAAGTCTTTCCTTAGCCAAAGTGTTCCTCAACTAGTTTTAACAAATTTCTTATTTACAGATTCAAAATAACAGCATATAATATTAACACAGAAATTCAATATAGATAGATGCACAGTAAACATTAACAGTATTCACACAGAATTTCAAGACATGAATAGTAATAAAACAATACTAAATCAGAATATAAAAGCTTAGAAAGGTTAGCTCCCCTACCTCTATTCCAGACTTCTCTTGCTCTGAATTTGCTTCCCCGAAAACTCTTCAGAACCTCTACTCTAAAATTTCTTCCTACTCCAAAAACTTCCTAATTTCTTCTCTTCTCCTAATTTCTCTCTACTTCTTGGTGCAAAAACTTCATTCCTCTGATCTCTATTTATAGGTAAAAATTTTTACTATTCATTAATTTTTTAATATTATTTATTATTTTAATATTATTTTAGAAATAATATTTTAATGAACAACTTGATCAATCTGATCATATCTCCTTCCATGCTACGTAGGAATTCTTATCCTTTCAAATTTTTATTTTTTTTTTATTTTTATTTTTTTTTTTACTATTCACTTTTTACTATTCACTATTCACTATTCACTATTCACTATTCACTATTCACTATTCACTATTCACTATTCACTTTTCTTAAAAATTTTGAATAAGTTAAAAATTTGAACCTCTAAAATTACAATAATTTTATATCCAAAAATTTAATTTTTTTCTATACATAAAATTATTATTACAAATAAAATGGTAAAATTTATTATTATAAATATTTTTCACGAGTCTTACAATTTATACTGAATATTAGTTTGTATGCTTTTAAGATAATTATTATAGAAATATAAAAAGTATTTTATATTATGAATAGATAATGTGAAAACCTCAAACTTCTCCCAAAAATTTCCAAAAATTTATAATTCAACTTTCATCCTTTTGATGATTTAACACCACAACAATGATAAGTGCATAAAACTATATTAAAGCTTAGATGAATTTTCTTCTATTCTCTTGGTGAATTCAAATTATGTTTTATCTTTACGAGAACACTATGTTTACTTACATGGTTCATTTTCTGAGTGCATGTTGCATTTTTTCTCTCTTAATGAAACTTTCTTAGTTTATGTTCCTAGAAATTTTGCCTTGATCATTAATCGAGCCTCTGATTGTGTAGATAGAGTAATTTATTGTACGAAGCTATTTAAGAGAGGAGAGCACTATTAGACAAACTCTATCTAGTAAAAGAAGCTAATTTATGATGATTTTTATGTCTTACTATTGAAGATAACTATTGTGTGATAGATGTTGGTTTTACATTTGTTGAAATTGAGAACTCATTTTCAAGAATTATGAGTTGTTGGACGGTAAATTAGTCGTGATGTTTGATAATAACATAGAAATGTAATGAAAGAGAAGTTGGTTTGGACTCTTAAGTTATAGAATTGTAGTAGAATTGTTGAAATAGAAAAGTTTTAAGTGTGATTATGATGTAGTAACAGGAAAGTTTATGTGTGTGTATGGGAGAACTTGCTTATAAGAAAAGAAATGAATGGGCATGACTTTGATATTATGGTGAAGTTACTATTTAGGTTTGAAGGATTGAATGTTTTTTATTATGTATTATAATTTTTTCTTACCATCTTTAGAATACTTGAGTGCCTTAGTCTAAAGAGATATAAAAAACCAATAATTTTGGGTGTATGGTTACATAATTTATGAGCTTATTTAGCTTAATGTTTGTTTTGAGAATGTAATGTGCTTATGTGATTATTATTACATGTGGAGTAGAAATGGAGACTTTAGGGAGATGAGAAATTCTCAAGCTGCATAAAAATAAAATTGTTTTCTTGCGATGCTGCTGGTCAACATCATTGAGGGATTTGGGAGTAAGTATGACAAATGTGGAGTTTCATGAATCTATTCAATACTCTAGTTTTCTGGAAGCAGTTTCTATAGGTAAGTTGTTTGAGAAGTTTAGGTTGATATTTGAATGAGCTGGTTGGATAAAGTTGTGGGAATTGACATTGATAGTTGATTTTGATGAATGAAAATTATTTTTGTGCTTTTTGGCTAGTTTTTATTGAAAATGTTCATTGAATGAAATAACTTGAGGGTTTCTTTAATTCTTGAGGGCTATAATGTGATTGTTGAATTAAAACAAGATCATAGTAAGACTGATTTGGATATTCTCTACACCTATTATAGCGTAGTAAAGGAAAACTACAAAATATTAAGCTAACTTTCAAAGAGTTATTTCAACAAATTTTGGTAAAAAATACGATATCTTCAAATTTAAATTTTATTATTTTTTGTGATAATTAGCTTACTCTAGCAATTTTTCGTTTATATCTATTATTTTTTTTCTTTTGCATTAATCATATATTATATGTGGGAGCAAAGATAGGAGCTGATAGTAATATTAACATTGGAGTTGGATTGGAGAACTGAAGGATTAATATACTAGTATCTTAGATAATTAGTTTAATCTTTTTGTAAAACTACACTAAGTTCCTAGTTTAATGAGTTTATTTTTAATGTATTTGAAAACTAATGAGTTTATTAATGAGTTTGGAAAATTAGTTGGAAACTAATTTTTAATGAGTTCCTAGTATCTTGAAGTACTAATGAGTTTATTTTTAATGTATTTGGAAATATAATATTATCTAGTTTAAGATTTGTGAATCATCTCACTTATAATTATTAATCTCACATACACCTTATGATATTAAGTAGTTAATGAATATTTGTTTAGAAAAAAAAATAGTTGTTATATAAAACTTATTTTTTTCTTGTGTTCGTTCAAAATTTGGTTAAAAAAACAAAGAAAAAAAGCAATTACAAGAAACATAAAATTATGTCTCTTATAAATGCAAATTTACATCTATAATTAAATCAATCAATATAAATGACTTATCATATATATGTATAAAAAAAAATCTAAAATAACAAACGTAAAAGTAAACTTGAATTAACATTGATCATTAGTTTTTTTCAATTTTCAATATTATAAATTCATTTTATGTGAAAAATAAACTTCTCTACGAAAATATTATAAAACTTTCATAAGCTCATATCCAATTGAAGAGAAGTACTTTATTATTGATATCCACCACAACATCAATGTTTTAAAACTATTTTTCTTTTAGTTGAAATGATCAATATGTTTATGAATATAGTCACCTTAATGTATTTGCATGGTGTATAATTATTTTTTTCAAATAGTGACAATTGTAAGTTACTTTATCATGTACTAACATTTTAACTTCTTTTCTCAAAACATAGTAATTGTCTTTTTTTCAAGAGATTTCTCTCAGGACTTCATCACCCGGTGATCGTAGTATTATTTAAGAGATTTCTCAAGACATATATTTCATTATCACACTTTGTGAATATTTAAAATCATTGGTAACTTTGTTTCCCCTTCCAATGACAACTTTGATTCTTGTTACCTAAGTAAAGCTATTATGTTCACCTTTTATAGATTGAAATTACTTTTTCTACTAAATTTCTCTATCTCAAACTTTGTAAATACCACCACTTTAATACCAATTATATACAAGAAGGTAACTCTATGGAAAAGTATAATTCTTGCTATTTTTTTATTATTGAAAACCATATTTATGTTAGAAAGTTTACTAAACAATTAATATATAGTAATAGAATTTTGCTGTTTTAATATATCTATTTTATTATAACTTTTATTTATTTCAAAAAGAATACTAAAATGTAAGAGTATCATATAAAATTTCAAATGTAATTCAAACTTGATATACAAATCACCTCTAACCTGAAAAATTTCTTGTGTAGAATCTTAAGAAATCGCATTCTTCAAGAGATGATATCGTTCAGATTTTAAAAAAGAAACATATTTTGAAAGAAACATATTTGCTCGTATATGCAATGCGTGGTTGAAAAGTCATTTCAATCATTCAAATTTCATTAGAATAAAAGTGTTACATGTTGGTTTTTCTTTCTCTTTTGAATTCAGACACAAATTCAATTCACGTCTTCTTACAACAAGCGCCCTCTTATTTCTTTTTCTATATTAAATTTTACAGCAACTTAAATTTTTAATAAAATAAATCATACATATAAATTGCGTGATGCTAGAGCAGATCGTCATTTAAAATCAAAATGTATTTAAATACAATTATATAATCTTTAAAAGTTAGTTACAATTATACCTGAGAGATTGAAAAGGAAGTGTTAATTAGGATTACAAGTACATTTAACCTAAAAGTTAATGAATACTAATCGCATTACTATTTTAGTGAATGTCATAAAATTGAAATGTCATTGTTGTAGTTGGATTAGCTGGTGCAGTCAGGAGGGTGAGTTGGATGTTTCAAATCGAAAGGACCAATGTTTAAATAAAATAAATTATCATCGCTTTTATTTTTCACTAATTTTTTCTGTGCCCCCACGGTTCTACCACTCTTCCATGTCGTCGTAACGCCACCGCCACCGCGAGATTATTGATAATTGGAATAATTACTTAAATTAATTAAAATATAATTATAATTAAAAGACATGTTTAATCAATCTTCACGGATTAAACGCCACATCGGAGTTAAGACCTGCTTTATAAGCGTAGTAAACTCTTTTCGTTTTTCTCACTCATCATTTCTCTTCCTTCCTACATTCTCTCTCTAAAAAGAAAGGAAAAGAAAAGGGAAAGAAAAAGAAGAGAGTGTAGGTGGAGAGAGTGCGCACTGCAGACAGATCTGGGAGAAGAGGATGGGACACGATCAGAACCAGAGATCTCTGATCTACGCGTTCGTCTCTCGCGGCACCGTGATTCTTGCGGAGTACACCGAATTCAGCGGCAACTTCAACACCATCGCTTTTCAGTGCCTCCAGAAGCTCCCTGCCTCCAACAATAAATTCACCTACAACTGCGACGGCCACACCTTCAATTACCTCGTCGACAACGGATTCAGTGAGTACTTCTCTTGCCGATCCATATAACATAAATTCAAATCGAGCAAACGTGCTTTAGGCAAATGAATTGAAAATAGAAATGAAGTTAAATGAAATGAAATTCGTGTTGCTGTGAATTGTTTTCTGCGCTGAATTGAAAGTATCTGTCGCTTGCACTCGCTTTGTGTAGCGTATTGTGTTGTTGCGGATGAGTCGATTGGGAGACAGGTGCCTGTGGCTTTTCTGGAGCGCGTGAAGGATGATTTTATTGCCAAGTACGGCGGCGGGAAGGCGGCGACGGCAGCCGCCAACAGCCTGAACAAGGATTTCGGGTATTGAGTCTATGCTGTGTGAGCTTGATAATGCCGGATTTGTGGTGATTGTGATTTGTGTTGCTTGGGGGAAGGTTGTACGTGGTCTGATTTGTGCTTGCTGCAGGTCCAAGTTGAAGGAGCATATGCAGTACTGTGTTGAGCACCCTGAAGAGATAAGCAAGCTTGCTAAGGTGAAGGCTCAGGTTTCTGAAGTTAAAGGTGTCATGATGGAGAACATTGAAAAGGTAAAGATGCATATTCAGAAGACTGTACTGCGTAAATTAAATAGATCTAGCATTAACTTTTGTAGATCAAGTTTAGTTGTACTGAGAAATTTCAAGAGTTGTGTTAGAGGGAAGTATAATTGTGGTTTTGTTTGGATTTTTTTATAATAAACACAATGGGATCTTTGAGAAAACTTAAACGTGTGACTACGTAAACCTCTTGTATGGCACTTATAAAATAGTCTGGTCAGCATTCTCTAGAATATACGGCATTGTGTTCGTGCTGTATTGCAGATGGAGTGTTTAAAATGACACGCGACTTTTAACTGCTGTGATATGTGCATTAACCAGGGCGACTCCCTCATATCAGCACATTGTTATATTTATTACTTGTCAATTTTCGTAAAAAAAAAGTAAATTCGAGTTTATATGAGCTTAAAATCTTAAATGAAAGTAAGTTAAACGAATACTACTGAATGCACCTTCATAAAAATTATTAGAGTCCATTGCTAGGTTTTCATTCTTAAGAGGAAGATCTCACATATGGGGTTGTTCCAGGAGTATATAAGATCCAACGAGAAAAACTATTGGATCCAATCTCAGAATTTTATTTTATTTTATTTGTTTACCGTCCAATCAATTTTATTCTAAATTTAAATATGATAGGATCTAATCTAAAATGTTTTGAATTATATTTTTGGTGGTTAGGAAAAAATAAATCATTTTTATTTTGTTTTTTTTCTTTACAATAACTTTTGCATGAATTACATAATTTATTGCACAAAAGAAGCATAAGAACAATTTTAAGCTAATATATATATATATATATATATATATATATATATATATATATATATTAAAATAATAAGATGTAATTTAGATGATAAGATCATAGAATAGACAAACCAGTAATTTCATAAATGCATATTTTGTATAAATATAGTTGATAAGCTAATTTCATATTTATATATTAATTTGGTTTGGATTGGATTATATTAGTCTTTTAAATTGGAGCCAAAATCCAATCCAATAAAAAATTGCTCCTTTTTGGCCTTTGCATTTTTGGTTTGTTTTTTAGTACTCCTTGCTGTCACTCACTTTCTTATCCTTTTTTGTTGTTCCTTTTAATTCTGTTTTTATTCTTTTGAAACAGAGGCTTCACAGTTACACAGCCACTTACTGACTTTATGCATGCCTTATTTTGGTATATCTTTGTTCTAATTCTTCTGAAAGCAAGGCTTCATTCATTCACAATTGTGGTTCCAAGGGCAAAGAAGAAACAAAGTGATATTTAGTAGGATCACTCAGAATTATGATTTGATGCATGAAGCGAATGCTTCCTTTTGTATGCTTACCTGATGAAATAATACCCTTAAATAGGCAACACTTACACAAAATGTAATAAATGTTCAATTTCCAAATTCAAATGGGGTGGTTTGCTAGGATGAACTACCATTTAGTAGGAACGCAAGTAGTTATGACTTGTGAATTTAGGTGGCTGTTTATGTTTTATGTTAACTTTTCTAGATATTATCTTCTCTATAGATTCATGAGACTCAGTTATGACTAATGATTTTGTTGAGATTTATGGTTAAGGGTATTTTGTTAATTGGTAGTTTAAAATTTCAACATTGAGAACTATTCACCATATAATACAATATATTTCAAACTGTTTTTCATTGTGTCTTTAAATCTTATAATTTGGTATTCAAAAATAGCAAAATTTGATTTGTGATTTTTGTTTTAAAGTTCTAAAGTCTTTATATTTCTACAAGTCCAGTTTAGGTATATCAGATGGGGATCTAGGATAGTTTCATCCATTTATTTTTCATTTCATTTTTGGATGGTTATTGAAAATAGTGAGCCATAGTTAATGTACCCGAAATTGTGGTAATTTGAGGCTGCTATCCTACCATATATTCTACTTTTGAGCTTTTCTATATTTGGTATAAATTATTTAGTATTTAATATATATATATATATATATATATATATATATATATATATATATATATTTAACTTGTATTTAGAATATTCAGTATTGCAGTCATCTTGCTATCCACTATCTTATAATAGCAGTTTGGAAGTTGACTGCTGCACACTACTGTCCAGGATAGATATGAACTATTTCTGGTAGACATGAAAGTTTCTTTTCATCACCAAAATTTTGAAAGGAAAAAACAACAAATGAACTGGGATTCATATTTGTAATCTTGAAACTTTATTGAATACAAGTTGAAAGATGAATGGGGATTTTGTTTATATACAAGTAGTTGGTTACCTAAGGGGAAAGGAAGGTTCATCCAAACTGGAGCCAAAGAGGAGCTAAGAAAATTTGAACTTAGTAGGTCCTCCATCCCCTTTTCACATTGAACCACATTTCCCACATTGGTTGTCCATTTTCTTGTTTGTCATATTTTAGTGTTTTCTTTTTAGTCAGACGCCAACTCAGAATCAAAATGTCTTCATTGCAGCAAATGGATATAAGATTTTCTGGTTTAATAGCAAATGAAGTAGTGGATGATGTGTAGAAGAAAAAAATATGTAGTTGAGCGTGAAGTTGACTATGAGGAGCCGTATGTTCGGGTAAGTTAGGCTTTTATACATCGGGTTTTGTGAATGTGAAGTACTTCAATTATAGTTTGAGAAAGTAAATGTAGATGTCTGTATCGATCTTTCTCGGATTGTGATTAGTGTGAGCCATGGGCTTTCTTTTGTGGACATCAGGAAGTTAGGCAAAGGGGTTGTCTTTGTACGGACCATGATAATGGTCTCCTACCTCTGGTTTACTGATGATTCTAGATCCTTTTTGAAGTAGGATTTTGACTTGTGTATTCCTTTTTCTATGCTATGTTCCTCGAGACTATTAGCCTATTACTTTCTTAAAGTGAATCTAGCTAAAATTAGTTTGACTGAAAGCTAGACTCTTCGATAGGCCTCCAATTTTAGTTCTTTTGTTCTAGAGGGGAGGCAGGAAATGAAGGGTCAGGAAGGGAATTATGTTTGAGAAATCCATTTTTGGGGAAGGGAAGGCGTGAACAGAATGGATAGGTGGCAGCTGGACATTGGAGAAGCGTGTGAGAAGCAAGGGGAGAGTGGGAGGAGGGGGATTTGTTATTGGATAGCTTCGGCCTATGGACAGGGTGGCATTCCAATTCTTTTCTTGTTTCTCTTTGTTTCCATAAGCTTCTGCCAGTTGTTTTTTTTTTTTTTTTTTTTTTTTTTTTTTTTTTTTTATCGTATTGTAATTAGATCACTGCTCTATCATTGATCTTGTACTACCTACGATGACACCAGTTCCAAACACTTAATGTGATTTCTTCTTGAAGAAAATGTATATGTAATTTATATTTTAGGAGAGTTTTGAAGGCACACAAATTGAAATTTGGAGAGAAATGTTGGAGAGGATAAGACCCATTTTTTATCCAATAAGAATCTACCATGTTAGTTATAGTACTCATATTTGGTAATAAGTGTCTCCTTTCTAACACAATCATATCATGTTCAAAATAACAAGAAAGGATCCGAGTGCCTTTAAGTACACCTTTTTTTTTCTGTCAGATAAATAAGCTAAGGTTTTTTTGTGGATTTGTAGTAGTTAATCGCCTCACCAACTACCAATTACTTATTCCTCTGCATTCTTAAATTGCGCATTGCAATAATGGATGATTTTTCTGTGCTTTTTCTAATTTTTCTATGCCATAATGAAATACGTTATAACATGTGTATGGAATATAAAATCAGAGATTAAACCATACATACTAGAAAAAAATAAGTAAAGGAAAACATAAAGTCAGTATTTTGCTGTGCAATACCTTTGATCGGATTATGTAATGCAGAAGGACATCTATTCATGTTATGTTGACATGCTCGTACTTTAATGTAGGTTCTGGACAGAGGGGAAAAGATAGAGCTTCTGGTAGACAAGACTGAAAATCTTCATAACCAGGTTAGTATGTCATACATATGCATCTGCTGGTTATTTGTTCCGTAACTCGGGACTCATCTTCCATGCTTCAAGATCATAAATGAATGTTTTCTCATCTTCTGGGCTCTTTTTTTTTTTGTTTTTGGTGAACTACTATTTGCTTTGATCCTGTAGTGTCTCTTCTGGTAAGGTCTACCCACTTTTCCATCTCAGAAAACGGGTGGAGATCGAAACGGAATAAAACATATTATCGGTGTTTTAAAAATGAACTGTTTCTGCTTCCTTTTTACTTTTCGCCCTTTTTTGAGTCAGGCACAAGACTTCAGGAATTCTGGGACGAAAATCCGTAGAAAAATGTGGCTGCAAAACATGAAGATAAAGCTGATTGTGTTGGCAATTTTGATAGCCCTGATCCTCATAATAGTCCTCTCTGTTTGCCGTGGGTTCAATTGTTGAAAATAAGCACGGAGTCATTTGACCTTGTTGTGATTATATATGAGGAAAAGATGTGGAATGAATGGATGACATGATTTTGTATGTAGTAAAAATATGGGATCTCTTATATTTTTCATTTTAAAGATTTTACAGTATCATATAAGAATGCTTTTGGAAATATTAATTTGTTTGTCTACTGTAGTTCCATCTTCTCATCATCATTCTTGTAATTTTACTTATTTAGAGTACACACCATTTCAGTGCAAGTTCAACTATTTTTCAACCACACTTCGAATTTAATTAAATGCTATATATATTTTCTTTGTGCAAATGTTTAGGCTTTTTGAAAAATACACTTCATTATATATTAGAACGTTTAAAATAGGAATGGAAGTTTTTAATATCATTTAGAGTATATATAATTTGGATTTTATTTTTCATATTCTAGCCAGTTTAATTTTATGGAGCACCTTATAATGTTTAATCATAGAATAATATTTTCAGAATAATTCAAAATATTTTAATATTATCAGAATGATTTAAAAAATATATTTTGAGATATTTGTTTTGAAAACAGAATTTAGAATCTTCCAAACTCGGTTAGTTTTAGAACCTTTTGAAAGTTTAATCCAGCTAAACATTATTAGACGGCTTGCCAAGTGGCATGATACTTACAACTTGCGAAAATAGAAAGGGGTTCGGATTTCAATTTAATAGTGAGAGAGATAGTAGAATTATAGTTCCATATTATATTACATATATATAATTTTATTTCCTAGATTGTAAAGCCAGAACAACCCTTCTAAAAAGTCTAATTCGAAAACAAAAATGAAAAAAAGGAACACTGTTTTTCTTTTTTAAATTGTGGAGTGTCATAAAAAGTTTCTCAACGTATATTATATTAATTCAAAATTTTTATCACAATTTTTAATCCGGATAAAATTAACTTTATTATATATATATATATATATATATATATATATATATATATATATAACTATTATTTAAATATATATTGTTATATTTTCTTATGCAAACTTTTTTATATAGAATTTTTTTAAAAAAATTCGTTACCCAACTTTTTACTTCTATTTCCAATATTATTTTCAAGTTAGAGTCAAAAGTTACATTGTGTCCTGGTAGGACAATTATGTTGCGCGTACAAAAAAAACAAACAGAATGTATGTAGAAAACATTTTCGTATATCTATCTTTTATCGTTATTCTGATTCTAAATAGGTTTTATGATAAAGTTGGTAATTTGCACATAAAAAGATAGCGTAACACAATAGACAATAAAGTACTTGAAAATACATGCATTAAAGTGTTAGACGATCCTAAGCGCATGTTTTGCGTATTAGCGTTTAGCATAGTATATTAAAGTAACATTTGTAGCATTTAGGATATTTGAATTTTATAACGTTTAACTTATCCTAGAGGATCTATATTTCGTTCAACGATGTACTTGTTCAACGTTTTATTTCATTACAACATCTAGCATTTCATTCAACGATGTTTTACAACGTCTAGAATTTCGTTCAATGCTCTTGTTTACATATAGCATTTAGCGCTTTATCTAGATGGTCAACATTCGTTCGACGTTGTTCTAGTTAAACGTAGACCTAATAATGTCCAGGACGAGGATCAAGCATCTATTCTCTAATGAGATTAACCCTAATCATAGATAACTTAAGAAAAAGTGTAATTACTATCAATAGGTCATAATTAGGTTGTCGCTAATCACATGTTCACTCTTAAATCTATAAATATAAGTTTGAGGTGAATAGGTAGGTGATTGCATTTAATACACTGTTAAACTGATTTTTGTCGCTTAAAATCAGAACAAAGTCTGGTCCCCACTAATGTAGTATAGGACAACCAGAGAATCAATCCAAAGACTCGGCTAGAATTAAGTTTAAAGTGTAGAATTAAATCTTGTATTTATTTAACACCTAATTAACTACTAATGCAAGGTGGGGAAATGAAATATGAACAATGAAATTAAAGAGAAAAAAAATGAAGGAATCAAATCTGTATAAAAGAAAAAAAATGAAGAAAGAAAATGTAATTTGAAATAAAAGAAAAGAAATGAGAATAGAACTCTAAACTACTTAAACAGAAACAGAAATGAAACTACTATGAGAACTTAAATGCAACTAAAATGATCCTAAACTAATGAGCATTATTACTGCCTAATAACAGAATCTAAAGATTATCACTGCAATAGGTAAATGATGCAAGAAAACAAGAAAATAAAACTAACTAAGAGTGCTAAGAACAGTGGAACATATAACAAAACTTAAATGGAAGGAAAATAAAATCAATATCAAAACCAAAACTATTCTAATATAAAGTCAACAGAAATACTGAAAATGAAGAAGCAAACTAAAGATATTGGATAAAAAGCAAACAACAGAGGCAAATGTGCAATAAACTGAATGAAAGATTCTCAATTCCTCTTCAGAAAGACATTCCGAGAAAGTTAAGCCCTCCTTGGGGTCTTTTGAGTTCGTATTTCAGAACTTCAAATGGAAATTCTCACTCAATTATTCAATCAATACACACTTCCACAAGAACAGGATTACAACACTGAGATTTCAGCATTAAAATCACACGAATCAGAATTAATAAAAGAAAAAGAATAGAAACACAAAACCGATTTGAATCATCTCTGACTCGAGAAGACATCCCGAAAATGTATGCTCACTGTGGAGTCATTCAATTCCAAAAGGAACCATAGAATTGCAGAGTTACAGAATCCAAATCATTTTCTCAACACATAACAAGTACAGAAATCAAAAACAAAGAACAAAATCGAGACATAAACAAGAACAAAACAGAAACACAAAACTCAACTTTATTAACATGAAAAGGAAATTTTACACACTACCGGAAGTCACCAAGACTCTCGCGGCCTGTCACCCTTGCGATCGTCTCAAAGAAATCCAAAAGTCGAGAACTCTACTTCTACGAAAGCGGAAAAGAACCCTAACCTAAAGAGTGTAAAACTATAGCGAAAAGTAAAGTGCATCTCAAAAGTGTATGAAGTAGTGTCTCGTATACATGGTGAAAGCCCTTTATATAGGGTCGAAGAAAGAAAACAATAGAAAAGGAAAGGGGAAACGAAAAAAATGGGAGAGGGGAACCTTGCTGTGACGCTTTGAGCTCTCTGATCAGACGACCAATCCTTCATTTTGCTTCACAGCCCTCCGATCACCTTCTTCGGTTAGGTCCGGTCAGCTCTTCTTCTCCGGTCAGCTATGGTCAGAGTGCCGCACTCCTCTTTTCACTTCGCTCTCTGCCCTAGCTCGAAGGTTCTACTCTCTTCTAAATGAATGTGCTCGAGAGAATGTTATTTTCTCAAATGAGCTGCTCTGCAATGACCCCCAAAAGCTGCCTCCATTGAAACTCACCGTTTCACTTAAGTCCATACTAGCATTGGCAGCCCAATTATCCAATCAGCAGTAGTCTTCCAATTGCAGCACCATTGTAGCAGGCCAGCGCTGCCTTCAATTTCACTTGCAACATCTTGATGTTAAAACAATGGCCCAAAACAGCGGCCCAATCTTCCAATGCAATGGTTCAGTCAATGCAGCAACAACAACAATGGCTTAGCAGCACAATTCAACACTCTGCAACAGCAACCCAATTCCTGAAATCAGATTCACCAAGCAACAAAAAAAAATTAATCAAAAATTAAAGAAAGAAAAGAAAAAATAACAAACGAAAGAAAAGAATTTTTTATCAAAAGATTTTCTAAAAAAAATATTAATTTTCTAATTATTAACAGAAACTAAAAATTATATCTAAAAACCTAATTTTAACTAAAATTTTACAATTCTAAAGAATTAAGAGAAAAAACATGAAACTAGCCTAATTCTAAGAAATTAAAAACTAAAGAAATCTAAGAAATGATTTTTAACAGAGAAAAATATGTAAATCTAGAGTGTTATCATACACATTTAATATCTAAACTGTCAAACTCAAACTGACTTTGGTATCAAAACAGCTTTTGTAGGTGCCCTTTGAACGATATTGAACAAACAGATACGAAGGACCTTAAGGAAAGGATGGCATTTGGATACCTTGGACTGTGATATTGCTTGTGGGAGTTGACCTCGACCCTACACCTCAAAACATTCTATTGCCCACCGTGGGACCGAGTATTCAACAACCAGAAGAAAACCCAATGGTGACAACTAGAAACATGACTAGCAATGTGGTAGGAGAGGAAGATTAAAGTCATCCTAGCCATATGGGGATAATGAGAACCTTATAACGTGAGATGGAAAAGATGCAAAGGAGGCATGAGGAGATAGCGACCCTTAGGCTCGAGAACACAATCACACGCCAAGAGAATGCTCAACAATTTATGCCCCAAGCGTCAGCACACCAGTTCCAGCCTGTCCCTTCCAGGCTTAAAGAGGACCAATGTCAAACGACAAATGAAGTCAGCACGAGGGCAAGAAAGGGAAACTCGCTCGTACGTACGATGAAGACTACAAAGATAATCGACCTACTATCATTCACAACAACTATAATGTAGACTTTTGTGCCCCTAATTCCCCTTGTGTTTGAGAAATATGATGGGTCGACTGACCTGAATAAACATATGAGAATGTTCATCAACCAGATGGCATACTACACAACCAGTGACCTAGTGTGGTGTCGAACATTCTCTCTTTCGCTCAAAGGAGAGGTGATAGCATTGATTAACTCCTTGTCACCCAACTTGATCGAAAACTTTATGGCCATTAACCCATTCTTTGGGACACAGTTTGCTACAAAAAGCTCGCATCACCTGACTAACCTTGTGTTGGTCAATCTGAAGCAAGAGAAGGAGGAGTTTATAAGCTCCTTTATAGACTGATTTAGAAAGACCGCTCACCAAATCCAAAATTTAAGTCATGAGTTTGCTCTAACTCAGGTGATCACAACCTCAAAGCCTGGGTCATTCGCTGATAGTCTATGCATCAGGCCAACAAAGACAATGAAGAAGCTAAGAGAGAGGGTTGTAGAATATATGTGAGTAGAGGACATGCAGAACTTTCGCAAACTCCAGAAGCAACATAGGAGATTGCCATTAGCGAGAAAAAGGATGAAAAGAAGTCAAATAACAACAGGGGAAAGAGAGGTGAGTCTTGGGTGAGAGACATTCTCTGTGTGCCTCATTTTCAATAATACACTCTGTTGAATGCGTTAAGAGCCAAGATACTCGAAGAGGACTTGAGTGTTGACCTAATCCCCCATCAGAGGATGAGGGTCACACCCTTAGGGGCAAATGCCAACAAACACTATCTCTACCACAAAAACATGGGTTGCACCACAGAGAACTACATCACCCTCCGACACAAGATTGAGGAGTTGATCCGAGCAAGTCACCTCAAGTGGTACATTAAAATCGAGCAAGAGGATAGAAGTCCTTCTCATAGAAGAAGTCCAGTAAGAAGAGAGTGTTCCCATCATTCCTCTAGGATTGATGGCTGACGCGACTCTAGATGTAGAAGTAGGAGTCGACGTAGGAGTAGAGACCACCAATTGCACGGTCACGTAAATATCATCTCAAGAAGAATTGCAGGAGGTGGTTGCTCCTCTTCAACTCGTAAAAGACACGTGCAGGCACTAAAGATCGCAGGAGGCTGAAGACAATGTCACCCGTCACATTCATATATGGGGATTTCAAGGTGCTAGACTTGACCAAGATGACCGCATGGTCATCACAGTTTAGATCGCTCGATATGGGGTTAGTAAGGTGTTGATCAACCAAGGGAGCTCAATTAACATCTTGTACTAGAAGGCCTTTTTGAAGATAAACTTGTCTAAGAACCTCATTGTCTCTTACAATAAGCATATCATAGGCTTTGTGGGAGAACAACACACATTTATCAGCATCATTAGGTAAAAAGTCATCATAAAGTAACACATTATTAATTTTTTCATGTCATTACTTTGGTGCTTGCTTCAACCTTTACAAAGATTTTAAAAGTTTGCATACTTTATTCTCTTGATTAGGTACAACACATCCTTCAGGTTGAGTCATTTAAATTTTCTTCTCCAAATCATCATTCCAAAAGACAGTTTTAGCATCCATTTGGTGTATCACTAGCTTATAGATAACTGCTAAAGCTAAACATACTGGAATAGAGAAAACCCTAGTCACAAGAGCAAAAATATCAAAGTAATCTATGTTGAGTTTGAGTAAAACCTTTTGCTACTAACTTTGTCTTATAACTCTCTATGAATTCATCAGGATGATACTTTTTCTTAAGTATCCACTTACAACCAATCCTTTAAACAAATTTACTAAAGCATGGTGTTATCTTTTAAATTGATTCAATTTCAGTTCTAAAGACCTTATCCCATTATTTTAAATCAAAAACACTAGTAACCTCTACAGAAATTATTGAATCATTATTAACTAGATAAATATAAAAGTCATTTACAAAAAAGAAGTTTCCTTCATTTTTTATTCAAATCCTTACCCATAATATCCCTTGTTATTATTAATAGATTTAAAAGTCTCATTAACATTTAAAAGTGATTTTTTTTTCTCCGTTAGGTCTCATACTTATTTACTAGAATAGTCCTAAATCTTAAACTCATATATGTAGTAAAAGATAAATCAAGATGATTATAAGTACTTTATTTTCTATAAATAAATCTTAAACATAAAGAGAAAATCAACTTCTACGTACTTTAACTTATGATCCTCTACATATTTTAGACTTCTTTAACTTTATCTTCAGCATTACAATAATTAACGAATAATAATAATAAGGCTTAATTGCTTATTTAGTCCCTACATTTAGAGGGTTTTTTTTCTGTTTAGTTCCTGCTTTTAAAAATGCCTCTGTTTTATCCTAAAGTAGTATAAATTGTATCAATTCAATCCCTTCCGTTAAATTGTACGTAAACGGAGTTAAGTCGTAGTGACGTGGCTATGAAATCTGATTTTTTTTTCTCTCTCCTCTGCTCTTCCATGCAATGTCCAGCTTTTCCTTTCATTATGGTATAATAATTGTAGGATTTTTATTCCTCTTTTGCATAACTTTTTCCATTAAATTGGCATAATTCTTCTTTCATTATTTTATTTTATTTTATTTCCTAATGGAAGATTATTACTCCTCTTTACTCTAGCGTCACAGATTTTCATTTTTCCTATCTCATAAATTTTTGATATCATTTCTTCATCCTCCACCAATAGCAACAACATCCTTTCTTCTTTGATCTTCTTTCTTCTTCCCCTTTTCATTTCTTAGTTTTTTTTCACCTCTGGGAAAGAATAAACAAATCCAATAAAAGAAAAAAAAAACATCCACAACAAAACATGGGGTGGGGTGCTTTTTTTACTTATTCTCTCAATTAGTCATCCTATGATTTTTCTCCCTTAGATCAGCGTTGTTTCATTTTCTTCTGTAAGTTTCCTTCACCCTTTTCTTCAATCTCCTTTGGTCTGATCATTATGTGGTTTTCTGTTATTCAAAACCTATCAAGTTTGATTTTTTTTGGGTTTTTTAAAATGTTTTTGGGCTGGGTAAATGGTCACCTAACCTTTCATTGCTTTTCCTCCCCTTTAACAAGTTGTATTGGTTTTTGTTGGTTTTGAAATGTTTAATCCAACCCTGTTTTGAAAAGTTGCAAAAGGAGAAAGAATCAACACTACACAAACACACACATTCTCCTTCACTATAAGATTAAAACCATAGTGAGCAAAAAAAAATTGGTTCACGGTAACAATGTTCTCTCACCAAAGAGGCCTCATTAGAATCGCCAGTCTTCAACTCCCACCACGTCGTTTCCTAGAAGAAGAATCGTGTGCGTCCCTCGAATCTCCTAAATCGTTGCGGATCTCCAATCACCAAAACAAGGCGGCTCCATCGTCGTCGAGACCGGCTTCCCCACCTCCCTCTTCGGCCAACTCTTCACCGTTGCCGCCGTCGCAACCTGATCCTCGTCTCCCAAACCCTCAGACTGAACAAAATGTCGTCGTTTCGGTTTCGGATCAGGTCGCGAAGTGCTCTTTGAACGTTATTTTAGTTGTGAAGATTCTGATGGTGCTGATTGTGGTCACGAGCGTGAAGAGGCTCACCATTGGAATCACCGACGATCGCGGTTCTACTTCTAGAATACGTGGGGCAGCGTGTGGTTTCGATTCCGTGGTAGAATCGTGGTTCCAAAAGGTTTGGGTCGAGGATGGTGAAGAAGCTCTTGCTTAAGAAGTTTTGTGCACCCAGGAAAAAAAAAGATAAGGGGAATAAGGAAATATCGGTTAATGAAGTTGATAAGTTGTCTGTCTTAGAAATAGAAGAGAGAGAGAGAGAAAAAGTTGCACGTTGCTAACAGAAGAGAGAGGGAAAAAATCAGATTTCATGGCCACATCACTACGATTTAACTCTGTTTAAACAATTTAACGAAAGAGATTGGATTGATACAATTTATACTATTTTGAAATAAAAGAGAAGCATTTTTAAAAGCGAATACTAAACTGAAAAAACCCGGAACCAATTAAGCAATTAAGCCTAATAATAATAATAATAATAATAATAATAATAATAATAATAATAATAATAATAATAATAATAATAATGAGAATGCTAAATTATGATTTTCGCTCTCATAAATAAATATTAAAAGGGAAGAGAACAGAGAATAGTACGCAGAATCGGTGGTCATTTAACTAATGTGTGAAACTAAAAACTAAACAAAGAAAAAGTATATATATATATATATATATATATATATATATATATATATATATATATATATATATATATATATATATATATATATATGAATGCATTCATATAATTAATAATAGGGACATAGACAATAACATTAGAAAAAAGTGAAAGAAATTAGAATTGAAATACAAATAAAGAAGAGATTGTTGTGGAAGGTCCGTGTTACTGAGCCAGCTCCGTCGGGTTTTCTGGCCTTCAGCCCAGTAGCGGCATCTGGAGACATACATTCCTGGGAACCTGCCACCCACAGACACAACACTTTTTGTCATTCCAACAAAACAAAAAAAATGATTGTAGTAAAACACACGACGCCACACAACACAGCACCATGCATGTCCAATGTTGAATAACAAAACTTACTATGGTCGGTGTGAGTGATGAGTCCGGTGTTGCCGAAATCACATTCCAAATCGTTACCACCAGATGCTTGGTAATATGCGTTCATGGCGTACGCCGCGTGGGACCTAACTGTGTTGGGCTTGAAGCATTGCCCACCGTCGTTAATGGCCCCACACTCTATTCCACTGCTTTTACAAACAAAGTCAATGTTAGCCTGCAAAGCTGCTTCACTCGCATCCCCTTTTGGCACGCACCATTTCTTCTTCGAAGACGATGATGATGATGAAGAAGAAGGTGCCTCTGATGGTGTTATTAATGCCGTGGGACCAGATGCGGGTCCAGATGTGGGACTGGGTCCAGATGCGGGTGCATACGTGGGACTGGGTCCAGATTTACGTCCAGTTGTGGGTCCAGATGTGGGTCCGGGTCCGGACGTGGGAACAGATGCCTGCATTAGACCATGGCAACCTTCTTCAATATGCATTTTCCCTAATTAGAAATGTCTCTTCCATCAATTCATTATTTCCATCATTAACAAGAAAAAATAACTAAGAAATGTTTAGTTTTCCACTAACATGTTAAAAATGCATTGAATGAAAAGTTGGGAATTTTGTAAAAGTGAAAAAAATGTACCTCTTTGTCGATGAAAAGGCCGACGTCGTAAACGGGGGTGAGATCAGGATTAAACAAGCCATAATTACGCTCAGAAACTGTGGGCTTGAGATTCTCGTTGAACAGAGAGAAGATGAAAGTCTCGAAAGTCCGATCAGGCATAAGAGGGGTCCCTTTCCCAGAGCTGACGTGCTTGATGAGATTCCCATTATACGACGCCGCATTCTCAGAACTCACACCCCCTTCCTTCGGGTCACCAACAGAGGGCCAACCCGTTTTGGCCACCGCCAGTTCCACGTCATCATACCCCAGTTTCTTCATCGCCGAGAAAACCGCGTCCATTTGCGCGTCGAACATGTTCGTATAGTTCACCGACGTGCCCGCGTCCCAAACGCCGCTGTTTGGTTTAAAGAGCGCGTAGTTCACGGTTTCGGGTTGGGTTGGGGCGATGCCGAAGAACGGATACGGGTTCACCATGAAGGGGGACTTGGTACGCCGGAGGAAGTCCAGCATCGGCGCAAAGATGGATTTGTCGTAGCCACGGAGGAACGAGGCGGCGCTGGGAGGCTCCGACGAGGCCAGGATCCCGAGCGAGTGAGGAGTGGAGACTTGGACGGTAGTGTGGTTGGCGAGGGAGAGAGCATTGTGCAGGGATTTCATAGCTGGAACAATGTTGTCGATTAGTGTTTTATCGGAGCTTTCCACAACCTCGTTCCCGACGGAGATACGCGTCACAGCGGTTTCTGGGAGGAAGGGGGAGATGTTTTGGGAGAGCCAAGCTTGCGCGGCAGGAAGGGTTGAGAGAGAGGGGATGGCGGCGTTCGCCACCGTGACGGTTACGGAGATTCCGGTGCCGGCGAAGGCGCGGAGGATGTCGGGGTTGGCATCGAAGATTTTGACGCGGTCGATGGTGGTTTGAGTTTTGAGGAAGGTGGCCACCGTTGAGGGCGGTGGGAGATTGTCTGCCCGCGTGCCATAGTTGACAGCCGATTTTAGTGTAGGAAGCGTAAAGTTGTCGGAAAAGGGTGCATGATAAAAGAAGGAGAAGGGAAAGACGTGAAGATGATTAAGTTTGAGCCATGAAACGGAGAGTTGGAGGGAATGATGTGTGCGCGCGCGTTCTTTCAGTGGATAAATGCTGAACTGTAACATTCGGTGGGTCCCATTTTTAGCTTCCAAGATTTCGCTTTCCCAACATTCAGCACATGTACCTTCTGCATGTTAAATCTTCTTCCATTAATCTTAATCATAATTGTACCTTTTCTCTTTATTAAATATGCTTTTGTCAAAAATTAGTCTTTCTTTTATCCAATTTACTCTCTGAATTTAAAAAAAAATGCTTGATTAAGTTTTTTAATTAAATTTATCTAACTTTTCAAATTCGTTTCAAAATTAATATTAAAAGTAAATATATTATAAATAAATAATTCAAATATTATTACGACAGGGGTTAATGTTGAATAAAATCAATAAATTTTATTTACAAAATTTAAATTTAGGTATTTCTAAAATTATAAAATTAAATTTTTTTAAATAAATTAATTTTAACTTTTAATAAAGTTAAACAATTAAAACATATTTAACTATTTTTTAATAATAATTTATATATAAGATTTTGTTATTTTCTTTTGTAAGTCTAATTTTAATACTTTTATATTTTAATTACGACCGTATTTTGATTTGAAATTTATAGTAAATATATTTTAAATTGAGAAATTCAATTATTTTTTAAAAATATATTAAAGGGTAAATATTTTTTAAATAAAATTTGAAATAATTTTTAGATTTATATGATCTAGACGTGTATTTTAAAAGAATTAGAAATTTTATAAACTTTGAAAATATTCTCTTATTTAAACTTTACTTCAAATATAAAATTTGAAGTATTATATATATATTTTTTAATTCACATTTATACTTTTATCGGTATTCTTTTCTTGATTTCATTCTAGTGGATAAATATTCGTTCTATCTCAACTTAGACACGGTTAAAGTATTGTCCACTTAATATTATTCTTTTTAGTATTATTGACAAATACTTTTTGGATTAAAATTAACTATAATTATGTCAAATTATTAATGTTAACATTTTTATTAGTGGTGTATGTTGATCCTATTTATCATTTAATGTCAGTCAATGTTTCTTGGTTAGTATCAATAATTTTTTTTTATGATGTTTTTTATGGTTATTTGGATCTATATCAATTTAAAATGATAGTCTCACTTTATAACACTATATTTTCAAATAAACTGATTATTCTAATATATATTTAGAAACATCTAATTTTTGGTCTTTATAAAATGAGTTAGTTTTTATTTTAGTTCCAAGGAATATTTTTTGTTTCATATTTCTCTAAAATTGAAAATTATCACTTTTGATCACAAATATTATACAGTACTATAAAGTATTTATGCATTGAAAAGAAAAAGTTAAATGATCCTTCCGACTAGTGCACATTACAATGATAATGACGAGAGCGCGTGTTATCTTAAAAGAACTCTACTTATTTTATCTTAAAATGAATCTTAGAAATGTAAAAGAGGTGAAAATCATTTTATGGGAATAAAATCAAACTTCGGTCATTTTATAAAATTTAAAAAGAGTGATTTTTAAATTTTATAGAAGATAAAAAAATTAATAAAATTGTATCACATGACCAGACGATCAAGTGATAATCGATCAGATGAGATCACCAGAGAAACCTGACCGGTCAAGCAATCCACCAACTACAGGTTAAAATTATGCATCTCATCAACCAAAGGGTCGAGAAGGAAAGGAAGTCGAACATACGTCTCTTAGCATCAACCATCCTTAAACACCATGTCAAATCAAGATTATGGGTAAGCATTTTTTAGTAGGTTTTAGGCCATGATTGGGCTGTGGTTAAGGTTCCACTAATGTCAGGTCCATCTTGAAACCTATAGAAAGAGGCCAAAGAAGGTGAGTAGATTCATTTATTGTGAATTTAAGATTTTTCTCTGACCCTAGTCAGACCAAATACTGACTTCAGAATCAGAGTGCCTTTAACAGGTACCTCCGGATAGTTTGGAATGTGAACAAAGAAGGATTTGGGATTGAGATATGTAGTTTACCTAAGCTGCAGGTTTACCTAAGCTAATATGGAGTAAAGTGTGAAGGTGTACTTTGTAGTGATTCTCGACCCTATACCCGAAACATTTTAGCGCCCACCGGAGAATCGACTGATCTGGAAGACCCAATGGTGACCACGAGAAACATCAGCTCAAAAGACCCAATAGAGATTATCATAGCGCTTCAACAACAAATTATGGAGATGCAACAACGCTACAAGGGAGAGTTGGTCACCTAAGAGCCGAGAATGCTGCAAGGGCCACCAGGGAAAACCCCACTATTGAGGGTGACAAGACCACTTACATAGAGCGAACGAAGTATAACTCTAAGCCGAGTGGTACCCACCAGGCCACCAGCACGAGGATCAGGGAAAGTGGGTTTTTATTATTCTAGATATGGAGAGGATACTGAAATCCCCCTTATACTTTGTAAACCATTCATGAAAACTGCTAAAGTGATTATTGATGTGGATGATGGGCATCTCAAGGTTAGATTACATGATGAGACGATAACTTTCAATGTTGTAGAAGCAATGCAACATCCTAGAGATAGAGGAAATTGTTTTAAGTTAGAGGCTTTGGATGATGTGGTGGAAAAAGTGAAGAGTCAAATGTATGTGAAATCTCCTTTGAAGCATGTATTAGTATATGCATGTGAGGAATTAACTTTAGATGAGGAATTTGATGTTGAGGAAGTTTCACATTTGGAAAAATTGAAAGAACAAAAATCTACTGAAGTGAAAATGAAGAAATTAAACATGGCTCACTTGAATAATCAGGGTAAAATGGAACCACAAAAACTTGATAACCCTTTGGCAAGTGTACCAAAATCGTCTCAAGCAATAAAGTGAATAAGTAAAAATATTGTCTCCTACAGAAATTTAAGTCACGTTATCTAATCGGGTTTGTTTATCAAGATCAATTAGTAATGATAACAATTGATTTGATATTTCAAAAATTGCATGAAAATAATGAAAGTAAAATTTAAGATTGTTAATTTAAATGAAAGTTTCATTGGGATTGGATTCATGACTTACTAATAATCTCTTATAGTATATATATATTCAAGCATTTGTATCAATGTATCTTGATTTAATTCCTTCAAGCAAGTTCTAAAGATATCTATTAAATTATTAATTCCTTAATTAATTCAACAGATACTTTGCATTAAAATCCAATGTTAAGAATGACCATAAGATCAAAAACTATTCCTAACATCGTTACTTTTGGTTGCTTTTTCTTACATCAAGTTCAAATACACTTCCTAGTAGAAAGAAATGTTTAAATCAAATCATACTTCCGTATAATATAAGCAAGTCAAAAAAAACACATGAACATAAACATATATTGCACAGAAAAATTACATTAATTATGAGTCATTAGTCAGTAAAATCAGTCACGCCTAATCATCTAGAACATAATCTTTTAAGCAATCCCTTGCAGAAAATGATGTCTGGAAGCTTTGGAATCGTCTTCTAATGTTTTTCCAATATTTTTCGTGTTGTTTTCTGTTAGAAGATGTCTTCTTTCTATCTCGACTTTAAAAACCAATTTCATTTAATTAATTCGTTCAGCACACAAATGTGCATGCGTTGAGCGAAAATCTCAACTGCACACCTCCAACTGCCTCAATTCGCTCAGGACATAGTTCTGGTGCGTTGTACGATTGAGCGACTAATGGAATGCGCTTAGTGAAACAGGGATGTCAACACTCCCAACAATGTAGAATTTCCTGTACAATTGTTTACACACTTTCTACTTCCTATTACAACTTTTCAATGAAGAAACACATGAAAAAATACAACATTAAGCTATTTATAAGTATGAAAACAAGTATTTTTCACACCTATCAAAACTATTTCATGTCCTCGTCAAATAACAAAACCAAAAACAAAATAGACATTTAACATTTTTATGAACTCAATGTGCAAACATTTGACATTTTAATGAACACATTTTCTTTCCCTAACCTTTAACTCAACCATACCCTCAATCAAAACATAATACATGTTGTCTTCTAAGGTGTAAGGTAAGATAGTATCTAAAAGGCTCAAAGTGGAAGAAATATTATCAAGGTTAGCTATTTGGCCAAGTAGCTGTCAATAAGAACACTCATCCTTAACCAAAAGTGTGTATGAAGAAGCACAATCATATGCAAAAATCAATTTCATATCTAAAACAGATTTATCATCTCCTCTCTCTCAATCTCACTCATGCTCTCAAACTCTCCACAACATTTGGTCATAGTTCAACTCATGCACAAGATCACATATAAAGCACATTGCAACCACAATCATACATGTTCTCATCTTGCAAAATCATATCAACTTAATTCAGAAATCACATAATCCATTAAATCAAAATATCAAATGTCTTAACACCAAATTACATAATCAAAATAAACATAGTTCCAAACATCATAACCAATTATAACTAAAATAAGAAAACACATAACAAAACTATTTCTCCATCTGTTGTTGTTGTGTCACCAAGAATCGTCTTGTCTGGACCTCCACTGACTCTCATGCCACTATGGTGGATGTGTCCAACATGGATCAAGTTCTTCCTCCTCATCGTCACCATCTTCGGCCATAAGATCAATATTCTTTGCAAATGCACTCCCTCATCTGGACTCAGGCCAAGGGATATGGGATGCAAAACAAGTCCCAGTCATCAATCCATCATCAAAAAATCTAGTAGGCCCAGGGATAGATAATGACTGCTCGATAATGCATGCTCTCCTACAGTGAAACCTGGCGCATGAAATCAGTAAGCATGTCTGATGGAGGGGCTTAGGTTCCTCTGCGTGGTGGGGGTGCATGCATTGCTGACAGCTCAACCCTATTTATGCAGTTCCTATCAAAGAACTTCTTAGTTAATGTTGGTTGGGATTGTAGTGTGATGGCTGGTACCCCAGGAATTCCATTTGCCTTACCTAGTGTAGTGACTAAAGCTGGGAATCCTAGCTTACATAAATCATCCTCAACAATGGTTGCAATCTACTGGGAAGTGAGTGGTAACCTAGTGTGGATCTCAAGGAAGCACCTAAACTCTTTGGCACAAATGTGGAATGTCTTTTCCTTCTTAAATCTCAACCTTAATACCCATACATCAGACACTAATCTTTAGAGATCATATTTGATCTATGGGATCGTTACAGGGATAAACATGGATGTGGGAGCATATATTTCCCAAGAGATTGCAACCATTGTTGAGGGCAATTAATGTAAGCTAGGATTCTAACTTTAGTCACTGCATTATGTAAGGGAAATGGAAGCCATCACACTACAACTCCAACCAACATTAAATAAGAAGTTCTTTGATAGGAACTATGATGAGTTACGTTCTAGCTAATGAATTATATGAAGTAGCAGAATGATGTATGGACCTGGGAGCAGAGGTGGAGTTGGCTCACAAGATTCAATTGGCAGCGAAGGAGGTGCTTGGTGTTTGGCAACAATGGTGCAGAGGAAACCAACTGATATCGATGATGGATGTAGAACTGTTCGGACGGTGGAATCTCTAGCTGAGACGACCTTCACTAGAAGGAAGCTAGTGGGAGGAGGGAAAGCTCAAATAAAGTGACTTTTGGGCAGAGTTTGATTGTTGGAAAGGCTTCTGCATAATAAACTCTCATTTCATTCAAAAGTAATCTTATACAAGCTGATGGGTGTGCTTCTATAGGGAATCCAAGCCAACCCATGCAATAATTTAATGGTGCTTGATAAGCAGCATGAAGAATAGATCATAGCCACATGTATAGGCGTGGAAAGTGTGATGGAAGCAGCAGAATCACGTGCTACCAAGGTGCTTGCTGGAAAGGTGGTTCGTGGGTGTTGAGCACAGCAAGGGTTGCAACCCGTGTGGACTTTCTTGGTTCTTCTTTGGATTATCCTTCTCCATGAGCTGGAATAGGCCGTGTTGGATCCTTTTTTTGAGACGATCGTCTTTATTATGAGGGCTTATTTTTGTTAGCTTCACAGAAGTTTCTCCTAGATCAAATATCCATCTGCAATAAGCATCAAACATATCCGTCTTTACTTATTAACTTATTTATTTCTCCAACACTTCTTCATATTCCTTGCTTGTTATTCTGTGAATAAATGCTTTGTACAAAAGTGATTGGTTTTTGGACTCTGAAGATCTGTTTTTTTTTCTTTTTTGTTTGGAATGCTCTATTTATTTATATCAACCACTTTTGATTTATATATATGTGTGCCCATGGCCAGAGCTTACAGTGTTGTAGGATATGATGTTGGGAGAGATGAGTGGAGGGAATTGGGTGTGCCCATGGCTGAAAAGGGTTGGCTGGAAGTGGTTTCTTGATTTTGGCATGGTGGCTTGCAGAAGGGTTGGCTGGGAATGGGTATTTGGGAGAGAAAAAGAGAGAAAAAGAGAAAAGAGGGAGAAAAAAAGATGGCAGCAACAGCATAAGAAAGAGAGAAAAAGTGCAGTCAGGTTAGCACGGAGTTAACTCCGTTTATGCTAATTTAACGGAGGGGACTTCATTTATACAATTTTTATAACCGAGTATTAAACAGAAATTCACCTCTTAACATGGGGACGAAGTAAGTATTTAAGCTTATTAATTATGTTTTTTTTATTTGTTTGTTATATATATTTTTAATATAATATAATTTATTTTTCATAAAATTGGTTAATAAAAACAATTAAAATTAGAAGTGCATCATCTTGTTATGGTGTTGTTTCAACTTCACGTGGTAAGCCTTTATCTTCATCACATGATGAAAGAAGACCTATGACATCTGCTCGTAGAAGACGCATAGAAGAATATCGTGTAGACGTCATTCATGAGCATGGGCATGAGGAGCATTACGAGTATATACAACAGGAGTATGCTGAGGATGACTATGTTGAGAAGGAGGATGTTGGTGAAGAAGATGAAGAGGGTCGATTCCCAAAAAGTCCACATGACACCTCCTTACTTACCCATTATACCCAACACGTTGCATTTACCATATGGCCAGACCGAGTTAGTCAGCAACTTAAATTTTAATTGTTTATTTATTTTTGTTATATAATTTTGTTCTGTTACGTAAGATCGAAAGGAGATTAAGGTGATATCCCATTAGAAAAAACTAAAACATTTTGAAATGTACCATAAGGTTATTGAGTCTTATATCTCCATGTCGAGGTTAAGTTCCTTAGTGAACCTATCATACGAGTATGCCGATCATGGATTGATCAACGCTTTGACGAAGTATGCTTTGTACGTAATGATCCAAGTATAGTTCACATAATCTAAAAATAGAGGTCATGGCACCAAAGGCATACTCAAGATGATGAACATAAGCACCAAACATCGACTCGTCGTTACAGTCCATCACATTTTGTCATAATTCCATCAAAACATCTCATGCGTCAACAAGATTCACTAACATCTTGCATTTCGCTTAGACATTTTTCATAATGTAGAATGTACACAACATCTGATACGTCGCAGGAAATACATTGGCAATGACATTCATCAAAACATGGTCTATGACAACAACGAATGGACCGCCCTCTGATATCAATAGTAATCCTTTGAACCTTTTCAATGCTCAAGTGAAATTATTTTGGCATTCACTTCAAAGCAATGTAAAGGCGATTGTGAATTTCAAACCAGTTTGTGACTCCAACAATCTCAAGCAACGAAAGACGATATGTGTTTGTCTTGTACATGGTGTCCATTAAGAAGACAATATTAAACGAATTCAAATGGTGCATTGAATCAGAATGTGTCCAGAACATGTCACTTATCACGTCAAAATCATCCAAAGATCTACTCTATTGGATGTATTTATCTCTATCTAACAACAGCATCAACTGCTGCATTTCAGTTCTCGACCCTCTCAAAGTTCGTTTATAAGTGTACCTCGCATTATATATTTGTTTTATAGTGGTCTCACATTAGTTTCATTATGTTTTTTGAAAGTCAAAAGAATATTTAAGGTCTTTACTTGACTCTTAGTCATCAACAAGAATTGTTTGTTCAACAACATTTAACCTTCCTGCGGAAGGATGACCAGCCAAAGTGTCTACTAATTCATGGTTGTGATAGCCACACATAAATTTGTTGTTTCTTCTTTCCTAAATGAAGTGGATGAGGATGATTGCAAAGGTAAATTTTCCACTGATCAAATCTTCCCCACACACGCCAATTCAATTGAATGAGTTCGAAAGATTGCATTCGACCTTGAATTTATTGTCGTGATTAGAAAATCTTACACTACAACTGGTGAAGCTGGAAGAAAGACATTAATTTTGTCCATTTAGGTTGAGATAAACCAAAAGGACATGGTTGGGTGTTAAAAGTTATGTGTAACTATCACAACCATGAATTAACAAAGACTTTGATTGATCATCCTTTCACGAGGAGGTTAAATATTGCTGAACAGTCAATTCTTGTTGACATGACTAATTGCCAAGTAAAACCCTCAAATATTCTTTTTACTCTTGAAGAACATAATGAAACTAATGTGACCAATACAAAAAATATATATAATGTGAGGTACACTTACAAACGATCTCTGATAGGGTCGAGAACTGAATTACAGCAGTTGATGATGTTGTTAGATAGAGACAAATACATCTAATAAAGTAGATCTTTGGACGATTCTGACGTGGTGAGTGACATGTTTTGGACACATCCCGATTCAGTGCACTTATTGAATTCTTTTAATATTGTTTTCTTAATGGATATCACGTACAAGACGAACAAATATCGTCTTTCATTGATTGAGATTATTGGAGTCACATCAAAGACTTTGACATTCATAGCGTCTTTTGCGTTGCTTTCAAGTGAAAGCCAAAATAATTTCACATGGACATTTGAAAGGTTCAAAGGATTACAATTGACATCAAAGGGCGATCCATGCGTTGTTGTCATTGACAAAGACCTTGCTTTGATGAATGTCATTTTCAATGTATTTCCTGAGACGTACCAAATGCTTTGTACATTCCACATTATGAAAAATGTCAAAGCAAAATGCATGTTAGTGAATAATGTTGAGGCATAGGATGCCTTGATTAAAGTGTGACAAAATGTGATGGACTATGGCGACCAGTTGATGTTTGGTGCTTATGTTCATCATCTTGAATATGCAACAAAAGCATACTTCGTCAAGACATACTTGATTATGTGAACCACGCTTAGATCATTCCGTACAAGACATACTTCGACAAGTTGTGGATCAATCCATGATCGACATATGATAGATTTACTAAGGAACTCAATCCCGACATGGAGATATAAAGCTTAATAGCCCATGGTAAAAGCTGTCAAAACGGACGACCCGACCCGGCTCACCACAGGTTAGTCACTTAGTGAGCCAACCCAACTTGACTCATTTACTAGATGAAGTCACACCACAAGATTATACACCTCTAATTCAAACTATTTCTATGAACTAATTATATGAAAAATAAATCATATTATATTAAAAATATAATAACAAACAAATATAAAAAAGAAACAACACATAATTACATAATATTTAATATTATAACAAATAATAAATAATCAAAAAATTTAAAGATTAATAATTAACTAACAAATAAATAAATAACAACAAAAATTACTTAAAAAGTAATATTTAAATATTTACAAATAATAACAAAAACATTAAAAATTTAAAAGTAAATTAAGAATTAAAATAATAAGTAAACTAACATTTAGAAACTACGTAGAAGAATGGAAAACTAAAATATTCAACAAATAATTAAATAATAATTCAAATTGAAAAAAAATATCAATAAATAATTATAGATTAAAAAATTAACAAACAAACAGAAAATTGATATTAACAAAAAATAATTGCATTATAAATAATATTTAATTAAATAACAAATATAAAAAATCACAAATTAAAAAAAAAACAAATAAATATAAAAGTATAAAGAAACCAAAAACCAAAAACATAATTAATATTATTTAACCATAAAACATAACAGAAAAATTATAAATACAAAATATACAAAGAAAAATATAAAATATTAAAAATATATATATAAAATATTAACAAAAAAATATTTAAAGCATTAACAAAATATTTCATACATATATTTTTTAAACAAATTTAATATTAAAAATAAATATTAAATACCAAATAATATATAATATCTACCAATACAAATTCAAAATTTAAAACAAATCAAATTAAAATTTAATTAAATTTAATAAAACAAAAAAATTAAAAAATGATGTAACTGCACTTCCAAATACAGCTACCATCAACCACACTTCCAAGTGCGGCTAGTATTAACCGCATTTCCAAGTGCAACACCGCATTTCCAAGTGCAACAAACGCTCAACTGCACTTGCGACAAGCTCTTCAACCGCACTTCCAACATCGATGGGGCCTTAAGCACACTTCCAAGTGCGATTAAGGCCTTCGACCTTCATCCTTGTAACAGATCTAGACTAGAAATGCATCAACAACACAAACAAACAAAAATCAAGCCTTCTACCACAGTTCAACCATCCATCATCCATCATACAATCTATCATACAATAATCGAAGCTTAAGGAAATAAGAACCAACCTGGATGCCCAAGCAAACAAAAGGCTTGATGTGAACTATTAGAAGAAGAACCACCACTTTTGAAAGGTGCTCACCACAGCCACCAAACGACAGTGAGGAGAGGTATATGAGGAGAGGTCTATGAAAATGAAGCGCATGTGAGACTGCGAGACAAAAATAAGGGAGGAGGGGAGAAGGGGAGAAGGGGAGGAGGCACGATGTGAGGAATGCTTCTCCATGAAGAGAGGAGAAAAGGGGGTGTAGTGATTGAGAATATGAAATGCAACAAATGAGAGAGACAGAGGAGGAAGGGGTTGGTGATGTGGGGTTTTGTTTGTTTAATAGGTCAATTAAAAAAAAAGCAATTAAAGATTCTTTGTCAGAGGCACATATGGAAAAATAAAAAAGAATAGGGAGGTACAGACAGGCTAAGATGGGTGAAACACAGGGAGAAACACTCCATTTCTCCCAATACGCATAGCCATAGCTACAAATTATAAAATGCCACCAACAATAAATAAAAACCTAATCCGAATATATATACTGATATAATTGCATTACAAATATTTTTGGAAAAAATATACCATCTCCAACTCTCAACTTTGTCATCATATTTATGGATTTTGACTTTTTTTTTTATTTAGAATAGAAAAAAGATGTTAGGGTTATTAGTGATTAAGAAAAAGGCCAGAAGGAAGGGGGTGAGGAGGAATCTGAAGATCAATTTGTTGCAGTGACGTAGGTAAGTGATGATTGTTTTCTATCTCCATTCTGAGTTTATAACAATGTTGCAAAAGCAGTTCCGAAAATGGCTGAAAATCGTTTTTCCTTTCTCCTTGGCCAATTTTACTTGCGGAAGGCTCGGAACTTATGTTAATTAACATTTTATCAGTTTGTTCGACTACTAATTTTACTAAATATTTCTTTAATTTAATATAACTAAAAACATCAAACTTCCAGCTCCCATAGCAGTCAAACACCCTATTTTACATCTGACACAGCCCAGCCCAGCCCAGAGCAAAATACAGAATGGACATCAGTCAACATAAGCAATGATAGTATGCAATCAATCCAATATCATAAACGTAATCGATCACCCAAAAAGTTAACTTTCCATACATTCAGAATATACACCTATTAGAAAATTGCATGTAGCACTTTCCCCTCGACATTAAAAATTTCTATACTAAGCAAATAAGCTACCCGTGTGCCCCTATTGTTCCTGCATTGTATCACATAACACATACACATTAATATCATCACCAGGTCATACCAATTCTCATTACACTCACTGTTGATATGACCAACCAGCAAGCATAAAACAGCAAACACTCCACCAGTATGTCACTAATATTATCATACAATAACAACCAGCCACCTTTAAACATTTAAGCTTACCTATGCATCGAGCTCATTGTAAGCATCTTAAAATATTCAACCAATGGATCCAGCGTCAACAACTCCATAAACAGCCATGCACATAAATGTTAGCTATTTCAACGTCTTCCATAGTCCAGCAGAATAATACCGAGTCAAGGTCAGATATAAACAGAGTATACGCATAGGACAGCCAATAAAGTGAACAATTCACGTACATAACAGCAAGACAAACTGAACAGGCTAAGCATATAACAGCATGATATTCTGAACAGAGAAAACATATGCAACAAGATAATCTGGACAGACTTAGACTTTTAACGGTGCAGTTCAAGATAGTGATCATTAACACAAGTCAGCATATAAATACAACAGCATTACAACCACGTTGATTTGGCCCAAGATACATGAATTCTTTACAACCATATACTTAATTCCATATCAGCACAGAACAGCGTACATCAAGGGTATTCCCGCATGTAAAATCACTAATCCAAGTAGATATACCATTTATTCACTAATCACAGAGCAATCAAAGCAGTAGTATTTACGCAGAATATGTAGTCATGGATGTTTCAGCTATAAGACCCAATCAGACTCAAAGCATAGAATTACATTAGCAGTATTTATGCGGAACATAAAGTCATGGTTACCGAGCAGCTATATCACTCAAACAGACCCAACACAGGACACCCAGCAGCGTATCATTGCATTACACTCACAAGCAGCAACTATAAAACTGATCAACCCATGTACTTAAGTCCTATAATCTTACAGTACTAAATTAAGCATCAAACCTCCTCTTTTTTCTTTTAAAATATAACACAGCACCAATGAACAACCAAGTACCAAAATTTCAGTGCAGCAAAAGCATCAGACATACAGATGACACAACATGCTCAAGGAATGTCTCTAATGCTAAGGCTGTTTCTATCAGACTAAAAACACACTCTCTTCAAACTCTAGACAATAGGCTTAACTCATATCTTGTACCAGTTTTAACATACAACCCTGTTCAATCTTTGCTTAACTCATTTGTCTAACTACTTAACATATCATATTACAACTTGTCCAAACAGAACCTTCCAACATTCATTAAGCATGCACAGACCCAGTAACAACAATGCACAGAAGACTTCTACTTTCATAATATCAGTTGACTACATAAAAGAGACTTAATCCAACCTTCAACCGCCGAGACAGCTAGCCCTGTTACTCTAGTTCTGGTTTTTAATATTATTACATGCATAACAGACCAACACAATGGCAAAGATAACCAGACAAACCACGTTTTCCAGGAATTCTTAGTTCCAAACCTGATACATTTAGACAGCAATTAGACAGACCACGTTCAACATATATTCAGAACACCCACCATCAGTATAATCTCGAAAACTACCCTCCATCATACAATAGCTCACAGTAACTCAATCCCACCACATTCCAAGTGTTATAACCATCAGATTCCTAATCATACTACTCAGAACAGCCAATGCATGGCATGCAGAGTATTTAGGAATATACTAACTTCAACCAGCAACTAAACAAGACATTGTAATCATTAACTCCTCAACAGAATAATTCATACAGAGTAAATTAACATTGATTCTTCCACAGTCGCGACATCCAAATACATCAAACCAGAAGCTCAAATGAAGAATTTTCATTACGAATCACACATTCAACCAATAAATACATTTTAAGCAGAGTTAGCTCCCCATACCTGTTTTGGTTCCTCAAACGCAGCCACTCCCGATTTGAACTTCACCTCTTCTAGCTCTCCATACCCGCGTTCATTCTCTGACTCGCAACCCCTCAATCTCTCGGTGCCTTCCACTCACCCTTTAAAACCTCTATTTAGTCACTCACCGAAACCCAACCACGAAACCCTGAAAAAAAATCCCAAAAGGGTTTGCTTCGCAGCCATTCCCCTTCTCACGCCGCCACTCACTCTACCCCTTTTCCCCATCTAGGGTTCACTCCACGAAAGAAAAGAGAAAAACGAAAGAGAGGGAAACCAATGGCAAAGTTTTGTGAAACGAAAATGAGGATCGAGAATATCCCTAGGGTTTGCGTTTCTCCACTTACCCCTCGTGACTTGTGACGGTCAAAACGAAACCTATAAAATAATATAAAGTCAGCCAAAAATTTAAAGAGCGTTTCACTGGCACTTCTTTCTACACCTCCAATTTCTTAAAATACCTCTAATTAATAAGTTATTTAAAATTTAAAGAGTGTGCCAAACATTGACTACACCTCATTTTCTCCCTAGGAAACATGCACTTCTGCACCCCATTTCTCATGTAGTACAATGAAACCCTACACCTCATTCACCCATTTGAATTGTGATAATCTATTGTTTTCCTTAATATTTTTAAATTTAAGCTTAATTGTTATAAATTAATTTGTTTGAATTTATTAAAATTAATAAAATTATTTTACAATAAAAAAAACTTAACATGTGCGTATCGGATATAAAAATCTGATTCTTCCTATATCGGATATGGATATCGATGTTTTAATTTTTGGATATCCATATCCGATTCATGTTTGATATGCTGTATAAAATTTAATCATATTAGTTATTTAATTATTTTTATTTGTTTATAATTACTTTTATTTAAATTTATATATCAATTTATATGAATTTATAATTTAACTACAAAAATTTTAAATGTTAAAAAATAATTTTTGTGAATTTTTAAATTTAATAGAAATATTTTAAAAGAAATAAAATTGTGAAAATGTAAGACCCATGAAAAATATTTACCTTAATAGTGACAATTTTATTACTAGTAGTAATAAATTTCTTTGTGAATGGAAAATATAATTAATAAGTTTATGTAAAAATAAAATGTAGAAAGCTAAATAAGAAAAATAAGAAATTTTGGTAGCTTAAATGTTAGAAAATTGTGGTGATTTTATATTATGATTTAGTATTGTTTTATTACTATTTATGTCTTGAAATTCTGTGTGAATACTGTTAATGAAAATCATAGGTGCTTGTTATATATCTATCTATATTGAATTTCTGTGTTAATATTATATGTTGTTGTTTTGAATCTGTAAATAAGAAATTTGTTAAAACTAGTTGAGGAACACTTTGGCTAAGGAAAGACTTGGTACTTAAGTTATTCATTCTGACGCACCTATCTTTCCTAGAAGTCTACTCGACAAGTTTTTAACTTAAATCTTGTTGAACAGATTATGTACTGTTAATTTATTGTGCAATATATCTTGTTGGAATGAAAATTTCTGATGAATTCATGTTATTGTGGTAGATATGGAATTATGAATTATAATTGTGATGGTAGGATAGAGGAATCTTAAAAACAGGAGTTGGTACATCCCTGATCATAGAGCAGCCCTGGTCAAATCCAATAAGTTGTGACTAGTCATATGTACTGGCGTTTATGGTGAGTTTGATTTGTCAAGCATTTGATTCTTCTCCGGTGACCATTTATGGTGATATTTTAGTATTGTTAATTTATTTTGTGATGTGTTCATTTTGTATGATTTCTGTGATGATTGTATTATATTGGATTTGAATTTATCCATCTAAACATGATATGAGTATTATGGGGAGATTTTGTAATGGTATAATATGAGTTGAGGAATATGAGCATGGTATGAGTCTCGTGGAGAGATTATGTAATGATATGGTATTAGTGTATATGTTGATGTTGAGGGTCTTGTTGTTGGAGGTTATCCTGATACTAGTATTATGGGGAGATTTTGTAATGGTATAATATGAGTTGAGGAATATGAGCATGGTATGAGTCTCGTGGAGAGATTCTGTAATGATATGGTATTTGTGTATATGTTGATGTTGAGGGTCCTGTTGTTGGAGCTTATCCTGATACTCTAATAATCATCCAGTCTCAAGTGAGAAGGATGAATTATGTGGTGAGAGGGGCAGGAGGTCCTGGTCTATGTGTCGGTTTTGGACATAGTGTTGAGGACTAACCTTGTGGATGGTATGGAGTATTTTGTAAGTGTATTTGTAAGAAGAAGTAGAAGTCATCACAAGTGCATAACCTCCCGGGACCGCTCATCAACGTATCATCCGAATGAGTGTCTATTGGGTATTGTGGAATGAGTGTCTATTGGGTATTGTGGAATGAGTGTCTATTGAGTATTGTGGGATGAGTGTTTATTGGGTATTATGGGATGAGTGTCTATTAGGAATTGTGGTATGATGGGATGAGTATCTATGGTGCGATTGTTGTATGATGGTATGAGGGTGTCTGACATAATTATTATATGGTGTTTGTTGAGTGCATCAAAGTAATTATGCATGTTTTATAAATGATTTGTTGCATGTTAGCTCACCCTACTTGTTTGTGTTTGTGTATGTGCGATGATCGTATAATTCGTTATACGGGAGCAGATGAAGGAATGTCGTCTGATTCAGTGCCAAGGAAGAAAGAGATAGAAGAATAAATTCGAAGAATTCGAGTTATATTTATGAGTTTGTAGTTGAAATCTGAGTTTAAAACATATATATATATATATATATATATATATATATATGTATATATATCAACTATGAATTATCAAGTGTGAGATCATGGGATGTTACCTTAAATGTAATGCTACAATATATCAATTATGAATTATCAAGTGTGAGATTATGGGATGTTACATTAATGGTAGCAAAGCCTAGCCTCTCCCAGTACGGTGTGGTTCGAGGACGAACCATGCGGAAGCTGGTGGGCATGTGACACCCGGGCACTAACAAGGGCGGGGAGTGATCGCCGGTGCAAGAGGCACGAAGTGCAAGGGGCACAAACAAGGTGCGGCTCCTGGCAGGCTTCTAGTGGAAGGGACACATGGATGAATCGAACGTACACCGGAATGAGAGGGATCTAGAAACTGTATAGGTATGGGACTATACAGTTGAAGGATAACTTAAAGGGATTGATTCAGCTACTCATATTACCAAAATGCATTTGCTTTTCGGTAGCCTAACCCATAAGAACTCCATGGTTAAGCGTGCTTAGCCTGAAGTAATTTAGGAATGAGTTACCTTTAGCCTGGAGTAATTTAGGGATGAGTGACCTTCTGGGAAGATTTCCTGGAAATATTTATGTTGTGTGCTAAGTATATATTTATTGTGATAGAGATTTTGTTTTTAAAATATTTAATTATATTACTTATTTAATTATTTTATTAGTTTATAATTATATATAAATTTATGTATGAATTTATAATTTAATTATATAATTTTTAATTGTTAAAAAAATATTTTTTATGATATTTTTAAATTTAATATAAATATATTAAAAAAATAAAATTGTGAAAATATTATGAGATATGAAAATCCGACAAGGGGGGTATAGGATATCAACATCCGATAGACGAGGGATTGGATATGGAGATCCGATATTAATGTTGTGTGTTAAGTATATATCTATTGTGATAGATGTATTTGGGGAAGCAAAGTAAGAACATAAGAAAAGGTAGAGAGTGAGAAACACAACGAATGAAAGTGGAAATGGAGTATGGTCCTCCTCCCAACGATCTTTGTTCAATTTGCCATGCAAACTTTCACATTCCTTGTCAAGCCAATTGCTCTCATTGGTTTTGTGGTATTAAAACCCTCTCCTTCGGTTTCTCTTTTCATCCTTCAATCTTTCATCCATCAATTTGCAACCTTTTCATTTTGCAGCAAATTGCATGATGCTTGTGTGGCAGCACACATCAAGAACAAACTCTTGAAAATGTTCTCTCTGTCGCCGACCCATCACTCTTTTAATCCCCACCGAACACTCTCTCAGCCAGCGTCATGACCTTGAAGTTTCTCAAATTCTCTCTAAAATTCAAACTTATAACCGTGTCTTCGGTCGCCAACCCTCCTCTCTTTTTCAGGTGCCCATATTCTTTCTTCTTGCTTTCTTCTCTTTCATTGTACTTTTTTTGTGGAATTGATTTCGAATGGTGATTGCAGAAAGTGCAAGATCTTTCTTTTCTGTTGCATAGGCTACTTCAGGAGTTCCTAAACCCTCAAAGATCCCTTCTGCGTGTGGCTGAAGTGTGCTGCGTGCAACCAAGGAGAGGGAAGAATAAAAGAGAGTTAGAGAAAGTGAGATGCGATAGAAAGTGAGATGCAAGATTTTTCAAAATGTGTAGAGATATGCTTGAAGGAAAATATCTTTAAAATAATAATTGACATCTTAAAAAATCTTTGACCATTTGATTTATTAAATATTAATAAAGTATAGGTAAAATTGTCATTATGAAAATATTTGGAGGTGTAGGGTGAAACACTCAAATTTAAAACATGAAAATTTGGTCTTTGTATGTAGTGAACCCAATGCTCCCCCTACAATCCAATTACTACACACATAACATCAACACTAAGCCAACTTACACCCTATGTCTTTATAATCATTTAACAAGTATTTAAATTATTCTTTCATGCACACATTACAACTTCATATCTAAAACAAATAATATTTTGCACAACGAAGAATTTGTACAACATAACACTTAACCACCACATCATGCTCTTATTAAGCTAACCATATAATAGTAATGAAAATAAACCTCATTTCCATCAATCAAAATATTTCAAAAACAGACTTATACCTAAGTTTGTATTAAAATCTTCAGGTTTTACACACAACAAAGTATAAGAGTGGAATAAATCAATTTCTTGAATTTGCAAAAGATGAATGTTTTAGATAATAATGAAAGATTTTATTGCTCATGTGTTAATTATTTAAATAAGCAAAAATTACCGACTAAAGTTATTCGAGAACATGTTCATTGTGATGAATTCCTAAAGAGCTACACAAAGTAGACATGACATGGTAAATTAATATGGATGCCTAATGTATATGAGTCCTAAGTAGAAGCAGAAGAAGTTGATTTAGACATATCAACTAAAGTTATGCAAAAGCATGTTCTTTGTGATGGATTCCTAAAGAGCTATACAAAGTGGACATGGCATGGTGAATTAATAAACATGCCTAATGTATATAAGTTTAAGTAGAAGAATAAGAAGTTGATTTAGATATGGATAATTGGTTAGAGGTCATGATATGTAATGTTGTACATGATTCCTTCGACGTGATTATGTGTATGACAACTTATATAGTGACACAAAAAAACATTTTCATCAAGAATGCTCAAAGTATACTTGATTGTTAACGGTATTAAAATTATTCAATGTGAAGGCAAGAAATGAGTGGATTAATAAAAACTTCACAAAATTGCTTCAGTTGTTGAGTGACATCCTTCCTGAAGGTAACGCATTGCCAACACACAATTATAATGTGAAGAAGATATTGTGTCCCGTGGGTATGAAGTATCAAAAAATTTATGCATGTCCAAATGATTGTGTCTTGTATAAGAACGAGTATTCTAAGTAATATTAATGTCCATAATGTGGGGTATCACGATACAAATAGAAAGAGGATAAGCATAAATCTGATAGTAAGGTTCCTCATACAAAATTTTTGTGGTATCTTCCTCTTGTACCTAAGTTGAAACACTTATTCAGTAATGAAAATGATGCAAAACTCATGAGATTGCATGTATATTAACATATAAAAGATGGGAATTTGAGGCATCCAACAAATTGTTTACAATGGAAGAATATTAATTCCATGTTCCCTAATTTCTCGAATGATTCAAGGAACATTAGGTTTGGGCTTGTTACAAATAGAATGAATCCATATGACAACTTGAGCAGTAAACATAGATTGTGGCCTTTGATGTTACTAATTTAATATTTACCTCATGACTGTGCATGAAACATAAATATATGATTTTATTCTTGATGGTCTTGGGTCTAAGACAACTAAGAAACAACATTGATGTTTATTTAGTCCCAATACTTGAAGATTTGAAAATGTTATGGAAAGAAAGTGTTGATATGTTTGATGGATACACCGGTGATTCCTTCAAGTTGTATGTCATGTTCTTGTACAATCAACAACTTTCCAGCATATGGTAATTTAAGTGGCTATAGCACTGAGGGTCACAAAGTGTGCCTTATATGTGAAGAAGACAAATGTCACCGTTAACTACACCATGGAAGGAAACAAAATATACATTGGACATTGAAGGTTTCTTGGTACAAACCATCCATATCGTAATTTAAAGAAAACATTTAATGGGTGTCAAGAAAATGAATTAGCTCTAATGGCTTTAAGTGGATCACAAGTATACTAGCATGTGAAGGACATTGGAGTTGTGCTAAGAAAGATGCAAAAAAAGGAACTTCAAGCAACATATGGAAGATATGGTCAATTTTCTTTGATTTCTCATATCGGAGGGGTGTTAATGTCAGAAATTGTTTATATGTTATACATGTAGAGAAAAATATTCGTGACAGTATTATTGAAACACTTCTCAATATTCAAGGTAAGACAAAATATGGTCTCAATGCTCATTTGGACTTGCTTGAAATTGGTATAAGAGAACAATTAGCTCAAACATCATATGGCAAGCGAACATGCTTATCTCTAGCATGTCACAGATATGTAAACAAGAGAAGAGAAGTTTTTGTAAGTTTTTACTAGGTGTGAAAGTTTCATTTAGTTACTTTTATAATTTTAAAAGAGTTGTATCCATAAAAGATAAAAAATTACTTGGGTTAAAATATCATGATTGTCATGTATTGATGCAACAACTTCTAACATTGGCTATTTGAGGCCTATTTCCTAAGAATGTTAGATACACATTACTAAGATTGTGCTTCTTTTTCAATGCAATATGTACTAAAGTTGTCAAGATTAAGAAGTTGGATCAAGTAGAAAATGAGGGTGTGGCTATATTGTGCCAGTTGGATATGTACTTCCTTCCATCATTCTTTGATATTATGGTGCACTTGATTATTCATCCAGTCAAAGAAGTTAGAATTTGTGGTCCAGTATTCTTACAATGGATGTACCCTATTAAGCAATGCATGAAGATATTAAAAGGCTATGTAAATTACCAATATCGTTGATGTAATTTGGCTATAATTTAGTATTATAGATGTAAGTTAATGTACAATGTAATGTCATTTTCCAATCATTTGGACAATATTTGGATTAAATATATAGTTTTATGTACAAATAATGTTTGAAATATTATTGGACAGTTTAATGTATGAAATGATTTCCATAGATTGTTTGTTCTATTGAATTTGTTGATTTCCATATAAATTAATTGGATAAAGTGGTAAAATAAGGAATAACTTTTAAAAAAGGACAATTTTTTATGAACATTGTCTGTCATAGTTAGTGTTGTCAAAATGGGTTACAACCCATAGGCCAACTGGCCCGAACCCGACTCACCACGGGTTTAAGCCAGGTTGGGTTTGAAAAAAAATAATTTTTTTTGATAGGGTCAATTTTCAACCCGACTGACTTAGAACCTCAAGTTGGCTCAACAACCCACCTAGTTTAATTTTATTATTTATTATTTTGTATTTCAATATTATTAGTTAACATTTTTTATTGTATTGTAAATGGGAATAAAGAAAAAGGTGTTTTAAGAGAGCAAAATATTATAAATTTATCTATTGAAGACCCTAATCTTATAAATGGATAAGAGACACAAAAATTATCAATATTATAAACTTTTTTATTCGCTTTTTGGGTTTGCTTTTGGATTACATTTGAGTTGTATGTTGAATTTTTTTTATCAAGTTGTGTTTGGAGTTTAATATCATTTTAGAGTAAAATTATTTAATTTTGAATTACAAAAAGATTGATTTTTTTAATTTAAAAAAAAAACTTGTAATTAAGTTTGTTAATGAGCCAACTCGGTTAACCCACCAACCTGTGGTGGGCCGGGCTGGGTTCAATTTTTTTTCACTCACTAATAAATGAGCCAGGTTGGGTTGACTCACTAAGTGGCCAACTCGTGGTGGGTCGAGCCGGGTGGCCCATTTTAACAACACTAGTCATAGTATGTTAAATGTAAAGCAACAAGTATAAAGCTTTAAAAGAAAAAAAAACATGTTTTTATAATGTACATGACAATGTATGTCATAGTAGGTTAATTATAAATAACACGTATTATGACAGGTGAACGAATATCTATCATAAAACGTGGAAGATATTATGATAGGTGAAGAGAATTATACCATAGAAGTTGAGGGTATCATGATAGGTAACAAAATTACGTCATAGTAAATTAGATATATTATGACCAGTAGTTAAAAGTATGTTATAGTAGACTGGATATATTATAATAGGTGACAAAAAGTATATCATAGTAGATTGCACGTATTATGATTTCTTTTTGTTACACCATAGCATGCACAAATATTCTAACTATCGGAACTATGATGCGCTAGAACACCTATAAGTCCATTTTACCAGTCATAATATATCTATAATTATATAAAAACTTAAGTTTTAATTTATTATAGGTTTAATAGCCTTTTTTATCTTTAGATTTGCTTATTTTTCTTAATTAGATCTCTCCTTTTAAAAGTGTGTCAAATTAGTCTTCATTTAGAAAATTTAATTTTGAGTCAACGTTGTCCCTTTCGTTAAATACGTACCAATTACGTTATCTTTTTTTTTCTCTATTCTCTACAACACTGCAGACTTTTTCTTTCGTGTCAGCTTTTGGTCCTTTTTTCCCTTTTCTTCTTTCAACGATAGTTTACTTTTTCACCTACTAAACTTATCATATATAACACTCGTACCCTTTTTCTACTTTTCCTACCTCCCGCATATTATATAACTACCATCACCAACCTCTCTCTCTCTATATATATATATATACCATTATATATCCCCATTTTTCTTATTCTCACTTCTCCCACTCTCAATCTCTCTGCAAGTTATGATAATGTATTCCGGCGACGGCTCCTCTTGGACCCCATGTTTTTCGGCACCAGTCTAGAGTCACTCCTCTCTCTCTCTCTGCAAGTTATGATCATGTCACCTGGTATAGCAACAAAATATACTTTTTGTGAGCTCAGAAGAAAAGGAAGAGAAATTATTGAAGAAGCAGAAAGGTTAAAGAAAGAGGTGGTGAATTTTTGGAGTGGAATCTGCAAGCGATGCATAAGAAAAGAGGGAATTGAGAGTGTTTTTAAAGGGAGGAATGGGAGATGGGAACAAGAAATGAAAGGCTTAGTTGGCTGCGGGGCCTGAGATTTTAACCCAAACAGCTTCTCACAAGTCATAAATAACAGGACCACATTCATCACTCACACTCAATTACTCATATAATACCCCATCAACTACTCCAAAATTAGGGTACATATCTTCTTTATATTATAATATATACTAATAAATTTCATATGAACACAACAAATCAAAGAGTTTCTCATGCATGTACTGAAAGGATTTCTATGTTTTTGTCTTATTGAATAATACTAACAGTAAGATTTGAATTTAAAATCTACTGTAAATCATGTAAACAATGGTTAATTTGTTGATTGAGTAAAGATTTTTCCCAACTCATAAAATGATGATAAGAAATATATTTTAATAAAGTTACTCAAATTATTTTAATATTACTCTATGATTTTGATTGGTTGTTTCTGTAGATGTTGTGTTTACCCTAAATTGTTCTTCCAGTGTACTCCCACTATATGCCAATGAAATTTTAATTATTTAATTTCTATATGCTGATATCACATGAACTCACCGTGACAACACAATACTATTAAACCATGTTGAGCATGTAATGCTTTGGACAACGAAAACAAAATAAAGAAAACATTAAATATAAATTACGAAAAAAAATTAAATCATATTGCTCTTGTAAAATGTGATCAAGGTTTTATTCTTGAAAGAATATTTTGTTCAAAAATTAAATTGATTTGGTTTAGAAAAAATAGACATTTGCAAGGGATTCATCATGAGAGACTTATTAAATTTAAATTGTGAGGCTCACTCAAAATAGACATCTTTTTATTCTCTTTAAAGGTCAAAAGCTTCCTTGATAAAGCTTGAAGTGAACTTGTAAGGTTGATATAAAAAACAGAGGAGAAAAACAGAAAAGAGCTCTAAAAGTTATATATATACACCATAGAAAAACAGAAAAATAAAAACGAAGGTGTTGGATAGTAAAATTCATATGGTACAAGATCATTAACTTCTGTCGTTGATCAACTATAGAAAACGTACACACACAAACCCTTATGCTTCAAATCTGGACGTAAATTTATTAAATAGAAAAGCTAAAGTACAAAATCTCTTTGGTTTTATAATCAATTAAACACAGATGTGGCCAAAACAAAAAACGTTGTCATTTTCAAATCTCTCACCATGATAAACATAACGTAGTGTGTATCAATAATTATCCTGATGAATGAGACTAAAGTTTCTTTAACTAAGCTTAGATTCTGCCTTCATTTCTGCACGCTTTCTTCTTCCCTTTAATGCACTTAACCTCACCACACTAAGATACCATCAACTAAGTCTTCAATGTTAGAGTTGTAGGAATTATAGGAACTAAAGTTGAAGAAGAAAATAAGATGGTAACTAGGAAAGAAAATAAGTGTGGAATGCTATGTTCAGTGAGTAGTGTGATAATGTTGGTAAATGATGGAAGGAAGATTGGAAATAGGTTTTGAAATAAGGGAGGATAAGGGATGATGTTGAGAGTAAAGCGAAATATGCCACAGTGGAGTTCTCGGACCAATGTAGCAAGGAGGGAAGGAGTGTTTGATTTTGCATGGAAATGATTACGTACACTACAAGAAATATGTTTATTACCGAAGGAATAATACCAACGGCCTTATGTCCTTCAATAAATTTCGTTTACCGAAGGATTTATCGACGGTCATTTGAGTGGTTGATTACCGAAGGTTTTTCCCTTCGGTAATGGGGCAGTGACAGTACCGAAGGAATACGCCATTCTCTCATTCCCGCATTTTAGTGAAATTAGAATTTGGGATTTCGCTCTCCCATTCTCGCAAATTCAGTCTCTGTGAAACCATCTCCCTCCATAAACCTCTCTCGACCCTAATCTCCCTCTCTCGGTCAACGGTGGCCATTTTTTCGCACTTCCCCCTAGCCTTTACAACATTCTCCCTTTTGTGATTTCATCCACTCCTCAATCGTGGTGTGCTCATTCGTCTATCGTGGAAGGAAATTGACCCTAAGGAAGTTGGTTGGTGAGGTGAGGGTTTACATTGTCGCTGGAAGGGGTTTAGTGACGGTGGTATGGCAGCTTGAGGAGGGTGCTATGGCGGCTTGAGTAGGGTTTGGACTATCGCGACGCCGCCAATCGAAGGGGTGCGTGACGAGACCGTTGTCGCTGCGTGAGGAGGTAGGTTCAAACTGTGTTGACACATTTTCGTTTTGAATATCATTGCATTGGATTGAAGTTGTTGTTCAGTGGTAATGTATATTCTGGTTTTGTGGTTTCGATTAGGGGTTGAGGCACAATTGTTGAAGGGATGCAGTTGAAGTGAAGTGTCCAAGATTTCATCATTTCCAGGTACATCATTTATGTTTAAGGACATGTCTTTATTGTATGAACTCTTGCCACTGTATTTGGTTGAGTGTGATGTTGTTGTCCTAAGTGCACAATAGATTTGAGCTCGTAAACTTGTGCATATATCAACACTTGTGGCCCCAAACTCTTTATTAGAATCCCTCTCCCTTTCACCATCTCTTGAAACCCATCTTTCAACAACCACTTCTCCAATTGCTCTGTTCCATATGCACATCTAATTACCAAAATGAATGGCCTTTTCATTCATTCCAATCCTCACACTAATTCTATTAATTGGTCAGGATCTGGATGGTTTAGGCTGCCAAGGACATAAGTCCTACACACCATAGCTTATGCCCTGTAACCCTTTCATACTCTTTAACATACTAGAAAATTAGAGTATGCTATGTTGGGTTATAATGATTGGTTGGGTCTAAAGTGAACTTAAAGGTTTAATTAGGTTATGGGAGCTTGTAGACTAGAATTGTAATACTGCAACACTTATTGTGTGGTGTTCTGTTCTTCATGAGGCTAGAATGGTCAATTAGAGTGCAATTAGATGGTTGATTGATGTTTTGCACATTGCCTTGATTGTCCAATACCACTTTCCTTTGATCTTGAATGGTCCACTATGACCCTAGCACATTAAAATAAATGTTGTGTTTGATCTCAAATAGCTAAACAACATTTGAAACTATTGTTTTAAATCTGGTTTGGCATATAGATCATTGTTGAACATCTTACATTAATCTTCTAGTGTCTTGTTGATGTTTTAATTGTTGTTCCTGAGTCCAGTTAGTTGTTCAAAAGCTATTTGAATCTTTGAGTAAAATTTTGGGTGGTGAAGTTGCTTAATTTGAGAAATATAGGGGTTGGCTAAGTCAAATTCTGGAATATTACATTTCTACATCCATTTGTTCTGAAAACAAGTTAGTTTTAGTTATTTCAACCTAATGATGCAAAGAAACTACGAGTTTTAGCTGCCTATGCTTTTTCACTCTTTAAACCACCAAATTTTTGGCATTTTTCATAGACAAGTTATTGTTTCAGTGCTGCATTTTTTAATTTATGAATTTGGTGCATTTGAACTTGTGTAAGAATTTGGTGCATTTGAACTTGTGTAAGAATTTGGTGCATTTGAATTAGGTGCTGAAAGTGGTTTCTGTGTACATTGGCTACATCTTACTTTATGCATGGGCCCTTATGGCCTTATTTTGGAGTGATTGTTGCATTTTATCTGTTTCTACCTCTGGTATTAGAGGTTGTTTTCACTCTCTCTTGCATGCTTCTCTATACACTTTTGCCTTAAATTTTTTGTTCGTTATATTCTCCAAACACTACACATGTTACTTCTTGTCCAAACCAATTGTTGTCTGTGACATCTGTGTATGGAGAAGCATTTATTTTCTCATTGGGTTTTGTACTTGGGTGATAGAAGCATAGAATATGCTCATAAGTTAGCTATATTTAGGAGATGGTTGTAACGAGAAGTGAGGAAGAAGTGATATAGAGATGCATTTCTAAGAAGATAGAGTCAAAATAAAAGCATGTCTCTAGATAATGTCAAAATAAAAGCATGTCTCTAGATAGTGTACAATAAATAAGACAACCCAGAAGTTAAACTAGTAGAATAATAGGGTAAAAGTGGTAAGAATGAAAACTGTATTAAAGTACCGATTGAAACTATAAAATAACTATGTAGACAACTTTTAAAACACAAAAGAGATTAAAATGAAGTCACAAATTCGAAAATAAGAACAAAATAAAAATTAAACTATTGAGCACCTAAAATTATACTAGAATAGGGTGAAATTCTAACACTGAAAATGTTCATTCTGTTGGAGAGACGTAAAACTATCTACAAAAGTTGTAATGGAATACAAATGACAAATAATTGAGTGAAGAAGTTATTCCTAAGACAAGTTTTAAAAATCACTACTTAAACCTCTAAAATTGTAACTAGAATGCTAAATCTTTGCAAAGTGCACTAAACTAGCCTAAACTAGAAAGAAACTATCCTAAAAAGTCTAGAAGGGTAACCTAGGTAATAAAAAACTCACACTACAAAAAGTACCTAAAACTAAAATTATGACAACCTAGAACCTAAAGTAGTAAGTATAATAGGGTAAAAGTGCTAAGAATGAAAATTTTATTAAAGTACTAATTGAAACTGTCAAATAACTATCCAGAAAACTTTTAAAACATAAAAAAATAGATAAAAATGAAGTCACAAATCGAAAATAAGATGAAAATCAAATTTGACTATTGAGCACCTAAAGTTACACTAGAGTAGGATGAAATAGATTAGGATGCGTCGCGATTCCGGTAAACCCTAAACTTAACTGAAGGTCCGTAGTTCGATGTCGCAACCGGAATCGCGACGGGACGACGACCCAAAAAAGAAACGGGTTTTGAAAAGAGATTTTGGAGTCACCACCATAGTTTATTATGGAAAACTACGGAAAAACCATAAAATGATAAGGCATGGTCTACAAGAACGAGGTTCTAGGCTCGGGAGTCGATTACGTGTAGGGAAGGTATTAGCACCCTACAACACCTGCCCTAAGGCAGTACCTCTAACTAAATACGTGAATATGATGTGGTTTTCAAAATGTTTAACTATCCCCTAAAATAAAACTCTAAAGAAACGAAATATATTTTTTAGTTTTTTGGGCCCGACAAGGATTAACCTTGCTCCTACGTATTCTCATTCAGAATGAGAAATCAGGGTTACGTAGTTCTTTTAGAAACTGCTTGAAAATTAGTTTGGAAATTGTTTGGAAATTTGATTGAAGATGATTTTGGATTTTTTGGGAAAATGAACCTGACATGGTCTAGCCTTGCTCCTACGTATCTCCACTTTTGATGGAGAATCAAGGATCACGTAGTTCTGGGATAAAGATTGTTTGTTTGCTTGAAAGTGTTGATGTTTTTAGTTTTTGTAATTTTATTTGAGAAAGAAGAAAAGATTTTTAGCACAAGGACGATGCGAGCGATTACACATGTGCTTAACCTTTAAAACATATTTTTGTATTTTTATAAAAGAAAGAGAAAAGGTTTCTAGCACAAAGATGATGCGAGCGATCACACATGCGCTTGACCTTTAAAATATATTTTTGTATTTTTATATTTTTTATAAAAAGGAGAAAAGGTTTTTAGCACGAGGACGATGCGAGCGATCACACACGTGCCTAACCTTTAAAATATATTTTTTTATTTTTTATATTTTTTATAAAAAGGAGAAAAGGTTTTTAGCACGAGGACGATGCGAGCGATCACACACGTGCCTAACCTTTAAAATATATTTTTGTATTTTTTATAAAGGGCGAAGAAAATGTTTTTAGCACAAGGATGATGCGTGCGATCACACATGTGCCTAAACCTTTAAAATATGTTTTTTTTAAGAGAAAAAGAGAAGGTTTTAACACAAGGACGATGCGTACGATCACACATGTGCCTAAACCTTTAAAATATATTTTTTTATCATTTCTTATAAAAGTGCATTTAAAATGGAAGCAAAAGAGGGAGAAAAGAAAAGAAAAATAAAAATAAAAATAAAAATAAGAATAAAAATAAAAATAAAAAAAAATAAAATAAAAATAAAAATAAAATAAATGGATAAATAAATAAAATGAAAATAGAGTAAAGAGTAAAAATGATAAAATAAAATAAAAGCAAAATAATAAGTAAATAAAATAAAAAGAAAAGGGATGTGGAGGTGCTAAATAAGAAACAGGGGTAGTTAAACAAAAACGAACTGGGCCAAAGCCCAGGCTGAGAGGGGTGCGAAAATGAGATTAAGGGGGCACAGGGAAGAAATTCGTTTTTTTTTTGTGTTTTTAGGAACAGAACTGGCCTGAGCCCAAGGCAAGGAATGGACGTAGGGGTGTAAAGGTGAGAAATGGGGGTGCACGTGGGAGAGAAAAGGTTTTATTTATTTATTATTTTTTTTAGGCTGGATCAGAAGGCCCAAGGCCCTTTTCGCTTCTCAGATCCTTTTCTTGTTTGCAGAAACGAACGGGCTTAAGCCCAAACAGGATGGGGTGTGCATGGGAGATGGGTGTGTGCAAAGGGAGGATAGAGTCTTTTTTTTTGTTTTTTTTTTAAAAAAAAACTAGATCTGGCCCAAGGGTTTTTTTTTTTCAAGCAGAAGCATTAGGGGTTCTGCCACTTCTCTCATTCTTCCATCTCGAGCACCACAAGACTCAAGTCTCTCTTTTCCCGGTCGTCTTCCCTGCGTGCATCCAGCCACCTTCGCCAAACCGGCCACCGCGCCACCAACTCTTCCAGTCTTGGTGTCGGCGGCAAATCCCAAGCGCCACCGGAGCCGTTTCCAACCGCGGCGCCACCGCCTTTCTCTCTCTCGTCTCTCTTCGAAAACGACAACCCAAGGAGGGGTTCGCCTCCGCCACTCTCTACCGCCAGGGTCATCGCCGGTCGCGCAACCGCTCACTGCGAGTCACGGCTGAAACATCGCAAGCACTCCCGCTCACCACCATCCGTCACCGGAGCCACCGTCAGCCACGGCGCCGGGTTCTCTCGTCTCCCTTTCCCTTTTCTCAACACGCGAGATAGAGGAACTCTTGTCCTCCGCACCGTGCCCACGCCGTTCTGCCTTTCATGCCGCCATCCTAGTCTAGGGTTCAGAATAGGATGGTGGGTTTTGGTGATGACCGCGTCGTGGATGTGGGAAAGGTGATGATGGTGTGTTTATGGTTTTCAGTTTCGCGTATATTTGTTGCTTAGGGGTTCAAATTCTTTGCTGGTTATTGGAAATGAATATGGTGATTGGAAATGAACATGGTGATTGGAAATGAACAAAGGAGAGCATATCTATGAGGAGCACGACCAAGGAGCTTAGGTAAACGAAGACTTACCTTTCGCAGCTTCAAGATGACTTTCCTCTTTGGGTTCTCTTTTCTCCTATTCTCTTGGATTGAAATTCCTTTTACTCTCCTCGACCGAACTCCTCTTTCAGTAACCAAAATGATCTTGCAGGCGCCGGAAAGTACAGTTGACGGGGCAGCTAGGTTCACACAACAGTCGGTTCTCCTCCTCTCTCGCTGGTCTCAGGTCTCTTGCTCTCTAAAGGGTGATGATCCGTGATCCTTCTCCAATGTGATTATCCCCTTTTTCAAAAACAAAGCCCCCTCATCTCTGCTGTACCCCCTGGGATCTCCTCTGGCGCCAGATTTCCTTTGTCTCTTTTTTTTCATGTTTTCATGTTTCATTTTGCAGTTGGCTTGATGCCCGTTCAAAACTTTTTCCTCTTCCATGTATGTCTGCTGTTGCCGCTTAAGAATTTCAGCAAGAAAAACAAGTAACTTTTCCACGCTGCCACCACGCAAACACTTTCTAAGCATTCACTGCAACTGGCTTCAGAGGAGGGAAAGAGTTGACCTTGATTTTACTTTTCCCTTTGCTTTTTCTTTCACTTCTTTTTTTTAACATTGCAGTGCAAATTTTTACATAAAAGATAACCTTTTCTTGAATTTTTTTAAAAAAATAAAAATAAAAATAAAAAGAAAAATAAAAACGAAATTAAAAGGGAAACAACAAAAATAATAATAAAAAAAATAAAAATAAAAAGTAAAATACATAAAAATAAACCCTAAAAAAACGGAAATAAAAAATAAAATAAAATAAAGCAAAATGGAATAACATAAAAAAAGAAAAAAAGAGAAAAAAACAAAATAAAATAAAACCAAATGAAATAAAAATAAAATAAAGCAAAATAAAATATAAATAGGAGAGATAATGAATAGAAACGAAACAAAGTAAAAACAAAAGGACAAAAATAATATAAAAGGAAAACGGAACAAAATCATTTTTGAGACTTCGTATTAAATTTATCTTTGCCCGTTTATTTTATCTTATTACCCCTTCTTAACTCTATATATATTTTTAACTACCCGGACGAAATTGGGTATTAACAGCTGCCCCTCTTTACTTAGATTTTACTGGATAATATGCCAAAACAAAGTTTTTATATTAATAGAGTAAAAGATAAGTAAAGATAGAAATACTAATTTCTTCTGGGTTTCAAAGAGAAAAAGGGAGAATAACGACCAATTCGAGCATATAATGACCAAATTCAGGGAGGAGATTACAACGCGGAAAAAAGTTTGGCCAACGCCCAAAGAGAGGCGATTCACCAAACAAAAACTTGGATTCGACCATTGCCAAGTAGAGGGCCGTTAGAAAAGCTAAAATCTGGACTTGACCATTGCCTTGCAGAGAACTAAAATTCGACCATTGCCAAGCAGAGGGCTGTTAGAAAAACTAAAATCTGGACTTGACCATTGCCTTGCAGAGGGCCAATATCGCAGAACAACAACCTGGATTTGACCATTGCTTTGTAGAGGGCCAATATCGCAGAAGAAAACTTAAATTCGAACATTGCCAAGCAGAGGGCCATTAGAAAAACTAAAATCTGGACTTGACCATTGCCTTGCAGAGGGCCAATATCACAGAACAACAACCTGGATTTGACCATTGCCTTGCAGAGGGCCAATATCGCAGAAGAAAACTAAAATTCGGCCATTGCCAAGCAGAGGGCCGTTAGAAAAGCTAAAATCTGGACTTGACCATTGCCTTGCAGAGGGCCAATATCACAAAACAACAACCTGGATTTGACCATTGCTTTGCAGAGGGCCAATATCGCAGAAGAAAACTTAAATTCGACCATTGCCGAGCAGAGGGCCGTTAAAACCTGGATTCAGCACCCTTGAAGAGTTAGTAGAAACCGAGCAAAACATAAGGGTCTTCGAACAATTCCTACTTCCTTTGAGATGCATGATGTAATGTCATGAGGATGCATGAATGCACAAACACATAGACATTTGTTCCGTTCTTTTCATTTGTTCTCGCTTTTTCTTTTCTTTCCCTCTTTCCATTTTTTGAAAATTCCATGTTTGGAATCTGTTATCAACATCGCCGCCGAGCTTGATGTACATTCAAAACGCATTCTTTGAAAATAAGGTCCAGAGCAATGAGTCTTTTAATGAAGAGGAAAATAGTGTAACCATGAGTTCAAATTCTCTTTACTGCTTTTTGGAACCCTAAACTAGCTTGAACCCGAGACAGTGTGGGACATGGATATGACAGGTAAATGGATGAATGATTATCTGTGAGCAACATTAACATCTGAGTTCAACTCATTTAGGGAGGTGTTGTTAATATTTAAGCGTGCAAGGCTCACAAGATTGCCCCAACTTTTGTTGCACATAGTAGGTACGATTTTGGAAAAGTGGAAAGGGTTGGGTAGGGAGGATTGCCCCAATCCGACGATACCTTTTTTGACAAAATGATTGATGGGAGACTTTACAGCATGTTCTTTCATTCTTCATCTTTGATTTTTTTTCTTCTTCTTCCCTTTTTTTTTAGCGATTATGTCACTCACCACATCATTTCCTTCCAGAGTTAAGTTCACGAGGAAGATCAGAACAAATATTCTCCAGTCAGTGTGGACTTTTATTGGCTTGTACCGTGGCTAAAAGGCAAAGGGTTATGAAAGAAATGGATAATGAAGGCCCAAATAAACGCTTAAAGGTTCAATTATTTTAACAAGAATCATCCACAAGGTGTCAAGTCAACGAGCCTCCGGGAGTTTGAAACTCCGGGCATCCTTTTATCATTATTTTTGCTTTTGTTTTTGTTTTTGTTTTTGTTTTTTTTTTGTTTTTTTTTTGTTTTTTTTTGTTTTTTTAGGCTTCTTTTTTTTTCAGAAAATTTTCTAATTAACTTTGGATGCTCTTGATGCGGACTGACATCGATATGCCAATGATTCTTGTATAGGGTGATGAAGAAAAGCAGTTATAACTTACGGCTCAAAGGGGTGCAACTGGATAAATTTCTTTTATCATTTGGGTGAAGAAAAATGGTCACACGTCATTCTGAAGCTTACTCGCCTTATTTCCCACGACTTTAACGCTGAAACAAAACTCCGCAGCGGTTGACACACCGACTTCATTTCCTTCCGTTTTTTTTCTTTTGTCTTGTTTTGCTTAGACCGCCCTTTCAGGTTTTCAATCTAACATACATTCTTCTTCTTTTTTTTTTTTACGCTCCCCGATCATATATCATCAGACAGAGGCACTATGATGAAAACTGCGCCGACATGACAATCCTTTTTTCTTTGAGGGAAATGAAAGGGTTAGAGGTTCAAGCAATATGAATGCAGATGCTTTCGTAAAAAAAAGAACACAAGTTATCCTCAAAATAACCAATCAAGAAAAGACTCTGCACAAGTATTTTTCAAAACTTTGTTTGTTTTTGGCTTTTGAAAGTACCACGCCCTTGACGACTCTATTGGCAACGAATTCAACATGTGTCTTTCCTTTTTGCCTTTTTCTTCTTTTTTATTATTTATTTTTCTTCACGACATCTTTCAGGGACGAGTTTGTGCTCAATGGATATACTCGTGATGCTTTAATTATTATCACTTTCCCTTTTCCTTACTTTACTTTAAAACCCAGTGTGACATGAATCATGTCGAAAGAAAAAGTGTAAAAGTTGAATAATGGTTAAAACTGTATGGTATTTATTGAATGAAGTAACACAGTATACAACATAATTCAAAAACAGTGCTAATATCCCTTAGTGGCATCCCCTATCGCGGAATCATCATGCGTAAAACTTTTTTACCGCATCAGAATTTACCGGTAAAGGTAACTCCTCTCCATCCATCCTTGTGAGAATTAGTGCCCCTCCAGAGAATGCCTTTTTTACTACAAATGGCCCTTCATAATTTGGGGTCCACTTGCCTCTGTGATCCTTTTGTATAGGCAAAATCTTCTTTAACACCAGTTCGCCTTCATGGAACTCCCTTGGGCGCACCTTTTTGTCGAAAGCCTTCTTCATTCTTCTTTGTTACAATTGTCCGTGGCACGCCGCTGTCAGTCTCTTTTCTTCGATGAGATTGAGCTGGTCAAACCGAGTTCGAACCCACTCAGCTTCCTCCAATTGGGTTTCCATTAAAACTCGTAGAGATGGGATTTCCACCTCGAATGGAAGTACCGCTTCCATCCCATACACAAGCGAGAAAGGTGTTGCCCCAGTTGATGTTCGTACTGATGTACGATATCCATGTAAAGCAAAAGGAAGCATTTCGTGCCAGTCTTTATAGGTGACCACCATCTTTTGTACAATCTTCTTGATGTTCTTATTAGCAGCCTCTACTGCCCCATTCATCTTTGGACGGTAAGGGGAAGAATTAAGATGATGAATTTTGAACTCCTCACATAACTCCGCCATCATCTGGTTGTTCAGGTTGGTGGCATTATCAGTGATAATCTTGTTAGGAAGCCCATACCTACAGATCAATTCTCTTTTTATGAATCTGGTTACCACCTTTCTAGTCACATTGGCATAAGAAGCAGCCTCAACCCACTTGGTGAAGTAATCGATCGCGACTAGTATGAAACGGTGTCAATTCGACGCTTTTGGCTCTATAGCTCCAATAACATCTATCCCCCACATCGAAAATGGCCACGGTGCAGACAACACGTTCAAGGTCGTGGGCGACACATTGATATTGTCTGCATACATTTGACATTTCTCGCACTTCTCACGTGTGTACAACAATCATTTTCCATGGTCAACCAGAAGTAACCAGCTCTCAAGATCTTCCTGGCCATTGAGTGCCCGTTCATGTGTGTGCCAAATGTACCTTCGTACACTTCTTTCAATATCAATTCGGCTTCCTTTGCATCCACACATCTGAGGAGAACCATGTCACGATTTCTCTTGTATAAGATATCCCCATTTAAAATAAAGCTGCCAGCCAACCTCCTTAACGACCTTTTATCGTTTTCAGATGCCTTCTCAAGATATTCTCGGGTCTTAAGATAGTGCTTGATATCAAAATACCAAGGTTTACCATCCCCCTCCTCCTCGATGAAGTGACAATATGTTGGCTCTGCATGGCTCTTCATTTCAATCATTGGTAATTCTGCATCTTGGTCAACTTCAAACATTGATGACAAAGTAGCCAATGCGTCTGCTAATTGATTATCTTCTCGCGGTATATGGTTAAATGTGATGGCATCGAAATACTCCATTAATCCTCTGATGTAAGCTTGGTAAGGAATTAATTTTGCATCCCTAGTTTCCCACTCTCCCTTTAATTGGTGGATGACTAAAGCTGAATCTCCATACACATCCAGAATTTTTACTTTGGACTCTATTGCCGACCGAATACCCATAGCGCAGGCCTCGTATTCTACAATGTTATTTGTGCAATTAAAACATAACCTTGCTATCATAGGTATGTACTGATGCTTTGGAGAGATGAGAACTGCCCCTATGCCATGCCCCATCACATTCGAGGCTCCATCGAATAATAATGTCCACGTTTATTCGTCTCGGTTTTTTCAGCCTTCTTCGAATAGAGCCATGATATCTTCATCGGGAAATTCGGGCTGCATTGGTTGATAATCGCTGATGGGTTGATGAGCCAGGTATTCTGCTAACGCACTCCCCTTGACGGATTTCTAAGTAACATACACGATGTCATATTCTGACAATAGCATTTGCCACCGAGCTATCCTTCTAGTAACAGTAGGCTTTTCAAAAATGAACTTGATAGGGTCCACCTTGGATATCAACCAGGTTGAGTGACTCAGCATGTATTGCCTTAAGCGATGAGCGGCCCACGCCAATGCACAACAAGTTCGTTCTAATGACGAATATCTTTGTTCGCAGTCTATGAATTTCTTGCTCAAGTAGTATATAGCGTGCTCTCTCTTCCCAGCTTCATCGTGCTGACCCAACACACAACCCATTGACTTATCCAACACATTCAAATACAAAATGAGCGCTCTTCCTGGTTCAGGTGGACGTAATACGGGAGGGTCTTGTAGGTATCGTTTGACTTTTTCAAAAGCGGCTTGACAATCCTCATTCCAAACTACAGCCTGATTCTTTCGTAACAACTTGAACATTGGTTCACACGTAACGGTTAATTGGGCGATGAGTCTAGCAATGTAGTTCAGTCTACCCAGAAAACCTCGAACCTCCTTTCCTGTTCTAGGCGCAGGCATTTCTATTATCGCTCGTGCCTTGTCAGGATCCACTTTTATCCCCTTTTGGCTAACCACAAAACCCAACAATTTCCCAAATTTCACTCCAAACGTGCATTTGGCTGGGTTTAACCTGAGTTTATACTTTCTCAATCTCTCAAATAATTTCTTCAAGTTGAGAATGTGTTCTTCCGATTCGGACTTTGCAATCATGTCATCCACATAAACTTCGATTTCCTTGTGCATCATGTCATGAAAAAGTGCCACCATCGCCCTCTGATATGTTGCCCCGACATTCTTGAGCCCAATAACAAAAGGTTCCCCACAACGTGATAAAGGTTGTCTTTTCCATATCTTCTGGCGCCATCTTGATCTGATTATATCCTGAGAAACCATCCATGAATGAAAATAGCGAAAACTTGGCTGTATTATCGACTAGAGTATCGATGTGCGGTAGTGGGAAATTGTCTTTTGGACTTGCACGATTCAAATCGCGATAGTCAACACACATCCGAACTTTACCATCTTTCTTGGGTACTGGTACGACATTCGCCACCCATTGCGGGTATTTCGCCACAGCCAAAAATCCTGCGTCAAATTTTTTCTGCACCTCTTCCTTGATTTTCAAAGACATCTCCGGCTTCATTCTTCTTAGTTTCTGTTTGATCGGGAGGCATTCCGGCTTAAGAGGGAGTTTATGTTGCACGATATCGGTATCCAAACCGGGCATATCATTGTACGACCAAGCAAACACGTCCTTAAATTCCTTCAATAGGACTCGCAACCTTTCTCTCACTTCCTCTTTCATGGTGGTGCCGATCTTTACTTCTTTTATCTCGTCTTCCTCACCCAAGTTGAGTATTTCGACATCTTCCTGATAGGGTTTTATTTCTTTAGACTCTTGCTCCACTAATCTCATTAGTTCCGGAGAGGGTTCCGAACCATCTTCATAATCATCTTCCGTATCATCGACAGGGTACTCCAGATTAGGGATATCGACATTGTTATTTTCAAAACATTCATTGTGATATCTGCATTATTTAAGTTTTCGAAAAAAGAATAAATAAATAAAAAAACGGTGGAGAAGGCTAAATGATGATAGGAACGAGGACAAACACGATTCAAATATCACACTGAAAGCAAAATAAAAGCGTCAACCCGTAAGTCATGAATCCTAAAGCTCCGGGTAAAGCAATAGGATCAATTAATATATTACATTTCATTCGAATTAAACATCACGGGTAAGTCCACAGTCTTCCAATTGCCGAGCCGTGCATCTGGGGAGCAAGCCCACACGAAGTTTGAGCTTTCAGATCCAGCTTCCTCTTCCACGACCGCTATATGGCTAGTGTTCACCCATCCAGCACTGCGAAAACTCTCCTTGATATCACAAATGTGAATCTTCCTCGTCCTTGCTTCCCGTCTCTCCATCCGAGCCAGACTGCGCTCCCTCTTTTCCTCAATCAACCTCTTCTTATCCTCCTTGCTGGGCTTGTACCCCAAGCCATACCTGCTTTTGTTCTCGACCACCTCCAATGGGAATGTCCGCCCCTGCCCGTACTTGCCTAAACTGTTCCCGTACTTATAGCCTTCTTTCAGCATAACCTTGGCCGCCATGATAGAGGCGCATGACAGATATGGGTTTACTGGAAATGGTTCCACATAGGTGTTTCCCACGATCTCCAATGATTGGAAAGCTATCTTGAGAGCTTCCTCGGCTGCTTCTATATAGCGGGCGGAGGATGGCCCACTAACAAGGAGATCCTCCTCTCCAGAAACTATCACCAGCTTATCTCCCATGACATATTTCAGTTTCTAGTGTAGCGTGGAAGGTACAACTCCCGCAGAATGGATCCATGGGCGACCCAATAGACAACTATAGGCTAGGAGGATATCCATGACCTGGAAGGTTATTTGAAAGACACATGGGCCAACCTGGACCGGCAACTCTATTTCACCCATGACTTCCCTCTTGCTACCGTCAAACGCTCTCACAATCATAGAACTTGGCTTCATATGCATTCCGTCACAAGGTAGCCTCTCTAATGTCGTTTTGGGCATGACATTCAGGGAGGATCCGTTGTCCACCAACACGCGTGCTATGACGTGGTCCAAGCATTTCATGGAGACATGGAGAGCTTTGTTATGCCCTCTCCCCTCAGCAGGCATTTCCTCATCGGTGAAGGTGAGGTAATTATTAGCAACGATGTTGCTAACAATGCCCTCGAATTTGTTCAGGGAAATACCTTGTTCTACATGGGCCTCGCTCAGTATCTTCATCAGCAGTTTTCTATGAGAGGTTGAGTGCATGAGCAATTCTAACAGAGAGATTCGGGCTGGCATACGATTTAATTGTTCCACCACTTTGTATTCACTTTGTTGTATGAATTTCAAAAACTCACAAGCCTCTTCGTCGGATATTTCTTTCTTGTCCTCCTTGTCGGGGGTCTCTTCTGCCTGCACCTCTTTCCCCTTTAAGAGCTCCTTAGCTTTCGCGCCACCGGTGCTTCATTATTGCTAGTTCCTTCTTTCATCAAGTTTGGTGGCATGAAGATTCGACCACTCCTTGTCATTCCGCCGATGCCTGATATATTTTCAATAACTGGATCCTGGCCGAGGAATTGACTTTCAACACATTGTCCTTCATCGACTGCGTGTGTTCCATACCTCCAAGGAACAACTTTCTCGCTCTTGCAAGGAAAAGGAACTGGTGTATGGATGACGACGGACGATCTTCCTTGAATTACTAGTGCAGGGGTGGTCCGAGTGAAACGGATTACCAATGGCTCTGGCAGGGTTACATCAGACTCCACACCAGTTTGTGCAAACACCTCTTCATCCTTGTCCTCGTAGCACACATGCATCAAATTCCTATCAAGCAGATCTTGCAGAAACTCTTCGAATTCAACACATTCATCGATAGAGTGTTCAGCGCATGGATGGAGTCCACATGCTTTTCCCAAATCATAATCACCGTTTAAAAATCCCAACTTCAATAATTCCTTGAAAATAAACCTTCTAGAACTTCGGATTTCACTTGCATCCCTTATCAGTTCATGCTTCTTAACCTCAATGGCATTTGTCAAGGCACTCCCATGTCTGGATAATGGATTAGCATCAATGTTAGGTTTATCTTCTTGAAATTTCAGCCACCCAACGTCGATTAGGGCCTGCACTTTATGTTTGAAGGCCATACATCTCTCAGTCGAGTGACCCACTCCTCTCCCATGATAACTACACTTGGCATCGGCATCATAACCCCTGGGGTACGGAGGTTGCATAGGCATCATCGGACATATAGCAACCAGACCCCTTTTGACGAGGTGGGGTAATAATTCAGTGTAAGTCGTAGGGATCGGGGTGAAGTGAACAAAGCTTTTTTCTTGGGTTTTTCTCGGGTAAGTGCCTTGACCCGCATTTGAATTTGGATTCGCGCCTGTCCCAGTCCCCCAGGCGTTGTTTGTGATAGGTTGCGGTTGATAAAATCCTTGTTGTTGTTGAGGTAAATTGGATGAGCAAAAGCTGCATTGGCTGCATATGGAGGTTGGCCCAGGTGTGGTCTATAATTGTGAATAGGAGCCTGACCTCTCCACAAAAGCCTTGTCGATGTCGCATGCACATCTCCTTCTTTCTTCTTTCCTGGATTGAAGCTGGACTTTTTAGAGTTTTCTACCGCAGACGGGCCACCCGCAATCTTCCCATTCTTCAACCCAATCTCTATTATTTCGCCTATTATGACGATATCGACGAAATTGGAGGACACGTTCCCGACCATGTGTTCATAAAACGGTGGTTGGAGCGTGTTCACAAACATTGCCACCATTTCCTTGTCGTATAGAGGCGACTCAACCTGCGCAGCTAGCTCTCTCCATCGTTGAGCATATTCCTTGAAAGTTTCATTATCTTTCTTTGTCATGTTTTGTAGTTGCAACCTGTCGGGTGCGACATGCATATTGTACTTATACTGCTTCATGAAGGCGTCAGCCAGGTCCACCCAACAACGTATACGAGACGACTCTAAGTGGGTATACCAGTTCAATGCTACCCCAACCAAACTATCTTAGAAGAAATGGATAAGCAATTTGTCGTCATAGGCATACGCGGCCATCTTTCTGCAGTACATTGTCAAATGGCTTTTAGGGCATGTATTACCCTTGTACTTCTCAAACTTCGGCGCCTTAAACTTGTGTGGTATTTTTAGCCCGGGGACCAAGCTTAATCTCGTGACGTCGCCGAATCCATAGCTTTCGACTCCTTCTATGGCCCTCAGCCTTTCTTCCAGAATTTCCATCTTATTCTTAGCTCCAATGAAACTATCGATCCCCCTAATCACCGTGGTGTGTGGCACGGCCCCGGCTAAAGAGTCCTCCTTAGCGACTACGGTCACCCGCGTTCCTTCAACTGCGGTCGTCTCATTCATAGCTACACCTGTTACGGGTGCCGAAACTGAGACAGGACCCTGAGTACCGATCGGCGACACATTGATGGTTGTGGGAAAAGAGAAAGACGTATGCTCCGCTTCCGAGTAATCTCCCATGGGGGGCGTATACCCCGGGGGCAAGCCATACATCGGGAACAGAATCGATGGGCTCAAGGCATTAAGCATTGGGGGATAAGGGGGGCGTTCCCTTCGATCCACGCTGACGATGACTCTCCCGCAATCTTCAGCGATTCTAAAGCAGCAAGGATCTGGCCGATCTGGTCCTTCAGCTGGCTGATATCGGCCTTGATGGATTCCTGAGACTCCTCCCTGCTTTCCATGATTCTTGAATTGGCTCGAGTCTTGTAGGGATGTTGTGGAAAATTGGCCGTTGTTTTCCTCACTTGTACTGTTTTATTATTTTGATTAATTTTAAATTAGATGAGAACGAAATAAAGAAAACATGATGCATGTTGGTAATAGGTGGAAATCACTGGGTTGTGACAACATTACCGATGGAAATCAACACAAGTTGGTATCAAACAAACATTCCATATCTTTCATTAAAAGTACTTAGTTCAATACATCGCCTACAGAAACAAAATACAAGGATTTCAAAATACATCATTCTCGAGATCGAGCGATAAAGGATTTCATCTCGCCCACCAACCATTTACAATGATTAATAAAATGTTTTATCTCTTCTGGCGGGCTATAAAAGTGAGTACTTGCTTCGGCGTCCAACAACATCTTGGGGATGTCTTCAATTGCTTCGTTTGCCAAAGCTGCCAATTGGGAGAAACTTTCCTTCCAATGTCTCACAGCCACTTCTTGCTCCGCGATGTGATCTTCCATTCGCTTCATCAAGGCCTGATGTCTCTCTTCAAACTCCATCGACCTCCATCGCTCCTCTTGCACCTCGATATAATCCTCCATTTGTTTTATCATGGCTCGATGCTCTTTTTCCGCTTCTGCTAGATTCTAACGCTCTTGGTTCATATCCGCCTCAAACGACGTGGCCATTTCTTTCATCTGATGCCCGATTTTTTCTACCTGAATCTGCGCTTCCCTTAGTCTTTTCAGGGCTTCTCGCTTATCTCTTTTGGCCTCTTCGCAAAGGTATTTCCATTATTTTCCTTCTTCCAACGCCACGTTCTTCTCCTTCACTCTCATGGCTAGCTCTTTGTTCGCGACCGCAAGGTCTTGCTTCACTCGGAATGTATAATCTCTTTCGGCCTTCTGGCTTCTAACAATTTCTTCATAGGCCTGTGATCCTTCCTCTTTAGCATTCCTCATATCAACAAAATCATTGCGCGCGATTTGTAATTCTTTTTCCAACCTAGCATTCCTCTCTCTCAGTTTTCTCATCTCCACCTTCAACTGCTTCACCTCTCCGCTCTCTAGGTCTTGGGATCGCCCTTCATTAGCTGGCTGATCACTGATTGGCTTGAAAGGCAGTTTGATTTCCTTTACCCTTTTTAGGATCCATGTATGATAATTAACCTTGTCGTCTACCACTCCCAACCTTAAATCCTTTTCTGCTCGCATAACGCTTTCCCAAGCACTTCTAACTTTCCTCAACATTTCAGTGCAATGCCCGTCCTCATAGTAGATGAAAAATACCGTGAGATAGTCCGGTGAAGGTGCCCCTTTCATGGGATGCCCGAATTGTCTTTGAACCAAAAGAGGGTTGTAATTGATGCAATATCGGGCCCCTATGAGAGGTACATTGGGAAAGCGGCCACAATATTGGATAGGCTGTTTAATCCCAAGCCAAGGAAGACGCCAATTTACTTTTCCTCCGTTCAAGCTAGCAAAGAAATGGGCCCACTCATTTCCTCCTTTGTCCGTAAGCCCCTGACGTGACAGATCTTCCGAAGGACGATTGACATTGACTACGCCTTTAAACACGCGTGCAGTCATCCAAGCGTACAGTGCCGACACACAACAAAGGATTTTCTTCCCCTTCCTTTCGTGACAGAAACTCATGGTCCCATAAACATCAGCAAGGACTACCGTCACAGGATTCTCTGATCTCGTCTTTCTCACCACGAAGACATCTATTGCGGTATAATCCACAAAGTCTTCTATTTTGGGGAATAAAACAATGCCGTACACGGTGAGAGCTAGCACATCCATAAAAGTCTCCCACTCTTCCTTATCAGCCAGATGCTGCAGGTACTGTTCCAGATACCCCTGTTTCAGCCCACGTACTTGATGTCTCGTTACCAACCTATCTTCGAGCTCCTTGGGCTGTAATTTCATTATGGCAGCAGTAGTAGAGATAGAGGCGTGATGCTCCAAGTGCTGATACGGCATGGTACCCTCCAGTGGTAAACCAAGGATATGCTCAAACTCTTCTATAGTCGGTGCTAGTTAGAAGTCTTGAAAGGTGAAGCATCTTAGCGGGGAGTTATAATACTGTGCTAGGGCTGTGATAGCAGGCAACAGTACCTCCACTTCCATTAGGCCCAACAGGTTTCCATACTTATTCTTGAAAGTTTCTCTTTTTATAGTCTTTAGTTGTTTGCCTAAGCTTATCAGCCCTGTCAGATTCCCCCCATGAATCCTCAGGCGAGGTTTCTTTCTTAAAATGATAGAATCGGTATGTTGCGTAGCACCAGATCTTGTATCAACTTCCATCTTGTAGGAGATCAAGTGAACACCTGTGATTTCCCCTAAAACCAACACGTCACCAAATGATGTATGAACATGATGCATGATAACATAATGAAGCAAAACATGACCAACAACACAAATGCATGCGTAACATGAAAATCCAATGTCATTATTTTCAAAAAAGAACAAACAGGGTGAGGGTTACAGAATACACACTTCTCCCTTCGTGCCCTAATAAAGGTTCAACGCTTCAGATTGAAGGTCAAGTATATGCAACCTCACAAGGATGGCTCCCTGAACCTAAAGGTCGATGGTCACTAGAGTTATGGCCCCCTTCATAGTATCTCCACAACAGTCGAGTAATCAACTAGATGCGGAGACACAAGTGAAGAGAACAAACTCTAGCTGGGGTTCTCACGATAGCCAAACAGGAAGTATGTCCCAAATGGCACCGCTACACAACCCTTCTATGTCTAAGCTACGCTCAGACCCGGGTATAGGGCCCCACTCATGATGTGTATAATGTGTGTGTGAAGGGAGAATGCAATTGTACATCCCAAACCCTCACCTGCAAAACAACCAGAAGATTCCCAAGCAGATATAACATGTTTTCTATCCTAGGGTTCAATATCCAACAAGCAAAATTATTCACATGCGATTATTCAAGTATCAAAGATAGATAAAGAAAAAGGGAAGAAAAACATAAAGAAAAACCACATTGAATTCGCGCATATAGTTAAATGGCTTGACTCTCTAAAAAAACGTCCCCAGTGGAGTCGCCATCTGTCGCAACCGGAATCGCGACGGGACGACGACCCAAAAAAGAAACGGGTTTTGAAAAGAGATTTTGGAGTCGCCACCATAGTTTATTATGGAAAACTACGGAAAAACCATAAAATGATAAGGCATGGTCTACAAGAACCAGGTTCTAGGCTCGGGAGTCGATTACGTGTAGGGAAGGTATTAGCACCCTACAACACCTGCCCTAAGGCAGTACCTCTAACTAAATACGCGAATATGATGTGGTTTTCAAAATGTTTAACTATCCCCTAAAATAAAACTCTAAAGAAACAAAATATATTTTTTAGTTTTTTGGGCCCGACAAGGATTAACCTTGCTCCTACGTATTCTCATTCAGAATGAGAAATCAGGGTTACGTAGTTCTTTTAGAAACTGCTTGAAAATTAGTTTGGAAATTGTTTGGAAATTCGATTGAAGATGATTTTGGATTTTTTGGGAAAACGAACCTGACATGGTCTAGCCTTGCTCCTATGTATCTCCACTTTTGATGGAGAATCAAGGATCACGTAGTTCTGGGATAAAGATTGTTTGTTTGCTTGAAAGTGTTGATGTTTTTAGTTTTTGTAATTTTATTTGAGAAAGAAGAAAAGATTTTTAGCACAAGGATGATGCGAGCGATTACACATGTGCTTAACCTTTAAAACATATTTTTGTATTTTTATAAAAGAAAGAGAAAAGGTTTCTAGCACAAAGACGATGCGAGCGATCACACATGCGCTTGACCTTTAAAATATGTTTTTGTATTTTTTATATTTTTTATAAAAAGGAGAAAAGGTTTTTAGCACGAGGACGATGCGAGCGATCACACACGTGCCTAACCTTTAAAATATATTTTTGTATTTTTTATATTTTTTATAAAAAGGAGAAAAGGTTTTTAGCACGAAGACGATGCGAGCGATCACACACGTGCCTAACCTTTAAAATATATTTTTGTATTTTTTATAAAGGACAAAGAAAAGGATTTTAGCACAAGGACGATGCGTGCGATCACACATGTGCCTAAACCTTTAAAATATGTTTTTTTTAGAAGAGAAAAAGAGAAGGTTTTAACACAAGGACGATGCGTACGATCACACATGTGCCTAAACCTTTAAAATATATTTTTTTATCATTTCTTATAAAAGTGCATTTAAAATGGAAGCAAAAGAGAGAGAAAAGAAAAGAAAAATAAAAATAAAAATAAAAATAAGTATAAAATAAAAATAAAAATAAAAATAAAAATAAAAATAAAATAAAAATAAAGTAAAAATAAAAATAAAATAAATGGATAAATAAATAAAATGAAAATAGAGTGAAGAGTCAACATGATAAAATAAAATAAAAGCAAAATAATAAGTAAATAAAATAAAAAGAAAAGGGGTGTGGAGGTGCTAAATAAGAAACAGGGGTGGTTAAACAAAAACGAACTGGGTCAAAGCCCAGGCTGAGAGGGGTGCGAAAATGAGATTAAGGGGGCATAGGGAAGAAATTCGTTTTTTTTTTGTGTTTTTAGGAACAGAACTGGCCTGAGCCCAAGGCAAGGAATGGACGTAGGGGTGTAAAGGTGAGAAATGGGGGTGCGCGTGGGAGAGAAAAGGTTTTATTTATTTATTATTTTTTTAGGCTGGATCAGAAGGCCTAAGGCCCTTTTCGCTTCTCAGATCCTTTTCTTGTTTGCAGAAACGAACGAGTTTAAGCCCAAACAGGATGGGGTGTGCATGGGAGATGGGTGTGTGCAAAGGGAGGATAGAGTCTTTTTTTTTTTGTTTTTTGTTTTTTTTTAAAAAAACTAGATCTGGCCCAAGGGTTTTTTTTTCAAGCAGAAGCATTAGGGGTTTTGCCACTTCTCTCATTCTTCCATCTCGAGCACCACAAGACTCAAGTCTCTCTTCTCCCGGTCGTCTTCCCTGCGTGCATCCAGCCACCTCCGCCAAACCGGCCACCGCGCCACCAACTCTTCCAGTCTTGGCGTCGGCGGCAAATCCCAAGCGCCACCGGAGCCGTTTCCAACCGCGGAGCCTCCGCCACTCTCTGCCGCCAGGGTCATCGCCGGTCGCGCAACCGCTCACTGCGAGTCACGGCTGAAACATCGCAAGCACTCCCGCTCACCACCATCCGTCACCGCAGTCACCGTCAGCCATGGCGCCGGGTTCTCTCGTCTCCCTTTCCCTTTTCTCAACACGCGAGATAGAGGAACTGTTGTCCTCCGCACCGTGCCCACGCCGTTCTGCCTTTCATGCCGCCATCCTAGTCTAGGGTTCAGAATATGATGGTGGGTTTTGGTGATGACCGCGTCGTGGATGTGGAAAAGGTGATGATGGTGTGTTTATGGTTTTCAGTTCCGCGTATATTTGTTGCTTAGGGGTTCAAATTCTTTGATGGTTATTGGAAATGAATATGGTGATTGGAAATGAACATGGTGATTGGAAATGAACAAAAGCACAGAGGTTCAATTTCTTGGTTTGTTTTGGATTGTGATTGTTGTAATCAAGGGGTGGTTGGGGTTGGATTTTTGTTCTTGCAGACGAATGGAATTGGGTTCTTATGCGATGGGTTGGTGTTTGAAACAGGCGTAGAACCTCATTGTCGATGGTGGCTGACGAGGGAAAGAGACAAAGGTTGGAGTCTCTACTGTCACCGTGGGCAGAGATTAGAAAAATTAGTAGAATGAGGATGTAAGTTGGGGAATGATAGGCTCCTGTGATATGGGGAAATTCTGAGGAGGTGAATGCTTTGAGTGTATTGGCATGGGATTTGTTTTGCTTTATGAAAATGCGTCTGTTTGCTTTTATTTGCAGCTTTTCTGGGTGCTAAAGGGGATGAAGTGTTGAAGCTAGGGAAGTGTATGCCTATCTTCTATTGTTAGTTAAATAGATGAAATTTGTAGGCACAGAAACTGCATTTTGGGTGCAGTTTTGATTAACAGAGGAAGGCAAGCAAATGCAACCACATACATGAATCATTCATCTCTGAGCATGCATAAGGAGAGCATATCTATGAGGAGCACGACCAAGGAGCTTAGGTAAACGAAGACTTACCTTTCACAGCTTCAAGATGACTTTCCTCTTTGGGTTCTCTTTTCTCCTATTCTCTTGGATTGAAATTCCTTTTACTCTCCTCGACCGAACTCCTCTTTCAGTAACCAAAATGATCTTGCAGGCGCCGGAAAGTACAGTTGACGGTGCAGCTAGGTTCACACAACAGTCGGTTCTCCTCCTCTCTCGCTGGTCTCAGGTCTCTTGCTCTCTAAAGGGTGATGATCTGTGATCCTTCTCCAATGTGATTATCCCCTTTTTCAAAAACAAAGCCCCCTCCTCTCTACTGTACCCCCTGGGATCTCCTCTGGCGCCAGATTTCCTTTGTCTCTTTTTTTTCATGTTTTCATGTTTCATTTTGCAGTTGGCTTGATGCCCGTTCAAAACTTTTTCCTCTTCCATGTATGTCTGCTGCTGCTGCTTAAGAATTTCAGCAAGAAAAACAAGTAACTTTTCCACGCTGCCACCACGCAAACACTAAGCATTCACTACAACTGGCTTCAGAGGAGGGAAAGAGGTGACCTTGGGATTTTACTTTTCCCTTTGCTTTTTCTTTCACTTCTTTTTTTTAACATTGCAGTGCAAATTTTTACATAAAAGATAACCTTTTCTTGAATTTTTTTAAAAAAAATAAAAATAAAAATAAAAATAAAAACGAAATTAAAAGGGAAACAACAAAAATAATAATAAAAAAAATAAAAATAAAAAGTAAAATACATAAAAATAAACCCTAAAAAACGGAAATAAAAAATAAAATAAAATAAAGCAAAATGGAATAACATAAAAAAAGAAAAAAAGAGAAAAAAAACAAAATAAAATAAAACCAAATGAAATAAAAATAAAATAAAGCAAAATAAAATATAAATAGGAGAGAAAATGAATAGAAACGAAACAAAGTAAAAACAAAAGGACAAAAATAATATAAAAGGAAAACAGAACAAAATCATTTTTGAGACTTCGTATTAAATTTATCTTTGCCCGTTTATTTTATCTTATTAGCCCTTCTTAACTCTATATATATTTTTAACTACCCGGACGAAATTGGGTATTAACAGGATGCAAATGTGCATTCTGTTTTAGAGACCTAAAACTATCTACACCAGTTCTAATGGACTAGAAATGACAAAGAATTGAGTCAAGTTTTGATTCCTAAGACAACTTCTGAAAATCACTACTCACATCTTTAAATTTGGCACTTAAAACATAAAAAAATGTACTAAATAGGTCATAAATTCGAAATTCACCTAAAGTAACCGTAGAATGTGTAATCTTCATATTCTAACAAGTTTAAACTAGTTAAATGAAGGTAAGAAAGAAGTGAAATTGGTAGTGTACCTAAAACTCAAAATTGGACTACTCAAAACCTACAAAAGTGTACTAAATAGGTGAGAAATTGGGAACTCACCTAAATTAGCATAAGACTGTGTGTTCTACTAATCCTAACAAGTTTAAAGTTGGTAAATGAAGTTAAGAAACATGTCAAATTATATGAAGTAGCTAAATCTCACAGTTTGGGTACTTGAAACCTTAAAAAGTCAAGTAAAAGGCTGAGAAAGTGGCAATTCACCTAAAGTAGACTAACAATAACTAATGTTAGTCAAATGAAGCTAGGAAACTACTAAAAAGCAAACAACTACCTAAAACTCAAAGTTTGAGTACCTAGAACCTAAAAAAGTGTACTAAAAGGGTGATTACTTTTCATTTTTCGTTCTGTTGTGATTCTATGGTGTTTGGAAGTTTAAGCAAGTCCAAATTGATGTATTAAAGCTGTTAGAACCATTCATATAAAGTTAGAATCACTTGTATGCAATTGAATATGTCAAACCATCATATTTAAGGCATTTTTGGAACTTGGACATGAAACACAGATACAAAAAAATTTCCACATGAAAGCATCTCATCGGTTGTCAGAGATGTTTAGGGATGCCCGCAATGCAGGAGAGCGCCCATACTGGCTGGGCGAACAAATTTGGAACTCTTTACTGGCTCATTGGAATACAGTAGAGTTTCACAATAAGTGTGCCAGAGAAACAGAGCATCTAAAAAGGGTGGCGCCCTGCATACTGGTGGGTCGATAACCATTCATGAGCATACCATTCGTAAAATTTCATTACATAACTTTTTCTTTCATATATAAGTTATGTATTTTCTATTTCATATGTACACTTCTATTTCTAAATTATGTTACAGGCACAAGCTTTGGGACGGGCGGTCCATGTTGATGAGGTCTTTGCATAAACTCATGTAAGGAAGGGCACTAATCAATTCGTTGATGAAAGATCTCGGAAGACTCATGTAAGCAAATAACACTATTACTATTACTAATTTTTCATTTATGTTATTCTATAATTCCCTAACATTGCTTTTAATTTTTCAACAGGAAGAATTTTCTACGAGACTTTCACAGGTTAGATCTGAACATGAGTCAGCTCCTACACCGGATGGCGGCAGTAATGCAGAAGACGACATATGTAGGACACAATTCTGGGTTAAGATCATTGGTGGGAAAAAAAAGGGTCGAGTGTACGGTACAAGACAACTTGCTGCAAACTATACAACATCGAGAGGAGGTACTCTAAAGCACTAACCTTCTTCTTCCACCACTAATGCTGACGAGGTCGTTCTCCGCCTCACGCAGGCACTGGAGCAACGTGACCAGGAAATCACTGATTTGAGAGCAGAGTTTACAAACTTTAAGGCCCTGGTCATGAGAGTCTTGCCTGAAACTTCACAGGATGAATTCAATATCCCTCCAACCCAGCCACGACCCTCCTCGTCACCCGCTGTCCCTTAGCCGCCCACATCAGTCCAACCCTCATCAGTCCAACCCACACCAGTCCAGCCATCAATAGAGGAGCAGGATGATGAAGATCATTCTGATGATAACTATGTACATTATTAGTTTCATTTTGTTATTAGTTGTTATAGAAACATTTGGATATTAGAAAATTTGGAGTTTAGATCATTTAGATGTTAGATCAATTGGATGATTTGGATGTTAGTACATCATTATGTTACATTGTTTTATGTTTTAACTATACATACATGTTCTATGGATTTTGATCAATGATTGCATCTTTGAGATGCACATTATGCAGGTCTGTATGTGCTTGAAAACTATTATGCAGGTCTGTTTGTGCTTGAAAACTGTTATACAGGTCTGTTTGTATTGTTGGTTTCATAAGGTAATACAATTGTCCCTTATATTTCTGTCCAACTTACCGAAGGCTTTTGTCCTTCGGTAACTACCCACGTTAGGTAATTACCGAAGGCTTCCGCCCTTCGGAAATTACCGAAGGCTTTTGCCCTTTGGAAATTACCGAAGGCTTCTGGCCCTTGGTAATTACCGAAGGGCGGAAGCCCTCGGTAAATGTTAGCGACAAGGGATTTACCGAGGGCTCTTTGGTCGTCGATAAGCCATCTGTAAATACCCTTTTCCGACGGCTTCTGGTTGTTTCCGAGGGCTTATGGCCTTCGGTAATGCCCTTCTTTTTTGTAGTGGTAACTTTGGACACTGGATTGGTGTTTATAAAGTGAGGAAGTGTAAATGAAAGAAGAAAGAGATGAAGAGATGTGTAGGGTGTGTGACGTGAGAATTAAAGTGAAAAAGAGAGAGAAGAGAAAGATTTAGAGGTACTGGGAGTTAATGAGGAAAAAACAAAACTTAGAAAAGGAGATAACTATCTACAGAGATCGAGATTTTTAAGTCTAGGAGAGAGAAAGAAAGAGTTAGATCTCTTCCTATTAACTAACTTAATATATAATTCTTCTGACAAAAGAAAGAAAAAGTCTAGAAATAAAAAAGTTAACGTCGTTGGTATGTATTTAACGGAAGGGACAACGTTGACTCAAAATTTTCTAAATGAAGACTAATTTGACACACTTTTAAAAGAAGGGACCTAATTCAGAAAAATAAGCAAATCTAGAGAAAAAAAAGCTATTAAACCTTTATTATAATTAATTGAGTACTCTCACGTTTTTTACTATTTCCAATTGTGTTTAAGTTATAATTTATATATAATACATAAGAGTTTTTAAATATAAAAATAATTTTTAAAATACTATAATAATATATTTAAAATATATAATAACTCAGAATATATAAAAAAAATTAGAATATATATATATATATATATATATATATATATATATAATATAATATGTTAGTGTTATAATGACAAATTAATTAACATAATGAAAAAATTGTTTATCTTTATATTAATTATATTAAAAGTTCGTGCTTTTTTTTAATTGATTATTATCTTAATATATCATTATTAAATTTTATATATATTAATATTAGTATATATAGTTTAACTTTTAATTAAGTAAGTTATTGTTTCACTTAAATGAATTATGAAAGAAAATGAAAAACTGAAATAAATTACTATTAGGAAATTTTGAATTCAAATTATAAAAATAATTTTCTAATATTTTTAAAGTTCAATTTTGAATTCAAATTTTAGTTTATGAAACTTAATTATTATTTTTATTTATAAGATTTTTTTTTTTTAAATCCCATCAAAGCCAATATCACCTTCCAATTCATTTATCTAATAACCGCACTTTCTGGTGTTGATCTAGACATAATGAATAAAGTTGTGTTGTTGAAGCATTTGTCTAGATCGACAATGATGAAAAGCATTATTAAATTCCTGTAGGCTTCTCACAAACATGGCCTTAGTCATCAATCAAGCAATTAAATTCCAACTCAGTGGCACTACAAGAACAAGAATGACTAGACATTTGAAAACCAATTTGTCGATTATCATCTCTCGATCCATCTTTTCAACCACAACCAAAAACATTTCTCCAATACGCATAGCCATAGCTACAAATTAAAAAATACCACCAACAATAAATAAAACCCAATCGGAATATATATATTGATATAATTGTATTAGAAATATTTTTTTTTATTTAGGATCGATATAAAAAAGATGTTAGGGTTATTAGTGATTAAGAATAAGGGCAGAAGGAAGAGGGTGAGGAGGAATCTAAAGAGCAATCTGTTGCAGTGACGTAGGTAAGGGATGATTGTTTTCTTTGTCTTGATTCTGAGTTTGAATCCATTGGGAAATTGATGGCAGAGAGTACTTGGTTGGTTTTTAGTGACCAAATTGATATGATTAGACATGCGTTTTGTTTGATTAACGCAAGTGGAATGCTCCACGCCCTCATATTTCTAACATTTGGCGGAATACAACTATTATAGGTCTTTTTCATGCACTAATCACATGCCCTCTGCTAACTCCTTTAAATAATGCACCATTTTTTTAATATGTATTTAAGAATGACAAACTTGCCGTCATGTTTGAAATTGTTTCAATCTTTTACATCAAATACTTGTGTTATATATATATATATATATATATATATATATATATATATATTTGATACGAGGATAAATCATTTAGTATATTTTTTTAAAAGGTTTTATTCATTATGTTCTCCTTTTCAATATAGTTTTCGATTTAAATTATTAAAATATTTTTAACTTATTATATAATTTAAAATTTTATGTATTTGTTTTCATTTCTTACCAAAAATGAGTGTGATTCTCTCAAAGTGGAAAGAATGATATTTTTAAAATGTCGAGATTAACCTTTGAGTTATTATCATCGAGTTGAGTTGTCAATAAAGATCAATACAAGATTCTTTTACATAATATTTTCCACCACTCAAATTAATAAGAGCTACCAATATTATAGAATATAAGAAGTATATATGTATTGTATGAGAGAATTAAGTGAGTGTTTCTTATAGATTAATTTGTATTTTATAGGCTTTTATGTCCCAGGTAATAAGGTCTAGATAACCAAAAAGATATAGTTAGTTGTTTAGTAGTTAAGTATCAATTGTATGCCCAAGTTATGTGGACATGTTCAAGTTGTTTGAATTTTATGTATATATTATTATGTTGTTAAACATGTCTTTGAATATCTTAGAAAGAGGGAAAGTTCGAAAAATAATATTGTTAAAATAATCATCACATTTAAAGTATTATTTATCTTAATATTAGGTGTCTTTATAATTGTTATATCACAAAAAGACATTATTAGATTATAAAATGATGAGTAGAGATGAGACATCTCTTAGTATTAGGTTCAATGTAGTTTTAGCATACGAAGCGTTGTATATAAAGGAATTAGATTTATGGAAAAAGATTTTTGGATTAAGGCATAAAGGATAAAAGTTCAACCTAAGGTAATTTATCTTAATTAGACATGTTTTAAAAATATGTTACTAACTAAAGACAATTTTTAAGAGAAATGTTTTTCGGGAACTCAAAATTTTCTATATCTGAGGTTGAAGAGAAAATAGTAGTTCATATTTGTTTCACCAATCACAAGGATGAAATAGGTAAAAAATGTTATCCATGACTATACTGGAAAAAAATTATAAAATATTTAGCTCACTTTGCCAACACGGATTCGAAAGGAAATCATCAACTAAAAAGGAGAAATGTTATATTTTATGGTGTGTAATTGTGCATTGCATTTGAAGAAAGTAAAATGACATAGTGTTATGAAGTGATAGTTTTTCACTAGAATGAATTGATAAAAATATAAGTTTTATGTCTTGATCTTGGATGAAGTTGAAGATAAAAACTTTTTAACTTACCTTTTGATTTATGTCAAGTCAAAGGGTTATGACTTATATATAATAGGGTGAAGAGGTAAGGAAGGGGAGGTTAATGGAGAGGAGACATTTTTAAGTTGGTTTTAGGTTGTGGTAAACATGTTGTATGTGGTAAATTGGTATGAAATAATGATGAAATACTTCACATTGCTACACTATTTTTTAGTACAGAGAAGATAAGGTTGAAGGTGAACTTGGATAGTGAAGTAAATCAAGAACCTATTCTTCTAACTAAGGCTTATAAAAGGAATTTTATTTTTTGGATGTTGGATGAAAGAGTATATTAGTTCTTCTAAAAAATCTCATTCAAGCTTAAAGATTATGGGAGTGATGACATTTGTAGGGACATTGTTATGTTGTGTAACGAAAAATCCTAAATGGTGTTTTATGAATATTTGATGTATTTACTTTAACTCTATTAATCCAAGTTGATTCTGAGTTAAAATACGAGATAACATTTAATAGATGGGCACGTTCAAGCATAATATAGAAAATTACTATTGAAGTATAGGCAGAAAAATATCACAATGTAGTGAGAAGAAGATAAGGCATATAAGTAAGCACACCACACAAAAGTTTGGGCAAGTGTGCAGTGTATGATTGATTGTTCTTCTTCCATTGATTGGTTAAACTTTGGTATTTTCTACAATGTTACTCGCAATTTAAGTCATGTAATGTGTTTTAAAAGTAGGAAAGGATGAAATGGATTGATAACATGAAAATTAGAAAGCATATAGTGTAATTAAAGGACTTTTATGTCATCTCACATGAGAATGACCTAGAACAACCTATTACAACTATAGAAAGGACTATGAGGGTGAAATTTTGATCTAATGAAGATGCAAACTATAGTTAGATGCAAAGACTGATAATTTATTGGATTAAATATGTTTTTAATCCCTAAACTATTACACGATTTTGATTTTAGTCCCTCTTTCAAAGTAAGGTACTTTTTGGTCCTTCTCCTTTAGGAAAACATAATTGTTCGTCCTCAAAAATCAACGACGTTAAATAGAAGGTGAGCTGGCTAACGGTGGAATGTCACGCTGTAATCTTTGAAACTCTCCCTCTCTCCACAACCATCACCACCTCTGCTTCTTTTCATCCTCCGTCAGCAACAATGCCATCAGTTCTTTTCTCCCTCCCTCCGCCACCAAACCTCCTTTCTCTTCCTCCCACCGGAAAATGTGTCACTACGCCGGCGTCACAAAAGAGATGATTATTAGGGATAATATTACATTGATATTTTTGAATGCAAAGTTAAAACAATGCCTTAGAGTCAAAATTTTATTTTGTGTGGTGAAGAATTGGCTCAATAATGAAAAACCCTCAAAATTGAAACTCACAATTTGGGGTAAATTAATCAGTGAACGCCAGAAACGTGGACGCCAACGTTTTTGATGGAATGGAACAAGGAAGAGACCATGACGCGATAGTGTGGTGGACGATTTGCACGGTGGTGACACCAATTTCTCTGAGGCGGAACCCTAACTTCTCCCTGATGCGAGAGGCCACTTTACTATCCCAGTAGCGCTGAGATCTGGGGAACCGGTTGAGCTGTGCTCGGTAGTGAGCCACAAATTCCTACTCTAACGAGGAGGTGGTGGTGTTGGTGACCTAAGCGGTGAGGATTGAGAGATTTCAACAAATCCAAACCAGGCGATGGAACAAAGCCAGAAAAATCGGAGGTATGAGAGAGTGTCAGAATGCTTCATCAAACGACTCATATGAGCCATCGTATCGGCTCATGCCCCACCACTTCTGCTGCTAACTGTTCGATCGCCTCCGCCTTCACATGTTAGAATGTTCCACCGATCGGCTCTTGCCCCATAGCTTCCACTTCTAACCGTTCAGACGCCTCTACCCGTACATGTTCGGATCATCCGTCCGACTTACTGAATGTTCCACCAATCGCCTCATGTCTCACCGCCTCTTCTAAACTAGGAAAAGTCGCGCGTGTGCACAGGCCACCCCGACACGAAGGTCCTTGTCGTTTTTCGTCCCACCGTTTCCATTGAATTATATCACCGTGAGACAATACAGTGTCGACGTGTGAGAATTCATAGTCGTCTTTGCCATGAGCGACGCGTCGCTTCCTCATTTTTGCAGACAATAAAATCGAATATGCAAGTAGATAACATTCAAGACTCAAACTTTCGTCCAACATTTAAAAAAAATTAAAAGGAAAAAACAATGAGATTTCTTTAACGGTATCTTCCCGAAGGGAGTTCTTGAAACTGTCACTATGCAGCATCATGCTAGATCCCTAATCCCAATCAATCCGAGACAAAAATTGTAAAGTCGGTCAAATTTAAGAATAAAAGGTTGTGCATGAGTGGAGTATTCAATTGAATCACCCAAAACCCTGATTGAAACACAAATTGATCGAAAAAAAGCAAAAGGTCACGACAAATCGTGAAGTTAGAAGGGCGACGGTCTTACTTGTTGCTGCGACGCGGTAAATCGTGAATCTCTAATTCTAGCATGGAGGATTTCATAGAGAACTAAAAGCTACAAGAACGAAATAGAGCTATCTTGGTGGCGAAGGAAATCTGTTTTTTATGAGACGCTGGAGACATTTTTTCCGGTGGGAGGAGGAGAGAGGAGGTTTGGTGGTGAAGGGAGAGAGAAAAGAACCGGTCTGACTTGGGATAAAAAGAAGCGGAGGTGGCAATCGTTGCAAAGAGAGAGAGAGAGAGAGAGAGTTTCTAAGTTTCCAACATGGCCAGACGTTAGCCACCTCACTTGATTTTTAACGCTGTTTGTTTTGGAGGACGAAAAATTATGTTTTCTTTAAGGAGAATGATCAAAGTGTACCAAAGTTTGAAAGAAGGACGAAAAACAGAATCGCTTGATAGTTGAGGGACTAAAAACATATTTAACCCTAATTTATTTATCTAATGTTGTTTATTTAAATAAAACTCGAATATTTTATAAATAGAAAATTGTGAATATTTAGACTTCATTTAAAACCAACCTTTATCTAAATTTAAAAATCATCTACGTTCTCTTTAAAGTATCTAACTCGTTATTCATCTTTTCACATATATGAACTCTTTAGAGATCATGGTAGAGGGTAAAACACTTTTTTTATTCAATTAGAAGTTGTTTTTTAGAAAGGTTTCCTTTACCCATTTTTCTTGAATTGGTTTTATGAAAAGAGTTTGCATACCTAAGGTTTGGGTTTACATGTGGAATTCATTGTTCATAAATGCATATTTGTTAGTTTAGGAGTGTAGCATAATTAAAGTCTTTTGTTTACGTGTTTAACCTTCATGTGAAAGTAGTAACGTTGGTAGCTTAAGCTTTGTTAAGCAAGTTGTAAATAATTTTTTGCTAGCAGTTGTGTGGTGACCATTTGTTCATTAATAAAAAATCATTTATTCAAAAATTTAGGAGATTTGGTTGTTAGCTTAAATTCATTTTAGTGAAAACATGACAATTTTGTTCTCTAATTATGTATGATGTGGAATGAAATATAAATGGAGTTAGAATACATGTGGCGAAGAATATATGGTTATTATATTGTGATATAAAATGTGGTGTTTTGTAGATATAGTTATATCCTAGGACGAAATACAATTTTAAAATATTTAAATTGTGCATTGAAATTAGGATTCTAGAAGACATGTTCTTACTTTAGTAACTCACATAGAAAAAAGTATCAACAGGTGAGAGTAAAGAAGGTTTTTATGACCTAGCATGCAATGTAAAAAAGAATTGTATCTAGTAGATAATATGGATTCATCCTCTCCCAGAAAGTGGATGCATTCCAATTACATAGCATTATTGTTAGACAAGTTTGTCAATGTAGTGTGACAAGTGAAAATCTCACTTTAATTCAAATCATGGTTATTCATAAGTAGAGTTAAGTGCTTATAATAACATTGATATTACTATGGTTAAATATGTTTTTAGTCTCTCAATTATCAAGCGATTTTGTTTTTCGTCCCTATTTCAAACTTTGTACGTTTTGATCCCTCTCCTTAAGGAAACCATAATTTTTGATCCTCCAAAATAAACGGCGTTAAAAATTAGGTGAGGTGGATAACGTTTGGCCACGCTGGAAACTTTGAAACTCTCTCTCTCTACAACATTTAATATTTTTTAATGCAAAGTCATTGGTCACACACGAACGTCAACACACTTCCACTAACTCGGGCTATCGCCGGCGACGTTTGTTACCGCCGAGAAGCCATTGGAGTTTCCCTTCCTTTTCTTCTAATCATTAGGGTTTCTTTCTTCTTTTTCAATCTCTGCAACGCTCATCAGGAACGATAAAGGCACCATCACTGTCCACTCCAACCAGATTCGCCGCGGGTGGCATATGGAGTCATCGGGGTGTCGTCAACGCCAGCGTCTCCTTCTTCGATCAGTCCGCACTGGCCGTCGCAGCTTCAAGCTTCAATCCCAAAACAAAAAACAGTCAAATCTTCAGATCAAGCTTTTCTCTCGCATCTCCCATCACCATGAACTTCACTGGCTTCAATTGGGTTGGTCTAGAGTGAAGAAGATACCTCGATGTGGGAAGGTTAAGATCTAGATTAGAGGACAAAGTGTGTGCCATTTGTGAAGAGTGTCGTGTTCTTAGTGTTGAGACCGCAAAACAGAAGAAAAATTAAGGTTATTAATCTAATGAATTGGTGGAAGTGTGACGTTTGAATGTGGAGAAGTAAGGTCTTTTGTGAAATATATATATATAGAATAGAACTTTGAAGAAGGAGGTGTGGAGAATTCCGGAAAACACGACATCATGGGTGGGGTCATGAGAAATGAGCACTGAATCGAAGTATCATTTCGTTTTCCAAAATTTTCCAGAACCAGACATGTTACAGAGGATGGAACCTTTCAAGATTCCAACTTGTTGGATAAGCTTTTGATCATGTTTTCTACATAATGAGATCCCTTCGTGTTCCAAGTCCAAATCTTAATTGCGGATTTCTTATGTATCTGGTTACACTCCAATGTGCCTGCATGTAGATCAACTATAGTGTATATCATGTTCGAGTAATAAATATTTTTATATATTACATATTTTGGAAATTAATTTCCGATGTATTATTATAATAATTTTTTATTTAAACAAAACCATCTGTAATACATTATATAAGTAGTCTCAATATTAAGTAACAATCTATATAGTTAACTAAAAGTCAAATTAAAAGTTATTTATAATTATTTTAACTACGCATCTATTAATTAAATTAAAAAAAAGGAACTATTGAATTGAGTGAAGAAGAGGGTAGAGTTGAGAAAGAAGAGAAAATGTGGTTCAGTGTGAGGTGTGTGCAAGGCAAAGCTGCAGCGCACTTTCTCTCTCAACCAAACAACAAGGCATCGTGGTTGACATAATTTCTTGGAAGTCCACCCCTTCGTTTTTCCCTGTTTTTTTTTCAAAGAAAAAAGTAATTCAAGCTCGTGGTTCATAAAGCTCAATACAGGTCAAGATTTAATAAACGACCTTTGATTTCAACTACAGGTCGAGACTTTTTGGTTGCTTTTGTCTGCAATTTCCCGTAATCGTACATTAAAACCTTGGTAGATGTCAAAACTGGGTCATACTTACATGATGCTCGGAAGAAAAGGAAGGGAAACTCCGGTGACTTCTCCGGCGGCAACAAACGTTGTCGGCGACAGCCTGAATTAGTGGAGGTGTGTTGGCGTTCATGTGTGACCAGTGTTCTGACTTTACATTGAAAAATATTTAAAGTTGTAGAGGGAGAGTTTCAAAGTTTCCAGCGTGACCAAACATTAGCCACCTCACCTGATTTTTAACTCCGTTTATTTTGGAGGACCAAAAATTATAGTTTCCTTAAAGAGAGGGATCAAAACGTACAAAGTTTGAAATAGAGACGAAAAATAAAATCGCTTAATAGTTGAGGGACTAGAAACATATTTAACCCATATTACTAATTAATGATGACATGAGATGTAATTAGTGAATTGACCATTTGATACGTGATTTTGGTATATATTTAGTGGATGAATTGAATACTGTCTATAATGGTGTATGGATGATACATGAATGAATTATATATATATATATATATATATATATATATATATATATATATATATATATATATATATGAATTGTAAATAATTTTGATATATGCATGCAATTATACTATCTTACATTTGTTTTGTGTGATTGTGTATTATTTTTTACTGTAATGATTATGTATTACATATAAGTATATCATATGTTAAAAGGAAAATCTTAACAAAGATAGAAGGGAGATGGAAAAGAATTTATTTACTTTTGTTTAGTTTTTCATTAAGATGTATATATGTATTTCCTTACACAAACTATATATATATATATAGAAATACTCATGATTTTCAGAACAAGTAGAAACCAATTTTACAATCTATCTATATAGTCAATTGAAACAAAGTTTTTATGAATAGAAACAAATAAATGTCCTAATTGAGTAATTGACCAAGAAAATTTTAAAATAAAATATTTAAAAAAATCTTTTTCAACAAAGTTTGTGAATAATATTAAATTTGTAAGCTACTAAAATTGAGAATTTAGTAAAATTATATACCTAACTACTTTTGAAACCCTTTGTTCTTTTTTTTTTATTTAATCTCAAATCTTTAAATTGATAAAAAAGTTTTGATAATATATAAGTCGTTATAGAAAAGTTTTTTTTTTTTTCACTGGTATGAAAGTTTTTTCAAAGCTCTAATTCCTAAGGTCCTATTATGATAGGAGTTACATGAGACTAGTAACTTACCTATTTCCTAACCCATTTAAGTGAAATAGTAACTTACCTAATTGAAAATTAAATGTATATATATTAATATTAATATGTAAATTTTAATAATGATATTTTAAGTTAAAAATCAATTAAAAGAAAATACTGACTTATAGTATAATTAATATAAAGATTAACAATTTTTTCATTATATTGGTCAATTTGTCACTATATCACGTTATAACATATCATATCATAGTATATTATATATATATATATATATATATATATATATATATATATATATATATATATATATATATATATTAATTTTTCAATATACTTGTTTTAACTTATATTCTCAATTATTATATCTTAAATATATTATTATAATATTCTAAAAATTAATTTTATATTTAAAAAATCTTATGTGATTATTATTACATATATTATAACTTGAACACAAATATTATGGAATATTTTACATTTACACGTAAAATTATATATTTTATTATATAGTCTAATATTTACACATAAAATTATATATTTTATTATATAGTCTAATATGTTATAATTTTATTATATTTAAATTAATATTTTTAATATCATACCTATTATTGTGTTATTAAATAAAATATATAATATATAATTTAATATAATTATTGATTATAATCTATTTATTAATTTTATCTCTTAGAAAAGAAAAATTATAGTATTTAATAAAGTAATACATAGTGCACTATGATAAATTCTCAAACACGGCAAAAAAACATGGAATATAGTGAAAAGGTGAGAATATTAGATTAATTATAATAAAATTAACACTAAAGTTTTTTTTTATAATTATATATATATATATATATATATATATATATATATATATTATTAGAGAGAAATAAATAATTGATAGAATTTAAATATAAATTAAGTCATACATTAAAAAAAAGAAAAATAAACCACATAATGAAAATATCCATAAAATTATTATTCATAAATTCATTATTTTTAAACTTTCAAATTGATATGTCTTATTTAATATTGTATTCAGATTTAGATGAATTTTTTACACAACAAAATTGAATAACTATCTTATATACTTTAACAATATGTTTAGTTAAAGAATTCAGCGTTTTATTTTTCTATGTAATTTTCTTATACAAACAAACAACTAAGTTTATTTAAACTTCTTATAAAGTCTATGTTAGTTTGATAAAAATGTTTGTATACATTTCTTTTTGAAAACATACAAGCACTTTTAAATTGCAACATATTAGAAGTTAATTGCATTTTTTTTTTGTATACACCACCTATAAGAGATTTTAAAATCATTAAAAACTTTATTTAAACTAAAATTCCTACACCACATAAAATTTTAATTACAAAGTTTAACTTCTCAATAATGCATTGTCTAGCAATTTCGCACACATATCATATGAATAACAATTGATTTAAAATACATTTAGTACTACCAGAACTAATAAGTGACTTGTTTTTACACATATGAATCATATTCATTTCATCTCCAATAAAAAATGTTAGGTTACTATCACTCGTTTGTTTGCAAGTGGCCTAAGTCTCATTTTCTTCGATGTTTCTAAAATCATGTTCCTTCCTAGGTAATCTTTAGGAAGATTAATTTCCTATACTTTATGAGAACTAAAAATAAACCAACTAAAAAAATGGAAATTAGAAATACATAATATTTTTTCCTTGTTTCTAATTTCTCTCCTTTTTAACTAAGACATCCTAATATAAAGAAAACATGAGAGCATGCTTAAGAAAGTTGCAACCTAAGCCTACAATATGTTACCTTTTTTTTTTGTTCCACAATAAATTCAAAATTCCAATACAATGCATAAATAGTGATGAACTCAAGAATGAAAGTATTAGCTTACGAGAAGGCTGTAAAGGAATCAAAAACTATAGTAAAGGAAATCAAGAACTCACGAATGAAAATCCACTCTTCTTATTACTAAGTTTTGCAAAGGAATCAAAAGTGGTAAAAAATTCTCTCCTTCAAAGAAACTATAACAAAGTGGTGTAACTCTAGAAACAAGACAATTTTAGAACTAACTTGCAATGATGACAAAGGTTTAAATGTATAAAATGATTTTTTTCTATCGAAGAGTCTTAAAAAGTCTCCAAAAGAACTAACCAAAACGGTGACCTCTTGTTATTGGATTATTGCTCCTTGATGTAACCTGAGTGTACAACAAACATCACACAAAAAACTCTCATTGCCTTTGACAAAAAAAATGATAAAGTAGTAAAGAAATACCACAAAAATATATATATGAGGTTCAAATGTTAACCTTTTTATGGAGAAAATTTAGAGGAGGTGAATGGCGAAGGAAATTGAGAGGACGAGACCATGCGACAACGATGACACTAAATATACCACGCGATAGCGACGACAACACCACACCACACCACAACCACAACAACACCACACCACACAAAGAGGAATCTAAGGCATAACGACAAAGGCAATGCCCAAACACCCTCATGAATGTGAGATGTTCTTGTAGCGATGATGAACACGAATGGAAGATGAGAATGAGAAGGAATAGAGAAAGGAGAAGGAATAGAGAAAGGGTAACAAATGAGAAACTGAATAAATGGAGGAGAGCAAAATGAGAAAGTGAATGAGGGTGATTGTCACTAGAGAAGGGAGATAGGAGAGCTTGAAGTCAATGTAGAGGAAAATGAGGTGAAGCGCTAAAGTTAGGAAGAAGAAGATTAAACATTCTATACCGGTGACTAACTGGTATAGAAAATCTTCTCCATCACTTCCTATACTGGTTTTAGGTTTAACTAGTATAAGAAAATTTTGTAATTTATTACAGTTTTGCCATAATACCACTTTCTATACTGGTTTTGGGTCCAATCGATCTAGAAAACTTTGTAATTGATTACAGGTTTGCCTCCATACCACTTTCTATATTGATTCTGGATCCAATCACTATAGAAAAACTTCTCATATTTACGAAGCTATCACTGTATCATTTATTATACCTAATGAATTATAACCAGTGTAAAAGCATGGTATAACAAAGTTTTGTTTTTACTAGTGTCATGGTAATTCCCTTTTATATCCATTTGCTTAATTTTTTTTCTGCATGAATTTTACTTTAACATGTACTTTAAAAATAAAATATTTTTGATAAATAAAAATAAGTACCGAAATGATTATATGATTGTTTTGGTGATATTTCTAATTCATTCAAATTAAATTAACTCAAACTCATTTATTTTTAGTTCAACATTTTCAATTAAAATATCAATCCGAATTGTTGTCTCTCATATTTCAAATTAGATCCTTAACCTATTCATCTTGTCATTGTCTTATTTATTTTATTATTATTATTCTAGGTACAAAAGAACATCCATTGGACTTCGTTCATTTTTGTTTTTAAAATTAACATTAATCGTGAACACCTTAATTGGTTGTGATGCCATAGAAAAAGTTAACATGGTGAGGTTCGATCATGTGAAAGCAACGAAGATTTAGGTACCTAAACATCGATTTGCACTATTAAGCATTACCTTTATTTACATTAAACTATTATATCTATGGATGTTGTATGAGGCAGCGTCAATGAATGAGACACAATGGGGTCAAATCAGTTAATCTTGATTAGTATCCCAATTAAACTAATAATATCATTTTCCTTTTAGAATTGGTCAATAATCACCCTAATTAGTCACTTAATTAATTAATCAAAAGACTATATCTTTGAAGTTTTTTTACACCCTTTCTCTACTTTATCTATAAAAGTGAGGTAACTTTTTCGATGGCTTCCATTTAGCTATCATTTAGCCACCCACTCAAAATCCACTCCAAGATCACATTATCGGTGAAAAATCCAATTGGGTGGATTTTTATCAAATAAAATCATATCCCCTAACCATATAATTTTTCTTACTTTTAACACTACAAAAAAAAAAACTTTATCACTAATTGAGACTAACCAAACACATGAAAAAAGCTTGACTATTTGTACTCATAAGGGTTGCTAGAAGCTATATGGAAAATCCTCCATACATTTTATGTCAAATTGAAAAAGTTATGTGTGATATTTCCTCGATTAGAATGACATAGCAAGTAAAGTACATTTATATTAATTTGAAGACACTTGGGTTCTTATATGTCGTATCCATGTATGAGTTTTTACGCCCACATGTAATAATCAAATGCAACCAAACTTTGCCTCCATAGTTAGGTTTTGGACCTTTCGATGTGAAGGACAATGTCATCTTCAGCTACTAAACACATCTCTATCATCACACACGTTTGTTTCAACCCTACTATTTGAAAATTCTACATAATTTTTTTTATAATTATTGTTCTTATCTTCACATATCCAGCACACCAAGATTGGCTTACCTTGGGTGAATAACACTAACCAATAATATATGTAGATCCACGAGATTTCCAAATAAAATAAAATAGAAAGTTTAGGTATATATGACTCATTAATTAATTATACATGCACAAGTAATCAACTTTACCATGCCTAGTTGTATGAGTACATGATCTTTTTTATGCTTTCTTTTTCTATCAAGGTTCTTTCATTGTTTAAGATACCTTTGTATCTTCCAAGGTATATTTAGAGAGGAAGATGTTATTGGGAGAGGTGTATGAAGGAATCATGTGTCGTATTTATGTTTCTTTTTACTTTTTATTTATTTATTTATTTATTTATCTCGTGCACCCTTATTCATATTATGCGTGTTTGTGAGGAAAATAGGGAAATGGTAGATGGCAAGGAACAAGGCGGGATGAGTGTTCTTCCTTTTCATTCAATCTACCTGTCAAAATATTCTTTATGATGAAAATTTATTTTCTTAGCATATGATACAAAAATAATAAATTATGTGTTCAGAAAATGGTGCGTGGGGTCCATATTAGTTGAAGGTTTTATGGTAGCCCTTGCATGGGAGAGCTATTCTTTTGTTTGATTCCCTTGAAAGTGACATAGCAATGGATACCTTTCTATAAGAAATATCTCACGTCAAAATCTAGATTAACCGTACTCAAGGAGAAAAAGGAGCACGATCCATAAATATTAATACTCAATTTATATTACGTTAGGGTTTCTACCTTCTAGCTTTAAAAACTTTCGACATGTATAATTATATTTCTTTTATAATAATTATTTTTGGTTGGTAAGTGTTATTTTTCTCATGACATAGTTCATTATTCTTTTATAAGGTTACTTGAGATGATAGTATAAGTTTTTTCTTAAATGTTATTTTCCACTTTTTTAGATAAATCGAAACTCAATATCATTATAAATTATAATAATAATAACATGACGACGACGATGATGATAAGTGTGGTTGACAAAAGACAATTGTACGTTAGGGAAACTGCCCCGAACATTGTGATTGTAGCAATGAAAGGTAAAAACATCTTCTTCACATATTCTCGCCGAAAACGTTGCAAGGAAATTTGACCAACCATGAATTTGACCAACATAACATTGTGTGTTTTTGTTTTAAGTAAAACGTCATTTCACACCATATTCAATGGCAATTAAAAATTGATTTCAATATCACCGTTGAAATCCAAGCACATTCTCTCTTATCAAAGATAAGAAATGATGTTTCAACACACTCAATTATGGAATTATAGTAATATGGTGTGCAACCATGAAGTGTTACGTGTTTGAGATTTTGAATTTATTATTGATTGATTGATTGATTCCGGAAGGGCTGAAATTCGAGAGCAAAGAATTTTCAAATCCATAAGCACCTAAAAAGTCATTTTCAAGAAAAACGCTTAAAACTATAACTCTTTTCCTCTTATTAATTTTATTTTTTCAGACCATCGGTTCTTTGATTATGCATTAATTAGTGAAAAAATCAACTTTCATATCAAGATCTAGAAGTGTAATGAGCTAGAACACACGTTTCGTAAAATTTTAAGCTTTCCAACCCTTAGCTAGCTTGCATATATTATATACATATACACGTTCAAACGCATGGTATACACCTTGATTGAAGAGCTATTTAGTTAGTCTACGTTACTTTTGACCTAAAAATTGTTGAACCTTGAAAGCTCTCATACATGCTTTTAGACAGATAACTGCCATATTAATTGTTAAACTCGTTATATTAGCTGCTTGTAGAGAGGTAACTGCTGTAGTAATTACTATAGCGAAAGGTGGTGATGAGCGGAAGCGATTGAGACGCAAGGGACTACAAGTTTCTATTCTAGTCTTCATTTTTTTTTTATATGCATTATTTACTAATTATAAAATTAAAGAATGAGACATTAGTGATATTCCAACTCATTTACACAAAAATGTTAAAAGATAAACATACACATGTGATTTGAAATCTTGTCTCATTCTCTAACACTAATATTACAAAAACAAAACTATTTCCGCATAATAAATCTTGTATTATGATACAGGTTATAATCTCTTCAATCCCAAAACATTTACAAAGTATTATCCAAAAAACAAAGTTCTCCCTAGTTTTTCAGTAACATCTTTCCTATTATATCCTAAAATAAAATATGTCTTCAAGATATCATTTCTTCTCACTATACTCAAAAAAGATGTTTTCTCCTTTAAAAAAAAAACTTAGACAACATCATAACAAGAAAAAGGAGAGTTGTTGGGAGCATAGGTTAGAAAATGCAATGTAGAAGAAACAATATAGCAGAAAAACCTTGATTTTTAGCTTCCTATTTAAAATAAAAAATTATTTTTTTCTGAGACACTTAAGCGTTCCTACAAAGATTCCATGTAGAATTTGTGTACAAGTTTATCCATATTGTTTTATTGTCCTATATTACTTGAAAATCAATTAAATACAAATTTTTGGATGTAAACACGAATAAGAGTATGTGAGGTTTCCTTTCATATTTTAAGGATGTTGTAAACTCATTTGTTTTGTTATTAAAACAAGGTCATCAATTTTAGAATTTTAAAGTATAATCAATATTTCTCTCTAAAATAAATCCTTATTTAATTTTCGACTAGAAATGTAAAAACAAAAGGATTAATGTAATAAATAATGATTGTTTAGTCCAATTGTTAATATTTAACACATGCCTTCTTTTTTTATCAAAGAATATTAGGGTGTTGAGAAACACACGTTCTTACATGTTTGTTAACTTTGATATAGTTTCCATTAAAAACTTCACCTTCCAAAATTCCTTGACCCACCCAATGCCCGAAACACACTAGTTAGCAAGATCCTTAGTTTTTTATTTGCATTAAATATTTTCTCATTTGTGTGCATTAATTTTTAACATTTAAAGGGAATATTTTGTGGATGAGATAGACTACACATTTATTTTGTACAAGAAGTTAAATAAACAAAGAGAAAGATTAGAAGTTAAGTGCGCATTTACATTAAGGAAGTTGCGGTTTCTTAGCATATATAGAATCCAATGAAAATATACACACCAAAACATATTCCTTTGTATATTGTTGTTTTAGGTAACGTGAATTTATTCTACGCTTTCTTTTTATTTGCACAAAAGTGATTCTGCTCCATTGCATGGAGGTTTATGCCAAGCACATTTTCATGTAAAAAGACAAACATGGGCATCGCTGTAGGTTGCACTTTAAGGAAATGGTAGCATCACACAACCTGTTTTCCAAGTCCAAAAGAAAAGTAGAAGTTGGTGGATACACATCCACAAATTTAACATATAAGTTTTATAACATTGAATTGGAATTATAATTTACATTATAATATGATAAAAAACATTGACTAAAGTGTATCATAACAAATTTTTTTTGTTTATTGTTTAGTTTATTATGCAATCTGCTGTGAAATCATTTATTAATGTTTAATTTTATGTTTGAAAAATATATATTTTAAGAAAGTATCTTCGGTTAAAGATAAAATAGGTGTATTAGAGATTTTACATCGATTAAAGATAAAATAAATATATTAGAGATTTTCTATCGATTAAAGATAAACTAAATGTACAGTATATAAATGGATCTCAATTTATAATTTGATTTTATAAAGTTAATTTAGATTTAAAACCATCTTTTAAATAAGCTGAAAGTTTTCTTGGATTGAATAACTATATATTAAAGTTTAAAATTCAAGCAATAAATAATAAACCCACATGCCTAATCAAGTACAAGTTGCAAAGAAAAACACCTTACATGTACAGTTTTTAATTACTTATTGAATTGTGAATTAAATATTAATAACTCTTAAATGTTGTGATTTGAGAATTTGAGCAAGATTAGGTACATATACATAACTGTGACAACTAAGGGACGGAACCTTTCATGGGTTTTCTTCACCTCCCTCCTTCTCTTACTTAGCAATGTGTGCATGATTTGCATATGTGTATAATATAGTTTGAGATTCTCTATTATTTTGGAAAGTTAAACCAGACTTGTTTATTACCATTTTTGTTCTTCACACAAAAGTAGCACGTTGCAGACATAAACTTAAGAACTCTCTGTTATCTATCTATTATCTATCTATTACCTGCACATGGTTTGGGTCAGATTTTGAAGGAAAAAGGTTGTATGTTTAATTAATTAAGAATGTGGTTCTGTCTTCTTAAATTTAATGCCCAGTCTTCTTCCATCATTATAAAATAGGGTTACCACAATTTTACTTATAGAAGCCATGACTTTTGATTTTAGACTAAAATGTTGTAAAAATAAAACGTCCAAATTGAATTTTGAAAAAAAAATCACTTTATTTTGAAATGTTACATTCAGAATATCTTATAATATTCTATTTGAATTTAATTTAATACAAAGATCTTCATTGTCATCACAAGCTGTTATAAACAACTATGTGAAGGGTTGTTCGTTTCTTGCTTACCATAACTGATAGATTACTATTATTAACTTTATTTTTTAAAATTTCTGTTTGGCCTTTTAAAGTCAAAATATCGATTATTAGAATTCAAAACAGATTTGCTAGATGTGGAGTGTAACTTTCATAAACTGTTACAAAAATGTATTTTTAAACAACTCTAATTCTTTATGGTGGTAAAAAGAAATTAATAAATTACATAAATGTGCATTGAAACTACTGAATGGACTTGTTTTTTCCAGTACGGAATATTTATTTTAAGTATTAAGTATGAGTGAACAGAGATATTTAAATTGTTTAAGATTAAAAGACTTAACGGAAAACTGTTGAAAATTGTGAAAAGTTAAAAAATGTAATAAATACTAGAATGGAGTAAAAAGAGAGGAATGACTTAAAAACATGAAATTCATAGTGGACCATTGGAAATATCATAACTATTAGCTGATTTCCGTAATGAAACTGCAAAACGTCTCTTTTCAAAGAAAAGAAAAGTTGGCTGGCATGGTTTTGATTGGTCCGAGTAGCTCCTTTGATGAGGTAAGAAGTGAGAAACAGATGAACGTTGACGAATATGTCCTCCATGGAGATAGCGTGGACCCGCACCGCACCGAAGAAGTCACTCCAGACAATTGGTCCGTACGCAGACACAACAGTTTAAGAAATGAGGAGGCAACACAGCGAGGAAACCGCTCCCGAACAGAGGTGGGTCCCACCGCTACGTGGCTGAGGGGTCAGTCTTTGATGTCCCCACCTCCATTCAAGCACGTCGCACGTGCGTTATCACGTGCCCACTTCCCCGCACCGCCACACCTCGTCGTGCCACTGAAATAACCGCACCTCTTCAGTACCTGAACTAACCCTAAAGATAATTTTTTTTATTGGGAGAAAGAGTGAAGGTGTATGGTTGCATGATACGAAAACCAAATTGGTAAAGGAGTGACGTGATTGCCATATCCTCATGCGTTACAGTGTGTTGTAGTAAGTTTTATTATTACGTGCATTTAATGTTTATGTTAAAAAAATTGTTTTGGCAATGAATGAAAAGGCGAAAAAGAAATAATTTATTGTTAGATTTTGGGGGGAGGAAAATGGTATGAGTTTTGACTTTATTGTTTGTTCTCTCTCTCTAGAAATGGCACAAGAGCCAAAGCCTTAAATAAATGGGACTCATTCATTGAGGCTCCCTTGTAGTCGCCACCTCATTTGCATGCCTAGTTATTCTCTCCCTCGTTTCCTCTTCACTCTTTTCTCATCACACCATTCATTCTTTCATTAATTCATTCATTCACATTGCAACCAAACCAAAGCCACACAAAAACTTCACACTCCTATAAGACAACCCAACCCAACCAACGAGCCAAGGAACAGCAACGGCAACTTACAACAAACTCTCCAAATCATGGCAGTTGAGGCTCAGCACATGAATCTCTTCCCCGCGCAGTTACTAACCGCCAGGTAACACACCAAACCATTCCTTCTTCTTCTTCTTCTGTTTCTGTTTCTTCATTTTCACATATCTCACTCATGCTCTTTGTTTTCTCTTTCAATCAGAGAAATGCCGAAACCGAATCGCGCCTTCTACAACGCGCAAATCGAAGGTGCTGTGGCTCTTCCTTCAACTGTGCTTCCGTTTCACCACACCACCCTCTGCGACCCCAACTCCATCAACAAGTCCGATAGCGGCCTCACCTACAACATCCCCCTCCCTAGGAAACGCTCCAGAGATTCCGTAACCGAATCCAACGTTGCTCCTCCTGCGTCCAACAAAATCAAACTCTCCTCTTTCGACCAAGACCTCGTCTTCCATTTCCAGAACCAGCAATCCGAGATCGACCGTTTCATTGCGCAACATGTAGGTTCCCTCTCCCTTCTCTTTTTTTCTAATCTCTTCAAATAGGCCGAATGAAAACTCGTGGCTAATGATTTTCTTTTCCGTTTCATAGACGCAGAGTGTGTGGATGGAGCTGGAGGAGCAGCGAGTGAGGCAATCAAGAATGTTGGTTAAGGCCATACAAGAGGCCGTGGCGAAGAAACTCAAGGAAAAAGACGAGGAGATTCAACGCCTCGGGAAGCTCAATTGGGTGCTTCAAGAAAGGGTGAAGAGTCTCAGCGTAGAGAATCAGATTTGGAGGGAGTTGGCGCAGAACAATGAGGCCACCGCGAACTCGCTCAGGAACAATCTCGAAGAGGTGCTGGCTCACGTTAGTGAGGAGAACCGCAATCACGGCGGGGTCGCCCCCGCCGAGTCCAGTTGCGGAAGCAATAACCGCGGCACGGAGGAGGTGGAGGAGAACGAAGTTTGCGGAAACATAAAGCAAAACGATGGCGTTGTGGGAAGAAGAAGGATGTGCAGCGAGTGTGGGGTAAGAGAATCGATAGTGTTGTTGTTGCCATGTAGACATCTGTGTCTGTGCACAATGTGTGGGTCCACCGTTCACAATTGCCCTCTTTGTCACTTTGGCATTAATGCCAGTGTCCATGTCAATTACTCTTAGCAATTTACAGCATTTTCCTTACACCCCATTTACCTCCACACCCATCGGAAATAGTTACAGTATTTTTTTTTTTGTTTTCTGTCCAAAGGACACTCACTGCAAGAAAGAAGAATCAGATAAAGGTAGATGGTATAATTCTTTTGTTGATTTCATACAGTTTAATTGCATTCGCTTGTTCTTTCTAGAATCTGTTTATAAATGAGTTATATTAATTGGAATGAAATAATTTCATCAACAATACATTCAAAGAGAAAGGAATTTTGAGTTTTTGTTTGTATGTGAATCCCATCTATTATAGGTTTAAGAAAAGAATAGAGAATATTTGATATTTTGTTGAGTTTAAGAAAAGAATAGAGAATATTTGATATTTTGTTGAGTTGATAAAGAGAGTGGTTGGAGAGTAATTGAATAGGAGAAGAAAAGAGAAGGAAGCAAGAGGGGTGTGTCCCCCCACTTTGAGTGAATGAATTGTTGGATGAGAAAAGAGTAGAGGAATCAATCCCACCATTAAGAAAGTTGTTTTGTTGTGATGATGGGTGTGAAATGTTGAAGGGAACAGGTCAATGGTGGTGTGTATTTGGTCACCAGCAGAAGTGGGCATGGATTCCGGAAACGGGTATGAATTGGCGATGAGTGGTTTTGTTTTGTTTGGTTTGATTGATAAGAATGGGGTGAGGTGTGGTTTTCCTTTTGTTTTTGTTTGGTTTGATTATGTTGGTTGAATGAGTAGGAAAAGTCTGAAAAGTTGTAAGGGACCTAATATCCATGTAAAGGGAAAGCAATGAGAGTGAATAGGAAAGAAATATAAGTCTCTGTTGGGTGCTGCACACTGAAGACGACTCTGCAGTAGAAGTCATCATAACACAACCATACTGATATAAAGTTTCAATATCTAATAACCAATACCCATCATTTTTTCTTGTGCCACCATCTTCCTATCTCTTACCCTTCTCTTTCTTTTTACCTTCTCTTTTTCCCACTCTTTTACTTCTTCCCTTCTTTTCTTACAATTCTTCCCCCACACTCGCAAAAGTATCTCGATTGCTTGTCCCCTCTTACCGATACTGTTAGCCTTTATTCTCAATTCACACTTCCGACAGAATAAGGTTAAGTATAACCCTTTCCACTAAATAGAATAACTAATTTCTACAAAAATTTAGAGGAATTACACTATATTGATAATGTTAAATGATCCTCCCATCTTCATTTACATGTTTTTATCTCATGATTTTAATAAAAATAATATTTAAATAGTCATTAATGTAACTTTTAATTTTATAATTGTAATATTTAGATGGGCATTAATATTTATCTTTCATTATTTTTTTTATATTTTTAATAAAATAATACTTATTGCTCAATTATTATAATTCTTTTATTTTTATCTTTTTAGAATTTAATATTATATTTTTAATAACTTTTATTTATATTTATTTATATTTATAGAATAAAGAAGTTTAAAGAATAAGTTTTCTATTAAAAAAATAAAATAATAATCTCTATTTTACTTTTAAAACTACTTGTGATTTTTGTGTTATTCATCCTAATCTCATAAATTTAATTTTCTCCAAAAGGGAATTTGAAAGTATTTAATGAACAATAACTCAGAACTCTGTTTTTTATATCATAAATATTTTTAATTACAATTTTTTTCTCATTTTTTTCCTTCAAATAAGCATATTTATGCAATGACACCAGTCACAATCCATTTAAAACTATTAAAAACTTATGCATACTGGATTACAAATGTCAAGGAAGGGATATCTGAAAATCAGATAGTAGAAGACAAGTGTGTGATGTAGATTGAACGTTCGGTTTTGACAGTAGAAGTAAAATTCAGTTTCAAAATTTACACTACTCTCTGCATGCAATCATCTTCTTCCATCTATTGAAATTCATTTTCTCCTCATTCTCTCTACATCTCCTTCATCTTCTCTCTAGGAAATTCTCACATTTTTTTTTCTCCGATCACCATTCAGGCACTGTTTCTACTCCTCCGATGTCAAGGGCTTCCGTTTGAGCCGATCGGTTTTGGGTTCTGAGTTGGTAAGTTCTCTCTTTCCTCAGCCGTGTGGTTTTTCTTGAACATACAAACCAAGTTTCTGGGTGTATGGGTTTCTTTTCACATTCTGAACGATGTTCTGCTTTGGTATTTGCGTAGTTTCTTAAATCGTGAACCGTAGTCTTCAAAGGAATCTGGTGGTGAGCCTTTATCTGTAGAATTGTGAGTGTTCGGCTAGCTTAGAGGTAAGGGAAGCTTAAATAATTTGATTTAGATTCTTGCTTTGTATGGATGCATGTTCGTTGATTTTTGAATGAATATGAAAAATGGTTAGTTTAGAGGTAAGGGAAGCTTAAATAATTTGATTTAGATTCTTGCTTTGTATGGATGCATATTCGTTGATTTTTGAATGAATATGAAAAATGGTTGTTACTGCATTATTGACTGTATGAGGAACTGAAATGATATTGTGTTTGATGATTTGGTTGATGATGAAATATGGTATGTCGTTTAAAAGTATTGATGATTAATGAAAGCCATGAAATGGGTAGGGATGTTGTCGAGAGTCAGTATTGATCATTCAATTATACCAACGTTCGTTCTCAGTAGCGTTCGTTCTCAGTAGCGTTCGTTCTTAATAAGTGTTTGATATTAGATCATGTTGTCGAGAGTCAGTATTGACCATTTAATTATACAAGCGTTCGTTCTCAGTAGCGTTCGTTCTTAATAAGTGTTTGGTATTAGACCTTGTTGTAAAGAGTCAGTATTGACCATTCAATTATACAAGCGTTCGTTCTCAGTAGCGTTCATTCTTAATAAGTGTTTAGTATTAGACCATGTTGTCGAGAGTAAGTATTGATCATTCAATTATACCAACGTTCGTTCTCAATAGCGTTCGTTCTTAATAAGTGTTTGATATTAGATCAGCGCTCGTTCGATATAGTGTTCGGTTTTCTTGTGGACTCGGTTGGAACTGAATTTTTTCATTTGGAGAGAATTCTAGTTGAAGACTAGCTCGTTTCGTTTTGTAATATTTGTACTTAAGCATTCAACCAACGATATTCGTTCCTTGGTATTTGATTATAAACTTCAGTATATCTATATGTATTTGTATATTTCGTTCGTTCTTGAACATTAGTTAAATGATATCTTATATTTATCAAGCCTTTATTCTATAAGTTAAGTAATACTCGGTCTTACACCAAGCGCTCGTACTAAGTAAGTGCTCGGTCTTACACTAGGCGCTAGTTCTCATTTCCGTAATCTATCTTTATAATAAGACCGTTCGTCCAAACTCAATAGCGTTCGCTCTCTACAGTGCCCTGTCTTCGACTGACATTCGGTTTCCTTGATGTTTAACTCATTAAGAAGCTAAATATTTGTTGGCGTTCGGTTTCTTCATATGATTCCGTCAAGTGCTATTATTTGATGTCCTACAATATCTGTCTTAATTGGTTTCGGCCTAGAGTCTTAGTACTCGGCCTAGGCTTTACGGTGTTCGGTTTGAAATCTCAAGAGTCAGTTCATTAAATTGGCTTACTTGGAAAATAACGTTCGATTCTATTGGTCTTTGAGAAGTATTATTGTATTCGGTCCCTTTCACAACGAGTGAGTAACTCTCTCGATTTGATTAGTTTTAAGTTGGAGACATCTCGGTCTCACTCCAAGTTTTTAGTCTCGTTTTGGGTTAGAAACTAACGTTCGGTATTTGGTATCCTACGGGATCTTTATTCAAATTGGTTAAGTTGAAGTTTTAATGATGAAAAATGATGGAATATGATATGGATGAAATGACTTTGATTATGAAAGAGTATTCCGGGGAGGAATATCTCATGAATGGATATTGGAAATTGGTAAAGTATGAATGTGGATAAAGCTAAGCTGGCGGTTCATCGTGATATTCTGTGATTACTAGTTTCTCACGTAGAGAAGGGTGAGTCATGTGTGGGAATGACAGGAGGTCCTAGTCCTTATGGTTAATTTGGACAGATAGGACTAACCTCGGGTGACAGCTGTTGAGGGTATCCCAGTTACTACATCACCCGGGTGCACGAACACCGTAGCTACACAGAATTCATACAGTCCGGATAGTCATAGTCTAGTATTAGGCTTTGCATGAAAGAGTTAATGATTTATCTTGTTTAGTTGATTGTGTGAAATATATGTTGATACTTGAATTAAATTACATAAGCTTACCCTATTTCCTGTCTTGTCATGTATTCCCGTTCGTTCGTCCTTGTCATTGCGATGATCACCCTGTGGGTGGGAGCAAAAGGAAAAGAGTTGTTGGAAAAAGCATTGGAAGAGACGGACGTGAAGGTCGAACCTTAGGACGCACCGTCAGTTGTTGGCCTACTCTTTTGTAGGAGCGTTTGGTCATGCGTTCACAGGTTCCACGCTAGATTTGCTTTACTTACGAAACTAAAACATAACTTCCTAAATGATGCAGTTCAGAATTCAGTCATACTCGTAAAAAAAACCATCCCAAATTTCTCGTTCATCATACTACAATTCAGCACTTTTACTCTTGTAGACACTTTAGTTTGAATCTTACTTATCTTTCTAATAAACTAGAATTAATAGCTTCATGGTGCTAATTATGTTTATTATTATTTGATGTGAGTTAAGTGACCCCATGTTTATTGAGAAACCAGAGATCCAAAGAGAGTGTCCTTTGTCAGAAGTATTTCATAACTTTATCTTTTCCCAATACATAATCTTCTCTTGTGACTTGTCTGTCACCAAAAGAAAAGAAAGGTGTGCATGGTTTAAGCTGTACTTCTGTTCTCAATTGGAATGAAATGATTGAAATGTCATAAGTCCTCTTATATCTTTTTTACACTTTCCTCTTCAATTGCCTTTTCATTTTTTTATATTTTTTTTTCAGTCCACCACCCCATTCATGTTTCTTTGGAATAAAATCCAAGTTTGTGCACAACCAATAGAATACACTATTATCCACTCAACCACAAATTCGCCAAACCACTCATTCACATGCCTCACTTTCTCCTCTCCATTATCTTAATACAAACTAAGGCTTAGCAAACTCTTTTCTGTAAAGTTTTCTTAATTTATATATATAACATGTTTTTTAAAGTTGCTACATCAAGTGCAACTTGGGGTGATTCTTAGTCACTTAATAATTACTTCTGTATTGCTTTTAAAACGATTTTATATCAAACACATATTTCATATTGAAAAACAAGCATACACAAAATCAATCCAGCAGCTAAATCTGCATCGGAATGACCTTGATATGTACGTAAATCATACTTTTCATCCAGATAAAATATTAAAATCTTTTACCTTATTGCTGTATTTTGATTGCTATTCTAATAACAAAGCATTGAGTACTCTTGTTTGATAAAAGATAACTTAATGGAGTCATAATCTAGAATAGTTGTCTATTTGAGAGACATTTTGTAATGGGGCCCTTGGTAATTGACAGGATGATACCTTACCTCCATAATGGAGGTAGAATCGATGAATAGGTTGGATTGTTCCAATGAGGTGTATGGAAAGTGGCAAAACTAGAAGTAGCCAAATATGAGGTGGGTAATGGTAGATGTGTTGTTGGGCATTAGCAGAGCCATGTGCTAAGTAGAGACTGACACATCAGAATCTGACCCCTCAGATGACACATCAGAATCAGACCCTTCAAAAACGAGAGACTAATATAGAATATCAAGAGTCCCACCATGTGTTATAAAAATAAAATTTGATGCCTGTTATTATTATTATTATTGTACCTTTGCTTGGCTTCAGAACCACGTCCATTTAATGGAGAAGGCTAGGGACACATCACAGTACACTGCAGATGCAGCAGAGAGATCTATGAGACCCACGATTATGCTGAGTAAAAAGTATTGAGCCAAGTTGGAACATAAAACAAACATCATGCAGGCACTTATAAATAATAATAAAAACAAGACCAGATACCAGGCAAGGATGACATTAAAAGGAGTCACTGTCACCTTGTCCAACAGTATATTTATCTGCAATTCAAACTGAACAATAAAAAAATGAAAAGCAGACAATTGAAATGCCCAACGGCCAACTCCACCGACTAGAATTGAAAGAAATTGAGAAAGAGTAAAAGTGTAAGTCACCTTTTGCACCTATTATTAGCTACCATTTACAACAACCTAAGGCTCTGTATTCTAGATACTTGGGTGATTTTCAATTCAATTAGTATAAAAGACAAATAAAGTGTTGTACTTTTATCTCGTATTCTAAAACTATAAAAATTTCCGGTTAGGAATTTTGAAAGATAAGGGTCAAATTAACAAAATATATATATATATATATATATATATATATATATATATATATGCAACTTTGTTACATTTTTCTGTACACTTATGTACAATATTGTAGAGCTAGCCAAGTCTTTATGTAAAAGGAGATAGTAAGCCTATAATTAGCTATAATGATATTGAAGTTAACATTTAACTAAAATCTTAGTAGCTAAACAAAATGAAAACTCACTCTGTACAAAAAATTACTAACCAATCATAAATCATTCCCGTACATTTAATTAAGTACATAATATCCAACACACACTAATAAACACATTATTATAATATCAAATAAATATTTAAATAATATTTACATTATTTTTTAAAGTTTTTTAAAATGATTTTCTCTTTTTATAGAAATTCATCTTATATTTACACAACTTGTAAGAGAAACATATTTAAATATTTACATTACTTTTTTAAGTTTTCTAAAATAAACTTATCTTTTCGTATAAACACCTATTTTCATCTCTATCACTTCAGATATTTTCTTTTTATAGTATTATATTATATGCTAGGTATAATTCACAATCATCATAATTCAATATATAAACATATGGATCAGGTTTAAAAAAAAATCTACATGTATATGTTAAATCATATTATAATCATATTATAATCTATATATTATAATGTATATAATTTCAATTCATTCATTTAATAATTTAAATTCATTTATTTTAAAAAACATAAGAACCAAAGTGTCTAACTATCAATCCACTCATCTCATGTCAAAATTTGATTGACATCAACACCACAAATGCTCAACTCCCTTGGAACCAAAATACTATATTAGATTACTGTTCTAAGCACACTTTATATTGTTGGTTAGATTTTTCTAGTTTATGATTTTTCTTCTTTTTCCCAATAACTTTATAAATTGAGTTTTTGTCACTATTGCAGTCCGAGGATACGATAGCTGTTATTTTCGTTGATAGACATTGGTTCCTGAACCGAGGTATATTCAGGTGAGGCAAAAAGTGGTAGACTTTATACCTCGGTTCAGAACCGAGGCATAAAATGGTAGGATTATGTCTCGGTTCCTTACGAACCGAGGCCTTTTCTCCCCCTCTACTGCCTTGGTTGGAGCTTGAACCGAGGCAATAAGGTCCTTTTTTTTTCTTCGTCTTGAGGCCTACACCAAGAGCCATGAGGTAACAAGTTTGTGAAAGATTTCCATCAACAACCTACAACAAAAGAACATGTCAATATATAGCAATTGGCATCTGAAACATCAGTGGGTTATGGGTGAAAGTAAAATGGACACGAATAATCAAAATGCTATCCTTCATGTCATATCAAAACAAAAATAAAGAGAAACTTGCAAGGATAATTTTAGCCATCTGGAAAATAATTGCAAGTTGTTCTTTAAAGCATATGATCCCAAAAGTCAAAGGGAGTAAAACACTCACTGGATTAGTTGTTCTCCACCAAATTAACACAGTTAAACAGGGCAACACTTCCCTCGTAGCATGCATTAGTTGAATCAACACCCTCAATGTCAGTATTTCCGCATTTCTGTTCATTTCAAACAAATAAAGAACTTTCATTTATAGTGGAAAGTAAAGGAGAAATGGATGAAAGATCAAGAAAATGATAATATGACAGAAAAAATCCAATAAGATAATTAACAATGTAATTTTCCAATAAACAGTAAAACGTTATGAAGATGGTAACTGGTAACTATTAGGATAAAAAATGAACAGCAAGTAAATAGGCATTTAAACTACAATTAGAAGATGAACATGACAATCTACTGTGCCAACCTTTACTTTTGGGTTGAAGGAATTTACTTTGATTTTTTGAATAATATTCTAATCGTTATTATTAATAATAAAATAAATTCAAGTTACTAAACATAAATGCAAAAAGGACAAAATTTGAATCCAAATTGTAATATGCAGTAGAATTATTGAAGAGTAATTTGGAACGTTGAAAATCTAAATGTTATTCTTGTTCATATTATTAACTTCCACTTGGTTTGGAACGTTGAAAATAAGCAAAAAAAAAGGTAATTGAGTGAAACAAAAGCCAGGAACTTGAACCTTTGCCTTCTGTTAAGCTTACTGGGTTGAGGGTATTGTGCTCTTTGAAACTTTCTTCCAGAATAGCTGATTGGTCTTTGGAGAGTCTGAGTTTTTTCTTTGAGGTTTCGCCGTCTTCTTCGTCTCTGATTCCGCGGTAACAGGCTTTGTTCATGTCGTGTTCTTCGCCGTTGGGTTCTCGCTCGCTTCGCTTTCCGCTCACGCTCGAAACGGTGCTGTTCGGAGATGAAACTCCCGCTTCCTCTTCCATGTCCACAGTCGAAGGTAACCGATTCACGTCGATTCTGCGCAGGAACGATCGGGTTTCGCCTCTGCATGAGTTCGAATTTCGATCTGGATGCAAACCAAAAACCATTAAATTAGAGGGTCACGGATGTCGAGACAGAAAGTGAAGGGGCGAGAATAATATTTCTCTCCCTAGAACAAAAAAGGAGACCCAGTAAGCCGGATCAAAGTGAAGGAAAAAGTGGTGGAGAGAAAGGAAATAAAGAGATAAACTTGAACAGATCTGGAACATTGTTTGCATGCAAATAAAAAGGAAAGGCATTATTTTTATTTATTTATTTGGAAAGTGGAGGAATTTTAGGACATGCCGGAGGAGGCGAAAGCGTCGTTCCAAGAGGGCGGTGCAACGACGGCGGTCTGCAGCGGCGTGAACTCGTCAAGCGGAGCACCAAAGCAGCAGCAATGGAGGGCGAGAAGATATGAACAGTAGAAAGAGAGCGCGGGACGAAGAAGAAGAAAATGAAGGGTGAGACGAAGAAGAAGAGAGCGTGCACGATGAAGAGAAGAAATGAAAAGTAGGGTAAAAACTTTTGAATCTGGGTAGAAATGCAAGAGCTATTACCTCCGTTCTACCACCGACCGAATCAATACACCCATTATGCCCTGGTTAAGTAACAACCCGATGCCTATTCTCCTCTAAAAAAAAATCATTAATGGCAGTTTTTGTAATTTTCTTCACCTTTTACGCCTCGGTTCTACAACAACCGAAGCATAAACAACTTTATACACCGGTTTTGCAGCAACCGATGTCGTAGTGCAAAGCAGGTCAGGTGACAGGGAAAATGTGAGATTTTGACAGACTATTAGGCTTCGGTGCTTCCTTTAACCGAGGTAATAGTATATATGCTTCGTTTTTACATTTAACCGAAGCCTATTTGGCGAGGTTAAACACCGTTTTTTTACTAGTGCGTCTTTCATTTCTAGTTGTAACAGATTGTTAAAGTTTACTAATTTAGCGATTATTAAACGTATTTTTATAACACACTTAAGATTAGCATACAGATTTAAAAAGTGGTAAAAACAGTCGAATTTAGGTTCACTGGGGTTGACATTCAAGTTCATCACTCATATAATTTTCTACTAACACAATTCCTCAAAATTAAGCATGGACATCCTAGGCGCATACAAGCCTCTGATTCCTCAGATGACAATTTCTGAATCATTCAAACTAAATCACTAATCCCTTAGCAAATTCAGTTCTCAGATTTGCCTTAAACACAATGTCACAGATGACTAAAAGTTCCAACCTATGTCTAGAATTGAAATCCCTTAGTTGTTCTATCCTAGGTCCGCGGTCTCATGCATTTCCCAATGATTTAACCGTTCAATTAGCTCAGATTTCCATCGTAGGCATGAATAATCAAGATAGAACACAAAATTCATACAAGATCATGTATTAATAGATAAATTACAAAGAGTTTCAGAACTTTACTCTCAACCCCAGTGAAATGGAGTTTTAGCTGCACATATGCATCCCAAAAGCAATAATTGATGGATTGGATGGTAGAAAGTGGTGGTTTTGCACCTTGGAATCACCCATACACGAGCTAGACGCGAGCTGCAGCGTTCCCACTGTCTCTTCCCTCCTCTCTGGTTCAGTTTCGCGACATTTTAAAGGGAAGGACCTTAAGTGAATTCTCGCTGGGCGACAAGCCTTCACTCGCTGGGCGAGTGGCCTCTTCTCGCTGGGCGACTGGTGTCTTCTCGCTGGGCGACTGGTGTCTTCTCGTTGGGCGACTGGTACAGGCTCGTTGGGCAATAGGTGTCGGCTCGCTGGGCGACTGGTACAGGCTCGCTGGGCGAGGAGCTTCTGCTGGCTGGGCGAGTGATGCACTCCCAGTCTTTGATATTATCCAATCCTTATTCTTGGATATAAACATACAAAAGCATCAATACACATTTAAACATTCAAAACTATACTTACATCAACATTTATATACTTTTCATTCTTAAACTACTCAAAAGCACAACATTTTAAGTAACAAATACAAGTAAAGTTTACATTTATCAAGTCCCCCAAACTTATATATTTTCATGTCCTCATGAAAATAAACAATAACAAAAGAAAACAAACCCAGAAGAGCAGTTGATATTCCATCACATAATCTTTGTCACAAAAGTAAGGATTGTACCTACATCTCCAAATATTCAGATCAAATGTTATAATTTCTATATTAACAAGTTCTTGAATCCATAATGATAAGACAACCAGAAAAAGAATAATACAACTATGCTCAATCAGTGTTTATCTCAACCTGTAAGTGTTTACAACTCCAATTCACACTCAGATTGTCATCAACTACTTCATCAACTTTTGCAAGTCATCTCATACACAATTCACACATTTTGATTTAAATCAAAAGGACTTTCTCAGGTTATAACTTGGCTTGGCTAGAAGAAACATGGTTTTACAAGGAAACAAAACCGCACTAAAGAAGAGGAGAACAAGAACATAACAACATTGAAACTTTATTTATCAACTACCTCTTCATTCATCACATAACACATTGATTTTTTTTAATCAGTTTAAGACTCAATTGATTATGATTTCCCCCAAACTTAATTTCTACCTATGTCTTGACAAATATGTTTCTTATTCTCTTCTTCTAGAGTGTTGGATAAGGTAGATTGTTCTGTAATATGCTCAGGGTTCACAAAAAATATATATAAGGCTCAAACAAGATAACAAAGGATGAATATTCACATATGGGTAGTCATCTGGCCAAGTAGTTAATTTCAAAAACAAAAAAAACTGCCTTTCTCATTTCTAAACCAGAATGTATTTGTATTAATAAGAATTATGCAAAAACCAAATTCATAGCAATAAAAACTTCTCACTTGCTCTCAGAGCTTTCTCAGTACACTCAGTTATTCAACTTCTGGGTCACAATCAATTAGATCCAAGAACAAATCATATATAATCATAACACAAGTTCTAAAACTCAGATTTTGCAATAACAATCTCACAATCATGCCAGTTATGATGGAAAGAATTCAAAACTCATAATCAAACTTCAAACAAACATTTCACAATCAAATCATTGCAAAAACATAATTCAATCCACACAACCAAACATATTCAATTCAAGTAAATTGACAATAAAAGAACTGAAACCAAAAATTGAGATATAGTTAGAAAGCTGGGTTGCCTCCCAGTAAGCGCTTGTTTAACGTCTTTAGCTTGACACTAAAAAAATCTCTGTGGTTGAGCCACTGGTTTGAAATCATCCTCCATGAATATTCTATGCATGCAAGGACTTATTCCTTTCAGATCAGAAATTGACCAACCTACAACTCCTTTGTTTACTTTTAAGACTTCAATTAACTTCTCTTCCTCCAGAGTGGATAAAGCATTGCTGATGATCACAGGTTTATTATCATCTTTTTCAAGAAAAACATACTTCAAATGTGAAGGTAACAACTTCAATTCCAGCTTCTTTTCTTTTATCTCTTCCTCAGTCTTTAATTCTCCAATCTCCACTTCATCAGATGGAATCTCCTTTAAAGGATCTAGATTCTGTATACATTCATCAATTAATTTCTCTTCCTCTGCATGTAAGAATTCACAAGCATCAATAAGAGTTCTTTCAAGAGGTGATGATATATGCATCGTCTTCTGTGTAATCATGCAGACTTCCTCAAGTTCATCAGTTTGAAAACACGTATCTTCATCATTTGGGTGAGACATTGCTTCAAAAACATTGAAATTTACTTCTTCATTCTCAACTCTCACTTTAAGTTTCCCATCATCAACATCAATTAACACTCGAGCGGCCTTCATGAATGGCCTTCCCAGAATCAAAGGAATTTCCGTATCTTCTTCCATTTCCATGATAACAAAATCCACTAGAAATAAGAATTTGTCTACCTTTACCAAAACATCTTCTACTACTCCATGCGGATATTTGATCGATCTATCTGCCAATTGTAGAGTCATGTGTGTGGGCTTCAACTCTAATTCTCCAATCTTTTTAAACATTGACAGAGGCATAAGATTGATGCTGGCTCCAAGATCAATTAACGCCTTCCCAATAGCCAGTTTACCAATGGTGCATGGAATTGTAAAACTGCCTAGATCTTTAAATTTTGGTGGGAGCAACTTCTGAATGATAGCACTACACTGGCCCTATACTTCTATAGTTTCTTCCTCAATATACTTTTTCTTCTTTGTGAGCAAATCTTTCATGAATTTCGAATAAGAAGGTATTTGTTTCAGTGCTTCTGAGAATGACATCTTGATTTCCAACTTTTTGAAAATATCAATGAAACTCTTGAACTGTCTTTCCTTCTCCTTTCTAGAGAAAACCTTTGGATATGGAAGAGGTTTCTCGTACACATGTTCTTTCTTTTTCTCTCCCTCTCTCTCTTTCTCACTTTCTCTATCCTCTTTCTCTTTTTCTTTATCTCCCTATTTACTCATCTCATCTTTTTCTTCACTCAATTTTTTCTCATTCTCTCTTTCTTCCAGAATTCTTCCTGATCTTGTAGTAATAACTTTATAGTCTTCCTTTGGATTTACTTCAGTGTTAGCCACAAATTTCTTCTCTAGTTTTTCTTCCAACTTTTAGCTAATTGACCCACCTGAATCTCCAAATTCCGAAGTGAGGCTTTTGTACTTTTATGGTTGGAAATTGATACCTGCATAAACTGCTGAAGAGTTTCTTCCAGTTTTGAAGTTCTTTCTGTCAGAGTAGGTTGTTGCTGAAAGTTCTGTGGAGGTGGTCTGTTGAACGGAACAACTTGTCCCATACTCGGATGAGGTCTTCATCCTTGATTAAAACTTTGACGTTGATCATAATTCGTCTGAAGACCTTGATTTCCCATATAATGTACTTCTTCATGAGACATGCTTTGCACTACACATTGACCATTATTATGATCTCCTCCGCACAATTCACAACTTTGAACCATCTGATGTTGAGCTTGAGAAACATTCTGCAGTTCTTTAGGTAGCTGAGATAACTTCTTCATTAATGTCTCAAGTTGCTGAGTCATAATCTTGTTTTGAGCTAGTAAAGCATCTTGAGATTGAAGTTGAAGAACACCTTTTTGTTGAAATTGAGCTCTTTCACTCTGAACTTCATTATCATTTGCAGCCATGTTTTCAATCAGTTCATGTGCTTCTTCAGGCGTCTTCCATCTGATACTACCTCCAGCTGATGCATCTAACATTAACTTTGTTTGAGATTTCAGCCCTCCAAGAAACAGATTTAGTAGTGTAGGCTCATCAAATCCATGAGTAGGGGTTTTTCTCAGTAGGCCTTTGAATCTATCCCATGCTTGACCTAGAGTTTCATCAACATCTTGTTGAAAAGAAGAGATCTCCTGGTTTCCCTTATTGACTTTGGATTGAGGGAATAACTTATTCAGAAATTTAGCAACTACATCATCCCAGATTGTCAGACTATTCTCTGGAAAGGAATTCAGCCACATTTTTGCATTACCAGCCAATGAGAATGGAAATAAGCTGAGTCAGATTGCTTCATCTGGAACCTGGTGAATCCTCATTGTATTAAGATCTCCATGAAAGTAGCCAAGTGAGTGTATGGATTCTCGTGGGATAATCCATGAAACTGATTGTTCTGCACCAGATGAATAAGAGCTGGCTTCATCTCCATGTTAGCAGCATTCACCACTGGTCTTGCAATACTATTGAAGTGTAGAGGTCCTGAGAAAGTATTATAGTCTGCAAGAGTACGTCTTCCTTGCCCAGAACCTTCTCCAGTACGATTATCTTCCATTTCTTCTTTTTCTTGACTAGATGGAGAGTCCAGAATTTCTTCAGAAATAAAAGAGGTTTCTCTGGATTCTCTACTTTGTCTCCTCCTTCTACTGTTGTTCCTTCGAGCAGTTCTTTCAATTTCCGGATCAAAAAGTAGATTTTCAACCTGTTCTCTGCTTCTCATACAAAACACAATCTAAAAAGACACAATTTCTACAGATGATAACAATTATGCACAAAAATTCAAATACGATCACAATAAACACTTAAACAAAAGATAGCTAAAATCAACTAAACCAGATAAACAACACCCAATAAACAAAGACAAAAACAAATCCCCGGCAGCGGTGCCAAAAACTTGTTGAGACCTCGGCAAGCGTATCGAATCGTTCAAGTAATAAACGGGTAAGTTCGGATATCGTTTCCTAAGAGATTTGTTTAGATTCACTGATTGTTAAAGTTTACTAATTTAGCGATTATTAAACGTATTTTTATAACACACTTAAGATTAACATACAGAATTAAAAAGTGGTAAAAACAGTCGAATTTCACTGGGGTTGGCATTCAAGTTCATCACTCATATAATTTTCTACTAACACAATTCCTCAAAATTAAGCATGGACATCCTAGGCGCATACAAGCCTCTGATTCCTCAGATGAAAAATTTTGAATCATTCAAACTAAATCACTAATCCCTTAGCAAATTCAGTTCTCAGATTTGCCTTAAACACAATGTCACAGATGACTAAAAGTTCCAACCTATGTCTAGAATTGAAATCCCTTAGTTGTTCTATCCTAGGTCCGCGGTCTCATGCATTTCCCAATGATTTAACCGTTCAATTAGCTCATATTTTCATCGTAGGCATGAATAATCAAGATAGAACACAAAATTCATACAAGATCATGTATTAATAGGTAAGTTACAAAGAGTTTCAGAACTTTACTCTCAACCCCAGTGAAATGGAGTTTTAGCTACACATATGCATCTCAAAAGCAATAATTGATGGATTGGATGGTAGAAAGTGGTGGTTTTGGACCTTGGAAGCACCCATACACGAGCTAGACGCGAGCTGCAGCGTTCCCACTATCTCTCTCCTCCTCTCTGGTTCAGTTTCGCTACATTTTAAAGGGAAGAACCTTAAGTGAATTCTCGCTGGGCGAGTGGCCTCTTCTCGCTGGGCGACTAGTGTCCTCTCGCTGGGCGACTAGTGTCCTCTCGCTGGGCGACTGGTACAGGCTCGCTGGGCGACTGGTACAGGCTCGCTGGGCGACAGGTGTCGGCTCGCTGGGCAACTGGTACAGGCTCGCTGGGCGAGGAGCTCCTGTTGGCTGGGCGAGTGATGCACTCTCAGTCTTTGATATTATCCAATCCTTATTCTTGGATACAAACATACAAAAGCATCAATAGACATTTAAACATTCAAAACTATACTTACATCAACATTTTTATACTTTTCATGAGAATAAACACTAAACTACTCAAAAGCACAACATTTTAAGTAACAAATACAAGTAAAGTTTACATTTATCAAACAGATAACACCAAAACATCATTACAGAGAATGAAGAAAGTTTGTGTTAAGTTTGTGTTTTTCTTACCTTTGATGAAGCCCTTGTGCAAATCTTCTTCTCTTCTTCTCCCAACAAACATGATCATATGTCTCCAACAAGCTCTGCACTTCTTCTCTCTTTAGTTTCCATAAGAGCCTTGAGCTCTTTTTCTCACTCGCGTGTGACGAACACAACTTCTCTGGCAGAAGCTTTCCCAAGAGATATTTTATCTCTTATGGGCTCTAAAGAGTGGGCCTTTTGTTTAAAGGTTGATTGGGCCTTATTACCAATATGGTATCAGAGCAGGTTTAATACCTGCTCTGCTTGCGCTGCCCCAGAATTCATTCATGTTGTTTATTGGTTTATTTTTTGGACTCTTCTTGCTTCTTGCTGTAATGGATCACATGAATCAGTCCACCAATCCTGCCAGTCCTTTCTATCTACATCTTGGGGAGAATCCAGGACTTACCCTCATGTCTCAAGTCCTAAGTGAGACTAATTACTCTTCTTGGAGCAGAAGCATGAGAAAAACTTTTATTTCCAAAAACAAGATCAAGTTCATTGATGGGTCAATAAAAAAACCTCAAAGAAGTGAAGTTTTAATCGATGCATGGGAAAGATGTAACATGATGGTTCGTTCCTGGATTATAAAGACATTTTCTCCACAGATTGCAGAAAGTGTGATATATGTTGCAGAAGCCAAAGAATTATGGGATGAATTTAAGGAAAGATTCTCTAAAGGTGACTACTTTAAAATTTCTGATTTACTTCAAGACATTCATTCAATCAAACAGGGAGAAAGAAGTGTTAGTCAGTTTTTCACATATTTAAAGATCCTTTGGGAAGAATTGGAATCCCTTAGACCCATACCTAGTTGTACGTGTGACATCTCTTGCAATTATGAGCTCTCAAAGATTTCTCTGAAATACAGAGAAATAGAACATGTTATATGTTTCTTAAAGGGGTTGAATGATACCTATAACACTGTGAGAACTCAAATCCTCTTGATGGATCCCCTCCCCAACATCAATCGTGTTTTCTCCCTCATCATGTAGGAAGAAAGACAGGATACTAGAACTGTGAACTAGAACTGGTCTGCTGAAACCAAAATTCTAGCTAATGTTGCTGACGAAAACAACACTTGGAGACCTGACCAAACCTGGAAAAACCAAGGGTGTGGTGCTGGATCACGTGGCCAAGGAAGAGGGAGAGGAAGAAATCCTAACTATGGAAAATAGTGTTCCCACTGTCACAAAATGAATCATATTGTGGATGAATGCTATTCCAAGCACGGTTACCCACCTTGGTATAAGAAAACTGACAACAATCAAGACCAAAAAAAATGACTAGAATTCAGCCAATATCTGCTAGAGCAGTTCTGGTCCACAAGGTGTTCAACCCACTCACTAGTTCAGCACCAATGCTGCCTCCAATTCCTTTACCCCAGAGCAGATGCAAAAGCTTGTCAGAATGATATAAAAGGTTGATGAATCTACTCACAAGGTCAATCAGATGCAGAGAAATAACATAGAAGACAAACAAGGTATTTTTTTTGGATTATTGACACTGGGGCTACTGATCATGTGACACATGAGAAAAGGAACTTTGTCACTTTTTATATAATTAAGCCTATTTTTGTCAGACTCCCAAATAACTCTATTATCACTACTGAACATGCAGGAACTGTCCAATTCTCTAAAGCTTTTGTTATTTTTAATGTTCTATATATTCCTGATTTTTCTTTTAATTTGATTTTTGTCCAAAGTCTTATCAAAGACTTAAACTGCAGTCTAACTTTTTCCTCTGAGATTTGTCAGATAAGGGAGAATTCTACATTGAAGATCATTAGGTGTGCTAATCCTTACAAAGTTCTTTATTACCTACAAGCCTTTCCCAATCCCGACCAAGATTTTATTTCAAAGTCTGCTTTCTGTGATAAACATGTTGATGTAAATTTGTGGCACTATAGGTTAGGCTATCCTGGACACAAGACTGTAAAACAAATATGTGAGAGTTTTCCTTATATGAAAATGAGTCCTGACATTGTTTATGATACTTGCCACTATGCTAAACAACATAAACTGCCTTTTCCTAGAAGTGCTTCTTTGTTTACTGAATGCTTTGAAATGATTCACTGTGATATATGTGGTCCTCTTTCTATTTCTTCTATTCATGGTCATAAGTATTTCTTACTATAGTTGATGACTATAGCAGACATACCTGGACTTTTTTAATGAACAATAAAGGCCAAACTAGAGATTTATTGCAAACCTTTATTGTTAAAATTAAAAATCAGTTTGATTAAACGATTAAAACTATTAGGTCAGATAATGGTCCTGAATTTAATTGTGTTAACTTGTATAATTTGTATGGCATGAACCATCAAAATAGCTGTGATGAAACTCCTGAACAAAATTTTGTTGTGGAGTGTAAACACCAACACATCCTTAATGTGACCCGTAGTCTCCTTTTTCAATCTAATATGCCTAATGCCTATTGATCCTATGCTTTCAGTCATGCAGTTTACCTCATAAATAGGTTACCTTCCCCCATTCTTAATAACAGAACTCCCCATGACCTTGTCTACAATACTCCTCCCACTTATTTGAATTTGAAAACCTTTGGGTGCTTATGCTTTGCTTCCACTCTTGAAAACAGTAGAAATAAGCTTGACCCAAGAGCTAGGAAGGGAATTTTCCTTGGTTACAAGCGTGGTGTCAAAGGTTACATTGTTCTTGACATCAACACTAGAGAACTTTTCATAAGTAGAAATGTTGTCTTTTAAGAAGACATTTTTCCCTACAAAGACCAGTAAAGCAGCAGAGAAATCAATGACAAAGAAGCAGACAAAACTACTTTTCTTAATGATCTTCTAGGTAACTACAATTCAATTGATGATGAGAGACATGTTGAAACAGACACAAATGATCAAAGGAAGACACAACAAACTGCCACTGACAACAATAACAATGACAACACGGCTGATAGTGAACAAAATCATAGTTGCAGAGATCTAACAGAGTTAGAAGGGCTCTAGGGTATCTAAATGACTATGTGCATCAGTTCAATCAATCCTTATCTATGAAAAACAATTTTAAAACCCCTTGTCCCATTTCTGATCTATTGTCCCGTGAATCTTTGTTAGGAAAACACTTGAAGTATACTATGGCCATCACTGCAAATAATGAACCTCACTCTTATAATGAAGCCAAAAACATGTATGAATGGGTAGAAGCTATGCAAAGAGAAATCAAGACCTTATAGGACAATAATACTTGGTATTTAGCACAATAGCCTCCACGAAAAAACTCCCAATTGGTTGTAGATGGATGTACAAGACTAAATACAAGGCTGATGGCACTATAGAAAGACATAAGGCTCGCCTGGTAGCAAAAGGCTATACCCAACAAGAAGGGATAGACTATTTGGACACCTTCTCCCCTGTTGCCAAGCTCACTACTGTTAGATTACTCATTGCTCTTGCAGTGTCAAATAACTAGTTTCTACATCAACTTGATGTGGACAATGCTTTCCTACATGGGGACCTAAATGAAGAAGTTTACATGGAGCCACCACCTGGTCTTAATGTCCATGAAAATGGTCAGGTTTGCAGGCTTACTAAGTCTCTATATGGACTAAAACAAGCCAGTAGACAATGGTTTGAAAAATTATCCTCTTTTCTCATTTCTACCAACTATACTCAATCTAAGTCTGATCACTCACTTTTTACCAAAAAGACACATACATATTTCAAAGCCCTACTTGTCTATGTAGATGACATCATATTGGCAGGGAATTCCTTGACAGAAATCAACCACATGAAGACTCTTTTGCATAACATATTCCAAATAAAGAATCTGGGAGNCTTCTTGCTCCACTTTCAATGCTCAAACCACTTCCTAGGAGGCTACCAAAGTAGGAGAAGGATTCTGGTACTGGATGCCCCAAACAGTTTGCACATACACTCCAAAACTCAGCAAAATCACACCAAACAGATTAAAAAAATCTGCACCAAATTTCTGCACACTGCACCAGTATAGGCTGCTGTATTGAACACTTTAGATGCCAAAAAAAATAGACACTACAATTTGGAACAGCACACCAATGAAAGGTACACAAAAGGAACTTATCAAGGGCACTAGAATGGATGAAGAAAGCAAGAAAAACACAAGCACAGTCAGAAATTCTTCCAATACAAACTGTTTGATAATTTTCAAAGTGTTTGATAAAATGCCTCACTGACTTTCAGCTTTGTTTTTCAAGACTTTTTTCTGGATTGGTTGGTTCTAACAGCTTTTTAACACTTGATTCTTCTTCTTTTGATCATGTATTTTCATTTTTAAACATTGAACCAGCTTTTTCACAATCCCACAATGTAATTTAACCAGAATTATCAAAACAGTGGCTGGAAAAAAAAACAGAAACTGCACCAGAAAAATGAACTAAAATGGTGGTTTTGGAACCCAAAATGAGTAGCAGTGTTTCAGCAGCTTGGATGAATGTTCAAACAACTTTTATTCATGATATTAAACATGTTTAAACTCTTAAACAGCTGAATTAATGCTTACTACTCAAATTCACTGGTCCACTTCCAATTTTAACTCAAAATTGATGGTTTAAGTATCCAATCTGCATATAACTTCAATTTTGACCAAATGAACAGTATTAGCAACTTTTAATCATCCATTTAGACTTGTTCAAACTGTCCAAACACACAGAAATAGCAGGATTCGAAAATCACCCTTGCTATGGCCAATTTATGCAGCAAAAACCATCAATGAACCAACCAAATTTAGCTTTTCATGGAATCAAAAACTGGACAGCAAAGGCAATGACTCTAAGAAGTGTATAAACACAGATCTAAGCTAGATTTAATATGCTTAGCATGACCAAACTCAGATTAGACCAAATCAAGTGTATTAGCACGGTGAAAAGCTAGAAGTTCAAGCTGAAATGGTGAATGGTTAAGGATTTTGAGCAACCACACTATGCATATTGCATTTTAGTGCTTGTTTTGGTTTGCTATACCTTAAGACACATTCAACAACATTACACAATGTTGTACCAAGCTCCAGAATCAAAAGAAAACCACTGAAACAGTTTTAGAATTTTAGCACCAGATTTGAATTCTGTATCAGAATTCACAATGGAAAACAAAACAGAATTGCATTTTGATGCTTCAGCTTGTATAACCCAGGCTAGATCAAGTCCTCATTGCCTTATTTGGTATATATACAGCTTGTTTAGCACTTGCAAATCAATTAAAACGAAATAATCAGCAGAAAAGAAAACTGAACAGAGACAAAAAACAAATACTGCAACAGTAAATTGCACAAGACTTAAAACAATACAGAATTGAAATGTAAAGCTGGAAATGACCCAAACAAGAAGGTTTCACCGATTAAAATGAAAGGACAATATAACACACAAAGGAAACTAAAATTGAATGACTGGAAAAGCAATACAGAATTGAAAACAACAGCAAAACAGAAACAGAAACAGAAACAGAACAAAACAGAAACAGAAACAGACTGGACTGAAATTAAACAGCAGAATGGAAAGGCACTTAGCTATGGTTTGCGTGGACAACCAGAGCTCTGATACCACTTGATGGAAGCTTATCCATGCTTGAATGACCTGGCCTTGCAGACAAAGCATGCAGCGGATGAAAAACAGTATTGATGCAGTGGATGAAAAAGCAGAGTTGATGCAGTGGCAATTGAGTGAAATTGATTGATGGTTGGTGTATTTGAGTGGACTAAGTATGTGTGGGAACCTCACAGCTCAGAAGGCCTTCCTACAATGGAAGGAAGCTAGAGGAAAGGGAAGAGATAGAGAGAATAAATGACTCAAGAGCAATAGGGCTGGAAATTAAATTCAGCAGCATTTACTAAGCTCAAAAGTAACCCAATACAAAGAAAAGGCCCTCTTATTTATAGGTGAAGAGGAGCCTAAATTCTGTTTGTAATTCCCTCCTAAAATTCAAATTATTCAGATTTTGATCAAGCAAAAACCATGCTTCATTCCAGCTCATCCAGCAAGGTGTGTGCTTCCTTCCAAATCAGCCAACATTCACGTGGAAAATGCTGGTGCATGCCGTAAGCACCTCCTTTGCTTTTTGGCTCCTTTGCTTGGTTCTTTCTTGGATGGCTCAATCATATTCTCCAAGATTTATTAATTCCTACAAAACAAAATATAAGTGCTTTAGTTAAGAGAAGAAGGATTTTTATAAGTAACCTTCCATAGAAGTAAAATGTTAGATGATCCTTCTTCTTCTTGAATCTTCCTAGCCATTGCTCTAGTAAGAGGTCCAATGTGATTTCTTGATGGTTTTCCATCAAATACTGGATGGATTTTAGTGGTTGGGGGTAGCAACAATTTGTAAGCAACCTGGCCAATTCTTTGATTAACAGGGAAAGGACCAAAAAATCTCATACTCAGCTTCTGATTTTTCCGAAGAGCTACAGAGTGTTGTCTATAGGGCTGCAGTTTAACCAAGACCAAGTCACCAATTTGTAATTCCATGAACCTCCTTTTCTTGTCAGCCTGTTTCTTCATGTATTTTTGAGCTTTGTGGAGATTAACTTTCAATTTGTTGATTGTTACATCTCGTTGCAGTAATTGTTCTTGAACTGAAAGAGAATCATGTGGATTAAGGTTGTATTTCACCAAGGCAGGAGGATCTCTTCCATACACGATCTTAAAGGGGGTCATTCCGCAACTATGGTGATAAGAAGTGTTATACCAATACTCAGCCCAAGGCAACAACTTTGCCCAATCTTTAGGAGATTCATAAGTGAAACACCTCAAATACATTTCCAAACATTTGTTTAAGGATTCAGATTGGCCATCGGACTGTGGACGGTATGCAGTGGACATGTTCAAAGAAGTACCACTTAATTTGAATAACTGCTGCCAAAAATGACTCAGAAAAACTTTGTCCCTATCCGAAACAATAGTCCTAGGAATGCCATGTAGTTTTACCACTGATTTAACAAAAATTTCTGCAGCTGATTTACTAAAGTAATCAGCCTTTAAAGGGGAAAAATGGCCATATTTAGATAATCTGTCAACAACTACCAAGATGACCATAAAGCCATTTGAAGAAGGGAGGCCCGTGATGAAATCCATAGCAATGTCTTCCCAAATTTGCTCTGGAATGGGGAGTGGTTGTAACAGACCAACAAGGAGAGTGTGAGACATTTTTGCTTATTGGCAAATCAAGCAATTTTGAACAAACTGTTGTACATCTTTGTTCATACCCTTCCAATAAAATTGAGCTGCAATTCTAGCCAAAGTTCTTGTAAAACCAGCATGCCCTCCCATCAATGAGCTATGAAACTCATGTAAAATCTGTTGGATCAAAGCATGAGATTGAGGAATAACTAAACGACCCTTCCAGAAGAGTAAATTATCATGCACTGAATAATGGGGGTGAGGAGGCTGATTTAACAAACACAAGTCTAGAATACCCTTAAGATGAGGATCCTGAGAAACAGCTTCCCGTAATGCATGCAGAATCTGGAAATTAGGTTGAGACCACGCCATGAAACAAGATCGAGAGAGAGAATATGCAGCAATATTATCTTTCCCCTGCTTATATTCAATGGTAAAATCATATCCGAGCAATTTGTGCAGCCATTTTTGTTGTTCTGGGGTCTAAATAGCTTGCTCCGTTAAGCTTTTTAAGCTCTTTTGATCTGTTCGAATCATAAAATTTATGGCCCAGGAGGTAATGACGGAACTTGGCAATGGCTTCTGTGATAGCAAAAAATTCTCTAGTGTATGTGGATTGTTTTTGCATGGCAGCCGAAAACTTCTTAGAGAAAAATGCAATCGGATGATGCTCTTGGCTGAGAACTGCACCGATTCCCACTCCTGAGGCATCTGTTTCTAAGACAAAAGGTTTCGAAAAATCGAGCATAGCCAAAACAGGGGCTTGGGTGATTGCCAATTTTAATTGCTCAAAAGCTACATAAGTCGACGGTGTCCACTGAAAATTGTCTTTTTTTAATAAATCGGTGAGAGGAGCGGCCACCACTACATAATTTTTTATGAAGCGTCTATAATAGCCTGTAAGGCCAAGGAAGCCTCACAACTGCTTCAAGGTGTTAGGACATGGCCAATCCATCACAACTTGCATCTTGCTTGTATCCATTGCCACTCCTAAGCCGGAAACAATGTGGCCTAAATAGTTCACTTGTTGAAGACCAAAAGAGCATTTAGATAGTTTGGCAAAGAGTTGATGTTGCTCAAGTTTCTGCAAAACAACTTCAAGATGCAGTAAATGAGCAGACCAAGAAGAGTTGTATACTAGAATATCATCAAAAAACACAAGAACAAATTTCCTCAACAAGCCTTGGAAAACGTCATTCATCAAGCTCTGAAATGTGGCAGGGGCATTGGTGAGACCAAATGGCATTACAACCCATTCATAATGACCTTGGTGGGTTCTAAAAGCTGTTTTGAATCTGTCCTCTTCCTTTACCAAAATCTGGTGGTATTCCGAACGCAAGTCCAATTTAGAGAAAAATTACGCTCCATGTAACTCATCGATGAGTTCATCTACGATTGGGATAGGAAAACTATCCTTAATAGTGATAACATTCAATGCCCTATAATCAGTACAAAAACGCCAAGTTCCATCTTTCTTCTTAACCAGAATAATTGGTGATGAAAAAGGACTAGTGCTAGGTACAATAAGTCCTTCCTTCAACATCTCTTGGACCATTATTTCAATCTGGTGTTTCTAGCTGTGGGGATACCTGTATGGCCTCACTTTCACTGGTTCCGATCCTTGTAACAAGGGAATAGAATGGTTCTTTGACCTACTAGGAGGCAGCCCCGAAGGAACAGAAAAAACCACCTTATATTTATTCAATAACAACACCAATTCAGGGTCGACATCGTGGTGTAATTTCAACTGTTGCTCTGGAAAACCGTCTAATTGTTCGAATTGTAATGTAAAAAGCTCAACTATGGCATGTGTATGAGTCATACGTTTGAGATGATGAAACTGAGCTTGTACCGGTAAAGTGTTTTGCTCCTCATGCAATGTGACAAAATGATTGCCTAAATAAAATTTCAGTGTAAGAGTGCTGTAATCTGAAATATGAGGTCCAAGGGTGGCTAACCAAGCAGCTCCCAAAACTAAATCAGCCCCAGTAATAGGTAGTAAATATACTGGCAATGTCAAAAAGTGACCCTGAATTCGGACTTCCAAGTCTTTAACCAATCCTTCAGCAACTAAAGTATTGTCATTGCCAACTAGAACTTTAAAATTGGAGATTGGCTCAATGGGCAGCTTTAAACAATGAGCGATTCTGGGCTGCAGAAAATTATCACTCGAGCCACTGTCAAGTAAAACGTGAACTGTAATGCCATTAATTAAACCTTGGAATTTCATTGTACCCAGTCCAGAAGCTCCTTTTAAAGCATTATAAGATAGGTGGTGTTCTTGTAACAAGTTTAATTCACCTTGTTGCTCTGTATCCGGTGGTTCGGGTGGTAAGTCTGCAGCATCCGCGTCTTGGCATTGTAGAAGCAGGTATTGCTTGTTGGGACATCGATGGTTAGGAGAAAATTTCTCCTCACATGTATAACAGAGCCCTTTTTCCCTTCTCAGTTGCATCTCAGCTGGGGTGATTCGCTTGATATGGGTATTTCGGATGGTGGTGGAAGCTGTAATCGGAGTTGGAAGCAAGGGTGGTAGATTTGTGGATTTAATGGTTTGGTGTATAGGCTGGCTAGTGTTTGCGGTTAGTGTTTTGGCTGTTGTATAAGGTTGATATGGTTTGGCTTTGGTCATGCATTTTTCTTCATACAATTTAGCTAAGGAAACTGAGCGAATCAATGTTGAAGGGGATTGAGCAATTACATCCCTTCGAATATCCGGTTTTAACCCTCCAATAAAACAATCTAACAAGGCTTTAGTGGTGACACCTTGGACACGGTTAGCCAGGGCAGTAAATTTGACATAATATTCCTGCACAAAATTTGTTTGGGTCAACTTAAATAAATTGGATCGAGAACACTCATAGGGAGAAGGACCAAATTCCAATTCTAGCGCACGAGTAAAAGCAACCCAGGAGTGGAAGGTATCTTGACGGTTCATCATTTGAAACCATGGGACTACATCCTTGTCCAGATGTATGGCAACAATCGTTAAACGATGATCATCAGGAGTATTGTAATATGAAAAAAATTGCTCTGCCTTGAATATCCATTGCAAGACATCGGAGCCATCAAAGCGTGGAAAATCCAACTTGACGTTACGCACCTGAAACGGTGGAGCAGGGTTTGCTGTTTTCTGCTGCAGCAAGGCATCAACAGCTAACTCTAAGGTTTCAAATCTTGTGGCGTTTTCCCGGTCTCTGATCTCCAGTACGTCGAGGATGCGTTTGACATCAGCCGTGAGATCTTTGAGGCGAGTATTCTCCGCCATGGGTAATGAAAACACCAATTGTAACAGTACCCAAAATCACCAATGGAACAGTACACAAAATTCACAGTACTGATATAGCAGTAAAGTACTCAAATAATTTTTGCATCAGTAAAAGGAATGAATATTGGAATAAATTTTATTCTAGAAACGGAAAAGTTTAGGAATCATCCTATAGCTGCCATAGGCAATGTCCAGAGAGAGATGCGGTACATCCGAGAAAAGAAATTATGCAGAGAGAAGGCCAAAACAGAATTTCCAACAACGACCTCCCTTTTTCCCTTTCGACCCCCAATATACGACTATGCTTTTCACCAATAGAAATCCTCCAGCCTCGAGTTTGTTATTTTGTTTCTATAACTCTTTCTCACTCCTAACATTGGACCCTTCTGCCCTTTCTTACACCATGCTTCTTGGTAAAATAGTTTTCTAAACAAATGTGTTGGACTTGCTTATATTGGTGGAAGCAGTTTCAGTTGTAAATTTTTCCCTAACAGCTACATAACTTTGATCAGATTTTGGTGTGACTCATGAACCATGATCGGCCCATCAGTGCATCTTCATGAACCAGGAAATTATTAAAATGCTACTGGAAATATAAAATAATTGGGTTACTCTTTCATTCCACCGAATATAGGGGCAGAGTTAGCCATTCCCCCTTTTGTTCTTTTCATTATTCATTGAAAGCATGGACCAAAGTCGATTTCTCGCATCTTGCTGTCAAGTCTGTCTGTTTCCTCTTGGTGTACTAATGGTTCCTTAAAGTTATAAAATAAAGTTGGACCAGACTTTCGCAGTGGTAAATGGTAGATAGTTGAAGATAAGAAATTAAGAATAGGACATGTACATGAATTAGATTTAAGTATGGCTTCTCAATTATCACGTTAAGGTTGTTGTTTTTGTTCCCAAAATGATTGTTTATATGTTGCTTTGTGCTGGTAGGACAACTCTTCTCTTATTCTCATTCATTAACTCTCACGGTGATAAAACCGTGGCCTTTCAATCATTGACTATTACATTAGCTAGATGGAATCTGGTTACCATTCAGAACAACCTTATTCTCCTTGGTTCTTCATCCTTTCTAGATCAAAATTTCAGATTTCTTCCTTTGATGGATAGACCTTTGTTTAGTTGATATAAGGTAGAATTGCTACTCTCTTATATAACACTTTGAATCTAGTTTGGAATCTGAATTATGTGATGAAAACCTCTTGAAATTAGTCTTGGAAACGTGATTGGATCTTAGTTATGTTTAGACGTGAACCTTTGAGTTCATAAGTTCCTCCTTGTTTATGTTGGTGGAGCGAACCGAGGGGAACATGTCCTCCCCCTTCCTAGTCACGTTTATGTGTGTCAAAACTTGATCTATATAGAAAGCAAACTCTCCTGGAATAATAACTCCTTAATCTGATTTGAAATCTGATTGTAGTATTGATAGCTTCTTATTCTGGTTTTGGAAACTAACTTAGGAAAGAAATTCTAATGGACGTGTGAGGGCAGTAGCTTGTATGCAATCAGATTCTGTTTTCGGCTGGATCTATGCTTCAATGGTCGAAAGATAATATTGATTAGGGAATTGAGTTTGGGGAAGAGACACGTTCTAACTTATAATGTAGTCAAGGAACTGCTGAAACGTATTGGAGTAGTGATGAATTATTTCTGAAATTTGTTTGTGCAGAAATTTTATGAGATAAGGTTAGTATATATAATTTAGTGTTAATTGTGTATAATGAAGAAGCACCTTTGTTTATAATATGACTGAGTGTATTTAATTGGATTGGAATTTAAAATGTAGTGAGTGGTTTATGTTTTAAGTCAAAGATGCAGGACGTAAGGAATGATTCCTTGGTTAGTCTTTGATGTGGCTATTAAGTGCAGCATGGTTAACCAAATATCCTGTATTAAGTATTGAAGATTAGATGTCTGTGATGTCGAGTTGGTTAGAGTTTAACTTTGAGAAATAAAGAATTATCACACCCACTTTTGAACAGTGACCAACATGATAGTTAAAATCTAAGGTGTTAAATTGGTGGTTGGTGACTGAAATCAGAAGTGGCCTAGGTAGCAAAATAAGTGCAGACCAAAATTATTGAAATTAAGTTCATTAAAATTTCTTTTGGGCCACATACAATGTCTCAGTTATATTTTAAAGTAGTGAAAACTTATTATATCGTTTTACGTGAAAGACAATTTTGATTGATACATCTTTTATCTTGTTTTTTAAAAAAATTAATAAAATAAAATAAAATAATAATAAAAATAAAAATTACAATAATAATAATAATAATGGTGGATGAATTGCATAGCATTATGTAAAATTTAGACAAATTAAGTTTGGTGAGACTTTCCAGAGTTGGTGTTGTTTTAATGTTTTGTAATTGAATGGATGGAAATTTGATATTTTCACGTGATAGAAGGAGATGGCTTCTTTCATTTTAATTGTTCTTATTGAAATTTTATATCTTATTTGAATTGATTAAACTTGTATATATATATATATATATATATATTTGTTTGAATAACTAAATATGAATACTTTCTTTAGTAAGTATTGGTAAATATTTGTTGGTTGGACTTTTATTATACAAGGAGTAACAAGCATGATATATCTCCAGAGCTTGCTCTACCACGGAGAAAGGTGCAAGCAGGAAACAGAGAGAAGGAAAGGAAAAGTGCAGGAAACAGAGAGAAGGAAAGGAAAACTGCAAAAGAGGTATGAAACTAAACTTTTATTTTTCTGAAAACTTACAACTATTGTTTCCCTAAGGCTATGTTATTGTTTAACATGCGGTATTGGTTTTGTTTAACATAGACTGAGTAAGTAACATACAAATATCTATAGTTTTATAATGATGAGGTGTACTATTTTCATAGGGTTTTGCTATTCATGGTTGTATCATCTGTTTTAATTCCAGTTGTGCTTCTTGATTTTTGTATGATGTTGCCTATGTTATCTTATGTATTGGGTTATATCAAATTGATGGGGAATGACTGAATCTGACATATGCAAGCTATTGGTTCATGTTAGTTTATGGGCAGCAAAAGGAATAGAAAATTAGGATAATTTTTTTTTTTTTTATAAAACCATAAAGTTACATATGGATTTTTTTTATGTAATTACATCTTTAATTATATACGAATTTTATATACGGATATTTTCGTAGATAAGATTTTGAGTCTTATATAGGATTTTGGTTGTATGTAATTTAATTTTTTCTTGTAGCGGATTCACTGTATGCGTAAAATGCTTATGAACATCCACAAATCATTACAGGAAAGAGGTGTCGAGAAAGAGAAAAAGTGATCATGGAACTTCTGCACAAAGAGTTGGAGAAGGAAATGGCAAGAATTCCCTAGGCTAATCCATGCCCTTTTTTTGGTACAGAATTTTGTCGATCAACCTTTTTTGTCTTCGTTTGCTAGTTGCAAAAATTGATGAAGTGTACTGTGAATATCATTTGCAGATCCCACCAAAACCATGATAGTTAGAAAGTTGATTAACTGGTTGAATACCCAAATTTTTATAAAGGTCCAAATTAACTGGTTGAGCACGATACCACGCCTTACGTATCTGTAAGATATTTCATTTGGATTCAACTCAATTTATGCATTGATTGTTCGGATTCTAAAATGCTTTCACGGTAATAGCTCATGGGAAATGCTCTTTTTCTTTGATTTCAGTTTCAATTTTTATATTTGCAGTTTCCATCAACTTTGTTTTCCTTCATTCTCGTGTTGCTTTTTAGTGCTGGTTTGGTATCATTCTAAGAGCAGGAAGCACTTCAACCCCAAGTTTGAAAAATGTTTATTACTGGTTTTTTCTTCTATTTATATTAATATATGTTTTGGTTTTGAAGGTGCTTTGATCATGTTGCATCTTAGTCTCCTCTGTCAAGGTTTACTCTTAAATTCTGTTGTTGCCTTGTTAACGTTAAAAACATAAAAGAAAGATGAATTTTATGCGTGAAAATTTTCCTATAATATTGTAAAGATGTGCAAAAATAGTTATACATAGCCTATTTTAAGAAAAATATAAAATATTTATATAATAAATTATGTTAAATACTCACATTAATCATTTGCAGATTGTTTTGTTCTGTGAAAACAAAATTATATTTTCTAACTTAGCTTTCTCAAATATGGTACACATTCAATAATTTGTATTATTTAGCATAGTTCTACCTTTTCAAGTGATTTAGCTATTTCCAGCCTTAACGGTAGTAGGTTGAAAAAATCATTGATTTATTCATGATGAATTATCCTTTTTCATTATGTGATTAGGTAATTTAGAGTTGATAGGTTTCATTTTGATTGGATGGATAAAAGCATGACAATTAGTAATATTATAGCAGAAACTCTGTTAAAATGTGATTCCTGGGACAACATATTTGGTAGTACTAATGTGTGGTAATGGGCTACCAAGAGTTTCACTTCCCAAATGGCAAGTGTATGATTTATTGCTAATGAATGTCACTTGGTAAAATGGTAGGTGGTGGTTTAAGTTGCTATAAAATGCAAGGATGAAATGATGTTGAAAATATATGATGATTAAGGAAGCAAGTTCATTTTTCAAAATTATTAATTAATTATTATTTTATATTGTAGGTATATAATCAAGGAAGCATATCAAATAATAAAGAACAAGAATGATGATCAAATGAATGAAAATGAAGAACAAGAAAGATATGAAACGAAGAACAAGAATGATAATTATTATTCAGAACATTTTTTTATTTGTTATGTAAAAGAACATGTTTATTTTTAATTTTTAGGATTAAACATATATTATTTTTTAAGTTGAAAATTAATTGTATTTTAAATTTTACAGTTTATTTCATATAATAATAATAATTACTTTTGGTTTTATATTATTCTAGTTTAATATTAAATATATTTTATATTAATCACATTAATCAAATAATTTGAATAATAAAAGAAATTAAATTATTTTTATTACCGACGGTTTTCAAAACCTCAATTACATAAATCAAAAAATACCTGCAGTTTTTTACTAATCCACGCAAGTCTCGTCGGTTTTTCTGAACTCCCGCAAGTACCGGCGGTTTCTGTGAAACCCCCGTAAATAGCAGTAGTTTTTGAAAAACCTTGCAAATAGCGGCAGTTATGAAAAAACCGCCGAAAATTTGTGACGGTGATTTTTCTAGTGATTTTGTCAACCACGAAAAATATATTTACCAGGGATTAAAACCGCCGGTAATGCAGAAAAAAATCCTTGGTAAAATTCCTTATTTTTGTAGTGCGTGTGGGTCTTTCTGCTATCTATTGAAGTATCAAAAAGTATTATTGTTATTATTATTATTATTACTATTATTAATTATTATTATTTTATTATTATTATTATTATTTATTATAATAATAATAAAATAATAATAATAATTATTATTAGGCTAACATAATTCTTCCTATGGCATACAACAAAGTGTTTTCCATAATTAATTGGACCCAACATGGTTGACAATACTATTGATAAAAAATGAGATTTGTGTAACTCATTTCTTCATTTCATAGGTGTAATTTCATTTTATTTTTTGCTTTTGAGTTGACAAAATCTATAACATAGTTGCCTCTAATTTTTCTTGTAGAATTTATTTTCTTTTACAACATTTCTACTTGGAATTTCTATTATAGAATGATTAAGAAGGTTGGAAAAGGAATTCTAATGTAATTTTTGGATTGATGCTATACATAGCCAATTATTGAGTCACATATAATAAATTTACTCTAGTTTTTTTATTGCTTATGCCTTCATACTCTTTAATCATGAATTAAAATCCTCCACACTCCTCATTAAAATAATATTGTAAGGCCCTTTTCTTAGAAGTGGCATCTCCCCACTCGGAACCTTTTTCTTTGTCCACTAAGAGCATTTATCAAGAGTGCAAATCACTTAAAGGGTTATAATAATGAAGCTTATTGAAAAAGAATTGTTGCCTATTTATAAAATTATTAGTTTGTACAACAATTATAAAATTAAAATAAAAAAGCGTTTATTGAAAAGTATAACGTTTAATCTAATTGATTTAATTTTTCAATTAAAAATTTCAAATTATTTATTCACCCATTCATTAATCCTTATTCTAATGGCAGTTAAAATAGTTGCCAAAAGCGGTTTTGTTTTTAAGTGTAAAGTTGTAGTTTTGTGATATAATTGAAGTTTGACTTGACTAAATTTTCATAACCGATCAATTACTATAAAAATTACTATATTGGGAATAAAATAGACAGAAGGAGATCATATGCCTCACTTTTTATTTGATATGTTGGCATTCACATGAACGAAAACACTATAATTGCATTTTGTAAAAAGAAGAATTATAATTATTTAAAAGAACAGTTATTCAACAATCTCTTACTTTAATTTATTGCTTAACAAATGGAGTAGTTTTCATAGCCCAACATTAAAGCTTAAATCCTATTATTAAAACTAAGCACCTGACTGCAATGAGTGGGAACATGGATAGTGTCAAATAACTTATGACGAGTGGAGAATACTGTAATAATGTTAAGGAATAACTTTTAATTGTTTTTTTATTGATTATGGTAAACTAATCCCAACAAACCTTAAAATAAGTTTGACAAAATTGTGATTGATTATTATTATTATTATTATTATATTATTATTATTATTATTATTATTATTATTATTATTATGTGTGAAAATCAGTTAAGGGCATGATAATCATAACATCAGGAATCATAATCTTGTGAATAGATTAAAAAAACTTTGAACAGGTACTTGTGATTATTAATATCGCATTGGTATTGTTTCCATAGCAAGTGATGAAAGTGGGATAACAATATATACACTTAAATATTTAATCAATAAATAAATTGGTAAATTTACAATATTTGTTCATTAATAGAAGTTTTTAACATGTTTAATACATGTTTTTAATATATGAGAAAATCAGTTATATATATATATATATATATATATATATATATTCAAATATCATGTGCCGTGTAAATGAGAAAATGGAAGGTAAAGGAGAGTGATGACACGTAGGTTTGGAAAGAAAACCATGAAGCATACTTGCCAAAAGACAACAAATAAAATTGTACATGTGTGTAGGTTCTTCCAACAACATAATGTTTTGCATGAAGAGTTAAATAAAGTAGTTGCAAAGCAAAATCTAGCACATAGGTAAGTATCACTAAGACATACACATGTGTGATATGCAAGGAGATAGACAAAATAATTGTATATTTGTTCTTTATGAGTAACTTAGCCTCCCAAGCTTGGAGTTTTGTAAAAGTTCGGTAAGGGTTTGTAAAGTGCACTATAACCAACCTCAACTTCTATGAGTAATATGATTTGGAGGGGAGTATGACTAGCAGTGATATGATGTATATGGAATCAAATGAATAATATAATATTTAAGAATACAAAATCATATGCTAACAAGGTTTTTAGTGTGACACATGGAGGTATGGGTTTAGATGAAGTTTAAAATATCCAAAGAGGACTTCTTTTATTCTAAATAATGATGGGAGAAGACAAGACGACATGGTTTGTAGTAGTTATGTACAATTTGGGTTCTAGTTTTTTCGATTTACTCATTCGTTGATAAGTGGTGATGGTAGCCCATGGTTGCGGACGGTGGCTGACGACAAGGTGATAGTGGTGCTAGGGTTTCTGTGAGAGAAAGATTGAAATGAAGAAAATGCTAACGTGGTTCAATCTCGTTGGTCTATATGTGAGTGTGCAAGGATCATAGCATGTGACATCACCTGAGTGGCTTGATTTATTAGTGGTGGATTTCCATGTGGTAGCATCTAAGTCAGTCTGATTTTGTGAGTGATAAGAGGGGTATGGAATAGGAAAATTAGTGCTAATTTTGTGGCCCAATGCTGAAATAGTGTTAAGACAAGACAAACTAATGTATAGCACTTTTGGTTTTAAAGTTTAAACAAATAACATTAAACAAAGTAGTCTTGAATATGCTCGTAGAGTGAAAATAGTCAAAACACTAAAAGATAATTAGGAACACTAGCTTTGAATTAAAAGGTGTCCACACAACAAGTCTAACATATCTAATAACCAACTAGAAAGAAGCGTCTATAGACTAACCCATAGAAAACCACAGTTAGGTCCAACTCAGATATGACAAAAATACCTAAACCAGAAGAACATGATAGGCAAAACATAAGTGCTAGAAAAAAGACTCCTAAATCATTCATCAACATAAAAAAACCTCAGGAAAATACTTAGGAAAACAACTAGGTTAAAAGCTTCAAAACACAATGTTAAACGACTTACAAGTCAAAGCGTCTAAGAAAATTATGCTAAACGCGTAAGCTATACTGTACCCAATGGTAATCAGTTGAACTCTTGATAATTCTAATTTTTACCATTATCTAAGCATCATTTTAGTAGCAAAATCAACTCCTTTCTAGCTTGTAACTTGCTTAATCTTATTCTTTTGTCTTGTTTTCTAAATAAGTATGTTTTGGGCTACATTGATGTAATTTCATCACTAATCCCATTATTTTGTAGCTAAAATAGTGCTTGGAAGAATCTCCAAAATGTAGAGAACTGAATCACCACAGAAGCAAGTAGATCTGCACAAAAATGAGAAAAAGAAGTAGTGCAACAATGTCAAGCCCAAACACCCTGGCTCAAGGGCGTTGGAGCGCCACCTGCACAAACTGCACAAAAGCTTATTTATAGTGTATGCACGCTCGAGCGCCCCTCCTTTCTGGACGCTTGAGCACTACTTTGCTGACATGGCAAATTTGCACTATTTAACTCAAAAACAAAAAGCTTTGGGTCTTTGGTTCTTTGGAGGCGTGATTTCACTACTAGAGCTCATGGAGGCCGCGAGGAGCTGTGGGAACATCTCCTCCTCTTCCTTTGGGTCTCCTCCTTCTTCCATCCACCAATTTTGTAAAGTTTAGGGTTCTCCATGGAAGTGGAAAACCAGATTCATCTTGTTAGGGATTGTTGTAGCCTATGAATTCTTGTGTAATGGATGATTGATTTGTATTTATATATGCCTTTCCTATCAATTGCTAGTATTCTGGTTTCCAATCTTAAAGCTTGCATGTAATAGGAATGTTCATGACATGATTTTGGGGTTTCATGGGTTATGGGAACGTAAGATGGAACCTAGAACTAAAACAAGAGTCCTTGTGTTTCATTGATTCTAGGGATGGAAGATGATTCACATGTTGTCTTAAGATCCTAGCTCTTTAATGTGAGTTTTCTTGTTAGATTTTCCAAGGGATTGGAGTTTAATAGGGAAAACCTAGGCTCTTTCACCTAAAGGATTAGGGCTAGAGTGTTTTTGTGGATTGACTTTAGTAAATTGATAGAGAGGAGATGAAATTGGGTAGGCATAAGAGTGAAATAGGTGAATCATATAACCTTAGAAATGTCATTTCATAACATTTCTAGTCTTTTCCATTTCTAAGTGTCTTCAATACCAAAGTCCAACCTTATAATTATTTGTGAATTTATCTTGAATGATTTGGTACGCTTGCCAATGAGTTAACAACTATCAAGAAACAAAAAGGTGTCGAGACAATGTCCTTAAACAAAGATAAAAAAACTTATAAAAGAAGAAACATGCTAAACGTTCAAGCTCTAAAAAGGCATTATTCCAAAAAGCGTTTACAATAGACTAGACGGTACTATGAGCTAAAATCTTTACTTCGTCCAACGATGAAATTCTTACTTAACGAATGATATCCTAAGGAAAAGCTTAAATGATAAATGTTAAACGTAGAAAATGAAAAAACACTTTGTTGTTCTGAACAAGAATTAAATGTCATTAAATGCTCAATGTTAAATGACAACGAAAAGTAATAAGGGATAAATCATCTATGCTACACACTACATGCATCCACTTGCTCTATCTGAAATATATTAGAAGTGACGTTAGTAACAAAGAAGACATTCACGAAATGTTCTCGCCTTTGGAATCGTGACTGAAAAACAGTAAAATTTTAACTAAGAAAAAGCCTGTTACAAGGTAAATAATATCAAACACACTCTTGGTAAAACAGTACAAAACATAAGAACCTTGTTAAAAACGTTAAGGTAAACAGAAAATAGGACATACTTGTTGTATAGACATTTGTTCTACTTTGTGCAAGATAACTACTACAGGCTTTTTCATCTACCCTATCTTATGAGACTCAAAATGAACGTTAGAAAAAATAATGATTTGTTCATCAAAAGTTGTGCCATATGAGAGGTCAAATAGGCTTTTGATAAAGTTTTGAAAAACATGTTTACTCTGATAAAAAGAATTCATCTTATGACAGACACCTACATCAAGACAAGTTTCATCAAATGGTCATATTATCAAGACAAACATTGTCTAAACGGCTATATCACCAAATGTGTATAAATAAAAGAATAAAAAAAGAAGAAGGTGATGATGAAGAAGAAAAAGAATATAAGGATATAACATCATTCAAATTGAGCAAAAGAATCTTTTTGAGCTATTAGAGTCAAATCCCTCTACATAAGAGTAAACACAAAGAGAAGAGCTCAAGAAAAGAAATACTCTCAAGTTTCATCAGAATATAGGCTTACTTTTGTAAGAAGAAAAAAGAGAGAGTGAGAGAGTGAAACACTGAGAAGTTCTCTCAAGCTTTCTTGTAATATTTGCTTACTTTTGTAAGAGGAGAGAAACGAGAATAGAGAGAAACAATAAGCAAGTCTACAAACTGTATTGTATTTAACATATATCCTCTTCATAGAGTAATAGTCTAAACGACTTTAATTTTTTTTAATCGAAATCTATATATTTGTGAAAATTGTAAAAATATCACTGTATCTTTTTATACTTCGGTTTTATGAAAATCGAAACGTAATATACGCGTTAGAAGGTTATTTTTACTAGTGTTATAAATATTCAAAAGAAATGTAAAAAATAAAATAGTATATATTTTTCTCTTAAACTAAAATTATCTCAAGAAAGAAAATTTTTTATTTACTTTTTTTTTATAGGTACTCATGAAGGAATTTATATTTAAACAAAGAGGGACCAACATTATTACTTGTGACTATTTACAAAGAAAAAAACAAATATTTAGGACAAATACATGGGTGACACATGTTAAAAAATCAAAGCAGTATCATTTCAAAACTCATTTAATTATAAATAAATAAATGATGGCTTTTTCAACTAACACAAAGTCCTCGTATCTCACCTCGAGTGTATCCCATCGCCTGCACCATAGCAAACACCTACATTTGTCAATATAAAATGAAATGAATACAAATTATGTGGTATCTTGAATATTAAAGAGTATCCATACTTTTTATTTTAATTAATAAAATATTTTTTTTCTTTTAAATTGTACCAGGTAACTATGATTTAATTTTAATAATATTGAAAATAGCAAAGTTAAGGCTTGTCTGATCATAACCAATATAAAACATAAAAAGGTAAAAATATAAATGAAATAAAAAAAGAATAACTAAGAAATCATTCAGCTACTTAAAAAAACATAACAGGATTTTAAAAACTAAATCATATAATCAATTTTTATGCTATTTATAAAGAAGATACTATGGTACTTCTCGTAAATGTTCAAATATATTAAATCTTCAAAATAATTGTACCTCTAAAATTTAAATATCCTTTTGATAGATGAATTTATGATTAAAAATGATCTCGTTAGATGTATAATTCACGTTATGTTAAAATGGTTACAAGTTTTTGTAGGATATGATTATTCTTTTAAGTTTATATAATAAAAATTAAATTAAATGAATAATAATACGTCTTTTAAAAAAATCATAAATAGATGTATAATCTTTTATTCATCATTTATTATAAAATCTTATATCTTTAAACTATACATTTTCTCTATGTTTATTAAGTTTATGCGTTGATTGTGTATTCTTTTTATGATTAGATCTCATATTTAAGAAATAAATGAGAAAGATATTACAACAATTAGAACTTTGAATAGATTAAGTTTTCTAATTTCATAGCTCAGTTTTTTTTTTCTTTTCTTTTTCTATTGAATGCGATTAGATTCATGCTTTAAGGGTGGAATCAACTCTCAAGAACAGAAACTTCACTTATATTAAATTGGTGTAAAACTTAGATTCTAGATTTTTTTTTACAATGTTAAAGTTTAGAAGTTGGTCCAAAAGTTCCTAAACTAAGTTTTTCTTAACTATTAAGTTCCCTATAGATAAGATGAGTTAATGATTTACCTTTATTTTAATAAATTTAATTTAGATAAGTTGGAATAATATCAAGTGTTGCATGGTTTGTTTAAGATATTAAAATATTGGAATCGTGTTAAATATTATATAATCTCTTTTCTGTTTTTTTCTATTTTAGGCTTGGCATTTTGTTTAGGTTTGTATATATTCTTTCGTTGCTCTTTTTCGTGCAAGAGTAATAAGAAAACACTATTTCATGCAAATATTTTACATTCTTTCTTTTTCTTTCCTTTCCTTGTGCAAACAAAATAAAAGTGTGTCCTCACACTAGTTATTGTAAATTTCTTCCACTTATGGGATATCATAAAATTTAATATGGTTTCAAAGTAGGTCAATCTCACTCTATTACGTCAATTGCATTTTAATTTTGTTTTCTTTTATCTTTTTTCTCGTTTATTGTTTTATTATGTTTTCTTGCCTTTTTTTGTCATGGCATCAAATGTTGTCGGCATTATTGATGTCTCACAAAACCCTTCGAGCTCGTTCTACTACACTAGAAGAGAAACCCAAAATGGTTTTGGTCCTAACTCTTCTTTATGGAGGAAACTATCATTCTTAGTATAGAGAGATGAAGTGTGCCTTTCTGTCCAAAAACAAGTTGAAGTTAGTTGGTGGAGGAATTGTGCAACTTGCAAGAAATGATAATGTCTTTGATGCTTTGGAGTGTTGTAATGTCATGGTTAATTCTTGGATCACTTGTGTTCCCTCTCCACTAATAACGCAAAACACAATTTACATTGACAATAGTAGAGACCTATGGGAAGATCTAAAGGAATGCTTCTCTAAAGGTGATCATTTCAAGGTATTGGATCTTTAATAAGAGACCTATTCCATCAAGCAAGGTGAAAGGGCAGTGTCAACTTTTTACAACAATATGAAGATTCTATGTGGGAAGAATTAGAGTCATTAAGACCTATCCCATCTTGCACATGCAAATCCAGGTGTAGCTGCAATCTTATACCTATCTTCACACAAAATCAAAATTCTAATAATGTTATGTCTTTCTTGAATGGGTTGGACGACATTTTCTTAGTCGTTAAAACACAATTCCTTCTTATGGAACCTCTACCCAACATTAATCGCATGTTTTCTTTGGTTCTACAGCAAGAACAACATATGAATGGATGAAATTGTTGTTTATGTATATGCAACACCTAAATTACACTAGCAAGTATAATGGGTTGTTGTAGCACAACAAGGGTTGTATCCATAGGGATTTGGCAAAAAATATAATGTTTTAACTATCTTGATCTTTATAAAACAGAAATCGTTTTTGTGATGTCTTGAAAACAGATTTGTATGTATGAAAACATCATAAAATTTGTTGAAAAACAATTTGGATTACTAGATGAGTGACTTTTAGATGATTGAACTGTGTTGGATTCAATTTCGCCATTTTTCCCTCTCTTGCATCAGATCTATCATTAGATATAGAAATGCAAATGATCAAGTCCTAGGAGTATGCTTAGGTATAACTCTAGGTCCATTCCTAGCACCTACAACTTAGGATCTCCACCTTTTAGTATGATCCCTCAGTGACTGCTTGAACGGATTACATGCATTAAGATCAAGACTCTACCTCCCATTGCAACCCTAGATCTCCTAGCATCTAGAAGCCCACAGGATAACTAATTGGACCACAACTTAAGATACCACTGAATCTTAAGCCAATAAAGTAAGAAGAGTGATTAGTTCATCCAACATTAAGTATAAATCAATTAACAAACTTTAAATCAAAAGTAAACATTCATAAATGAAAGATAATACCAAATACAAGAGTTCAAAGCAGTTATATCTCACTGCAACACATAGGAGATTTAACTCTTCATAAATGATAGAAAAAAGTTACAATAAGGAAGAAACTTCATCTTCTAATCCTCTAAAGATATTTTATTAAGTATAGAGGAAGTAAGTGGGGAGACTCTCTAGAGTCTCTCTCTAAGTCTCTTTAAAGGTCTTATAAAAAAGTCACAAAAAGTTCTCCTTAAAATTGATCTTAAAGTCTACTTTTTATAGACACTAGCAACATGGCTCAAAGCAGTGGTTCATGGCTCAAACATGAGGATTCCTTCCTGGGTGGGTTTTCTCCAAGGCTTAAGCTATGTGCTCCTAGGTTGGAGCCTTCTTGAGATTACTTCATGATGAAAGATTTTCCATGGCTAGAGCCTTAGGTTAGGGCTTGAGGAAACCTTCCATGTTGGGTTTTCTCTTTGTGGCTCAAGCCCTAATTTATGTTGTAGCTGTGTTGGGTCAGATTTTTTGAAAATTGCTTGAATTTCTTTGTTTTTCTTCTGAATTCAACTTTGTCTCTTTAATTTCTTCTATACTTGCAAACCAAGTAAAAATTCGGTGATTAACATGGATTTTACATAGATTTATAACAAGATAATTTAACATTGAAATTAACTAATATTGGGCACTCATTATGAACTTAAGTGATGAAAATATTTATCTTAATAATTTTAGACAACAAGAAATCAAAGACCAAGGCTATGGAAAACAATGGACTTTTTGCTACAAGATGAATCACACGACTGAAGAATACTACTCCATGTAAAACCTCTTTTAGGATGCCACTTATATTTCACAAAACATCCATAACTTTAAGAAAAACAACCTTTGATACCATTACTAAATAGTGAACTTAAACAAACTTAATCATAAACTAAGTTACAACCATCCAAAAATAATACTTTATTCCAATTCCAAAACTTAAAATGTTGCTTGAAAATAAAATTTAAAACAACATATTCTAAATACATTCAAAAACTCAAATGACTTTCCACCATATCTCTTTGCTCTAGACATCTCCAACATCATCTATAACAACATCTGCTCTCATATAACAAAACGAGTTATACAATCATCTCACAAACACAAACAAGCAAGGGTGAACTAATAAAAATACATAATAATACACAATATTCATGCAATCCATGAATCAAACCGTATTCATGCAAAACACCAAGTCATATTACCACCAAGTAATACCAAACAATTTGTCATTCTCTCATAAGCTACCATTACCCTGCCTATTTCCATAAGCCTTACAAGTCACAACTCTACTTTGTTAACATAAAGTTGAAGAGAAGAAGTTTTAATGATGTCTCAAAGTAAAGTCTCAAGTTCTCTTGTTGCAAGAAGATCTTCATGAAGACTTGTCTTGTGTTAAAGCTTTTGTAATTTAATATATTTATATATAGGATGTGGTTTATCTTTGATTTTATGTATTGTTTGCCTTAGGTTGCGTTAAAGTTTGTTTTGAATCAGAAAACCTCATTTTATACTCAAGATAATCAATTATAAACTTGTAATAATCGATTATCAATAATCAATTATGACTTGCCATAATCGATTGTCACGAGCAATTATGAGAATTTTTAAGCAAGTTTTTGACCGTTGTGCATTCATTAAATGCATAATCGATTACCATAAGTGGATAATCGATTATCACACATTAATTAGTTGGCAACAGAATTTTGGGGGTATCCTTGAGTGAGATCTCTATAAATTGGATTAGGACTCTCATTTTAAAATATGAAATACATTGTATTCAAAATTATTATCTGTTGTGTGTTGTGATAAGTTTTCTAGGGTTTGTGTAACCCTTGTTCTTATGGCTTTGAGAACTTGGTGTTGGCATAGAGCGAGAACTTTCATGGGAGTTGTGATTGAGTGTTGTTGATGTTGCTGAGTTAAAGCCTATCATCCTTTGTGAAGATTCAAAGGAGGTGCTCATCCTTCGTGAAACATTCGGAGGAGGTGTTCATCCCTTGTGAGTTTCAAGCGAAGTGAGTTTTATCTCTTGAGGTAACAAGAGAGGTGTTCTAACCTTAAATTATGTAATTTTCTTTGTGATTGTAACAATTTATTGGTTTGTGATAGTGAAACATTAATTCTCGTTTGAGATTAGCAAGTGGACGTAGAATCTGTGTGATCCGAAATAGTATAAAAATCACCTGTGCAATTTTCTCTCTTCCTTACTCTTTTATTTGTTTAAATTGTTAGTAAGGAATTTATATTTTATGATAAAATTATTAAAGGTATTATTTGCGATAAGAAACCAATTCACCCCCTTCTTGGTTTGTTGTACACGGTAATCATTCCGTTGCACCACTTTGATAATTGGTATCAGAGGTTGCTTTGATAGTAATTCAAAATGATGGGGCAACATCAAACCTTTGCTGAGGATGACTTTATCAATAGACCTTCATTGATTATTGGAGTAAAGTATGCTTTTTGGAAAGTGAGAATACAAATTTTTATGAAATCTATTGATAGTGAGATTTGGAAAACTATCACAAATGGTCCTTTTGTTCCTATTATATTTATTAACAATTTTCAAGAATCCAAATCACGAGAATAATGAAATGTTGATGATAGAAGAAGATTCCAACAGGACGTAAGGGCTCGTAACATAATATCACCTACTTTAATTGTTGATGAATTTTACACGATCTCAACTTGTAAGATTACTCAAGATATGTGGGAGATGTTGAGAGTCACCCATGAAGGAACTGATGATGTTAGGAGAGTCAGAAGAAATACTCTAATCTAAGAGTATGAGATATTCCACATGAAGCAGGGAGAAACTATTGTAGATGTTTAGAATTGCTTCACACATATAGTGAATCATCTCATTGGGTTAGGTAAGTCCTTTGATGATGATGAATTAAATATAAAAATTCTAAAATATTTGGAAAGAACTTAGCAACCAAAGGTGACTACCATTAGTGAGTCACAAAATCTCAACATCATGTCAATGACTACATTGTTTGGTAAGTTGAAAGAACATGAATTGGATCTCGGGAGATTGAACGAGGATGAAGAGAAAGGAAAGAAAAAGACTCTGGCGTTCAAATCTGAGATTGATAAAAGCAAAATTAAAAATGTTCCTAAATATAATTATAATTTATCATGATTATGATTATAAAAATAAAATCAAGTATGTTCCTAATTATAATAAAAAATATTATTATGATTATTACTATAAAATTAAAAATAAAAATAAATATAAAAGAACCCGTAAAATTTAGGTAGAGCAAGGAAGTAATTATAGGAAACCAAATGTTGCTACATATTTTTATTGCATGAAAAAGGGTCATACATCAAATAAATGTAAAATGAAACATCATGGTGTTCCTTGTGAAGAGTTTACTTAAGTTATAAAATAATTTAAATATTTGCCTAACTAATCCAAAGGACCCAATGGTTGGGTACCTAAACAGATAAGTTTTAAATCTAGGAAGTCCATGTGGTACCTTGATAATTGTTGTTGACAGTGAATAAGAAGAAATTTTCAAACTTTCGAAAGAAATAACAAGGCTATGTCATATATGGTGACAATAACAAGTGAAAGATCCTTGGAGTAGAAGACATAGGAAGTGCAAATACATCGATGATAAAGGATGTATTGCTTGTAGAAGGTTTGAAGCACAATCTTCTTAGTATTAGTCAATTAGTGATAAAGGTTTCAAGGTAGCATTCAAACCCAATTATTTCACTATCCATGAAAAAGATTCTTTTGAAATTGCTTTGAAAGGTATTACACATGCTAATATTTATTTAATTGATTTGGAAAATGTTTCAAAAAAAATATTTCATATTTAGTAGTAAAAGAAGAAAATCCATGGTTGTGGAATAAGAGAGCTGCTCATATTCATATGCAACAATTGAATAGACTCATATCTAAAGACTTAGTAATCGGTCTATCAAAACTCAATTTTGTTAAAGACACATGTCAAAAAGGTAAACAAATTAAATAATCTTTCAATTCGAAAAATATTGCTTCAAGTGAAAAACCCTTAGAACTCTTGCACATGGATTTTTTTGGTCCTTCAAGGATAAAAAGTTTTGAGGGAAATTATTATGCTTTAGTTATTGTTGATGTCTATTCAAGATATACATGGACATTCTTTATTACTTTAAAAAGTGAAACTTTCAAAGTTTTCAAAAAGTTTGAAAACAAGTTCAAAATGAAAAGGATTTGAAAATTAAATCTATTCGTAGTGATCATGGAGGGGAATTTCAAAATGAATCGTTTGAAAATTTTTGTGAAGAATTGGTGTTTAATTTCCTCTTAGTTGATTAATATGTGCGGTGTAGAGTTAATTAAATATATGCATTACATTTGCTTAATTCGTTTTTATGAAAACCTAATTAATCTTCGCTTATATGGTTAATTCATGTTGGATTAGGGGCGAGAGTAGTGCGTAATTGTTGTTAATCCAGGATTGGAAGCATTGCAATTGAACTAGTGACCAACCTGTTTTTAATTTGTGTTAATTGTTTAGTTAATTTTAGTTCACACATTCTGCTAAACCTCCCCCCACCCACTGCGTGTTTGATCTTATGACAAAACCAAAAGTTGGTCCTTGAGAGACGACTTAGAAGTCACTCCTTAGTCACTACATTTCTAATTGCACATCAATTTGATTTCGGTATGATCTCGATCAGTTACAAAAAAAGGGAAGAAAAAATAGAGAAAGAGATAAGAAAGAAGAAAGAAAATAGAGCAAAAGTGGAAGAAGAAAGGAAAAGAAAAAAGAACGAAAGAGGAAGAAAAGAAATAGAGAGGGAAAAGAGCGAAAGAAGAAGAAGAAAAGAGAAAGAAATATATTGACTCAACTTGTTTTGTTTTTTTGCCTAGGGAATTTTTGTTTATCAAAGAGCAATGGCGTAAAGAGTGGGAAGAAAAAATGATGATATTACTTAGGGAAGACTTACTCATCAAGGACCAATGACACCAACAATGAAAAGAAAAAAGTATGACCGAGAAGGACAACGTAAGCTTGAAAACATATGCACATGAGTTATTTTGATTATCCATCCCCAACAAACTTATGGCTTATGGGTAAGGACGAAAGCTTATAAATATACACACAAGAGTTAGTTTGTTTTTCAATCCCCAACAAACTTATGGGCAGTCAAAGTTATACTTGTAGTTTGGTTGTTTGTCTGGACAATATTCTTTTGAATTTTTGTGAGTATAACATCCTTACTTTAAAATTGTTTGATGTTTGTTGTAGATGGGTATTTGACCTTGGAAGGAGACCTTAAATGTAAGATCCGAGAAAATAGGGGTTTTAAAAATAAAGTAGTTTTGAAATTTTTGATTTTTGGTTTGGAAATTAGTGTTCTTGATTGTATATTTTTGTTAGAACATAATTGTTATGTTATTTCTTTTTTTTATATTTTTGTCTAGGGGCAAAAGAGTCTTTTACCTTTATTTAATTAGTGAAGAAATTAATTAAGGGGGTGTACAAAGGAAAAGCATGCAAATTAAATAATATGGATATTTAATAAAAGGATATTATGTAAATCTTTTAGAAGATTTAGTTGTTATTTTAAAAATTAGTTAAATGAAAATAGGAGATGTAATCTTGGTGGGTTTAAAGATTAAAAGAGATATTATTATTAGAGAAAATCATTATTAGATATGGTTAGATATTTTAAAAGATTTGGTGGTTGATGATATTGTAAAAAGTAGTTATAAGAGAATAAGAGAGAAAATCTTAGTGGTTTTAGAGATAAACTGAGATATTTTATTAAAACTAAAAAGATAAAGATAGAATAGAAGAAGATAAAAAGGAGAAGAGTAAAAAGGGGTTTGCATTTTGTTTCCCTAAAATAAAAAAATGAAAATTAGAAAGATAAGGGAGAGAAAAGACGTTTTCTAAGAGAAAATAGAGCCGAGAATGGGGCATCGAAAGGGGAAGGACCATGGGTGACGTTTTAAAGCTTTCTTGGTGATCTTGAAAACAAAGATCATACGAGACCAGGTAGGGGAGTTAACTTGGATTTCTTTCTAATGAATGGTTGTTGTTTTGACTTTGTATGATCATTGTTTAATTCATTTGAATGTTGGTGGTCATGTACATGTTAGCATGTGAGTTAACTTGGGTTGTATTTCATGAACCAGGGTGTTGTGTTGATTTTCGTTTCTTCCTCTTATTTTTGGTATTATGTTTGAATGATTCATGAATGTTGTCGTGTCGTTACTCACTGTTTTGGTCCTTGAATGCAGGGGTGGAGATTTTGAAGTATAGTGTTACTCATTGTGGAGAGGGCATGGGTTCGTGTATCATGGGAGAATTAATGTGTGAGTAAGGTTGTTGGACAATATGATTTGAGTATGGATAACTCTTTCGACTGTGCGATGTGGGAAAGAAAGTCTTTTCATCCCTGCGATGTGGGAAAGGAGTTCTCTTCGGCCGTGTGATGCGAGAAGAGGATGATTCAGGTACTGATGACTCTTTTGGTCGTGTGATGCTTGAAAAAGTTCTCTTTTGGCCATGTGATGCAAGAAAAAGGTTCTCTTTTGTCGTGTCATACTGGAAGAGGTGTCGTGTGACTCATAATGAATTGGTTATGATGATTAGGAGGTGTGGTAGTGTGGGGGAAATAAACCACTAAGTTGTGATGATGATAGGTGACCGTATTTAAGTTGTTAGTGTGTTGTTGATGTGTTATTGTGATGAATGTTTAACATTTGTTAGTTATATAACTATTTTATTATGATTGATCCTTAGTTAGCTCACTTCTATGATTGTGGTTGTGAGCAGATGATCATGCATATAATTCGGATGCGGTATAACACAACGAATGAATTAGGAAATTTATGGTTTTATTTTAAATAAAATGTTTTATTGGGAATTTTATTTTGTTATCAATTGGAATTATGGTTTAGTTTTGGTTAATTTTAAAGACTTATTGAATTTGGATTTCCGCAATGATAATATGTTTTAAAATTTTTAAATTTTTGCTCGTAACCGTGACATTCCAAAAATTAGGGTGTTACATTCAACCCTTTGAAAATAAGAGATTTGCCTCTTCTTGGATCAAAATCTCATTTTAGTAGAATTTCTATTTTGGATTATTTTAGATTTGTGTCTTTTATTTGTGCTTGTGTCTATGTGTAGGATCTTTTAGAATTGATGGCCAAATTCTCTCCAAGCAGGAGAGGATGATAAGAGTTTAATAAGGTCTAAAGGAATAATAATTCAAGAGAAGAATCTTTTACAAGTAATCGCCCACTTCATGGAAGGAGAATGACAAATTTAATGAGAGAGCTACTTCTATCACTACCGCTTATAAGAAGGTAAGTGAGGTAAGAAATTTCATGGTTTAACTAATTTTTATACAAGATTTGTCAAAGATTTTAGCACTATTGAATCCTTTTAAATGAAATTGCTAAAAAAGATGTAAGGTTTAAATGAAAAAAAAAATAAGAAGGTTTTGATAATCTCAAATATAAACTTACATGTACTCATGTTAGCTTTACCAAATTTTGAAAAATCTTTTAAAATAAAGTGTGATGCTTCTGTGGGTATAAGAGATGTGAGAGTAGTTGCTCAAATGATAATCATACTCTCTCAAATCAAAACTTAATATTTGAATAAGAGATATATCAAAGAAATTATCTTTCTTTTGAAACTCTTATCTTTTAGCAAATGAAGAGTTAGAAACTTAAGGCCATTTTTGGAATCTATGATTTAATATGAGAATTTTTTTTAAACAATGTGTAGTATGCTTGAATGATAAAAATTGATGAAACTCTTTTTTATCAACACGTTGTTCAAACGTTTGATTGTTTTAAAAAAAGGCTAAGTTAATTATATTTCTTTTAAAGTGTTTATCACTAAGAATTGATATGAAATATGAGTAAGTGTATTCATAACTTAAATATAGAATTTGAAGAGTTACTTAAAGCCATGTAATGCATGTTTTAAGATGTAGTTATGAATGAATAATATATATAAAGTATTTTCATTAGTGGTATTGTAAATGTTATTAACCCCACGATTTTTTTTGGATTATTCGATTATAAAAACGTCTAAATGGTTGATAGTTGTCTTAGTAAGACGACAATATGATGGCTTTACAGGTTGGCAAAAGACCTTGCATCCTCACCCTTTTTCTTTCCTGCATTATTTCTAATGCTTCTGTTCCAGCTAGCAACCAAAATCATCTTAATACAGCAAAATATCACAACAAAAACATAACAGATAACTTAGCTAACAGTTAAAACCCCTTCTTTTGTAAATTAATTAAAACATAATTCATTTTTCCTTTAAACTCTTAAATACCTTCACAGTTAATATTAATAACCATCATATTGCTCCATTAGTTTGCTAAGTATTTGATAATTACAAGCTCAACTGCAAAAGAAAAAAATAAAGAAAATTATAAATCACAAGGCTCTCTTGTTACGTTTGTTAAATATAGATATTTTATGGCCTAATAACAGTGAGTGCGGGTAGAAAAAGTAATGAGTAGCTATTATAGAAAATGGAAAGAAATAAACGGTAGTGGATTTTTTATATGCAAAGGAAAAAGAACTGAAGAGAGAGAAGCTAGATGGTTCAGCAAATAATAAAAAAACGGTTAGTTTATGACGTTTAAAGCAAAAGATGAGATAATATTAAAAAATAATAAATCTTTATTTTTTAATAATTAATAAATGTTTAGTTTCTTTGTTTTTTCTTTGAAGAAAAATTCAGACAGACCTGTGCTCCACGTTGCTCTCACGCGGCTCCGCCGCTGCCTACGTTCATAATTTATGACTATTGCTACTTTGGTTAATCTTTATATTCAACAATTATTTAATCCTATTTAAAAGTTATATAGCAAAAGCACTTATATATACAACTTTTAAATCAATAATTATAAACATTTTTTTATTGCATAAATAATATATAGTTGAGTATAATGTAATAAAATCGTTTATATTGACACTTTAAATAAAATCCTTCATTATATTTCAACAAACAAATGGGATTGTGTACTGTTTTTGTTAATACTAACCAATGGAAAAAGAAATTAAAAATTAGTTATTATAATAAATATTTTTCAACTATTTTGAATTTACTTTATTTTAATGAAATGGTTTGATTTACATTTTTGATTGAAAAGGAAGTTATATCTTGATATAATGTTATATTTAGAATTAATAAGCTGTATAAGGGCTGGTTATAGAAGGTTGTTTTACAGTTTGATTTTGTTATATTTACATTTAGTAAAATATGATAGTAATTTTATATTGTATTTTTAATTACGATATTGTATAATCTATTTAGGAAAATGAGAACATTTTAAACTTTTAAAAAGAATCTAAAATATATATTTTAATTGATAGAATTTTCATTATAAAGTATTAACTATTTTTTTAAATGACAATTTTATAATAATAATATCATAAAAAGAATAAAAGTTAGTTAAGTTTTGAGTCTATTTGCAACTTTTAATTATTTGCAACTTTTTAATTATGTCTCTAATGAATTTTTATACTATATTCAGTAATTAATAAAATTATATTTTTCAATTAAAACACTATTTTTAAATTTATTTTTTTAATTAAATAATTTGAAGGTTATTCTGTTCCAATTAATAATCATATGACATTTACAAGAAAAAATTAAATATAAATATATAATTGAAAAATATAATTTTATTGAATAATTAGATATTGGAACTCAATTCAACTTCACACTTATCAAATGCTAAAATCTTAATTAAATGAAAAAACAATTCAAATAATGATGCAATACTGAAAACTTAATTAAATGAAAAAACACTTCAAATAACGATGCAATACTAAAAACTTAATTAAATGAAAAAACAATTCAAATCATGATGGAAAGTATTTGTTGGATTCAAAATTTATATTAAATTAAAAAATTGAACTAAAATAATCTAATCAAAGCCAAACGTGAACATTTCATGGGTACAATTTGTAAATTTATTTTACTTAATAATATTTATACTTCCCTGAATTATTAATTTAAGTTGTAATATATAAATTAGAAAAAGGTTTTAAAATATAAACTCAATTTAATCTAATTATATAATAAATATATTGTTAATCTAATAATTATATCGTAAAAACCAAATTTGTAATCACCCTGAATATACTTTTATCGGGACAAATATAATATATTACACATATGAATAAATATGATATAATTATGACATTTTATATTATTGATGATTATTGTTCTTATTAATGTTATAAGTATTGGCAATATTTTTGTTCTACTTTTCGAAACATGGACAATATTTTTTTATGAAACAATGAGATAAAAGGTAAATTAAATCCAATCTAATTAATTTTAATTGAATTATGGTAAAATTAGACCTGCAATGCCAAATTTAATTAAAATAAAATATAATCTAAAATAGTGAAAGATTACAGCACATATATAAAATCCGGTTAGAAATCCCAAGACATCTAAATATAATATATATTTTAGGAAAAATAGTGGTTAGTTGCATTACAATTCATAATATTCCAAACCCAACTGTATCCTCTTGTTCATTTCTCTCTCTTTCATTATCATTCTTCTCAATTTCAATTCCTCCGAGATTCTCGCTTTGCCCAGTTAAGGCGTCACGTTAACCCTCTCCAGAATGAATCAACCAATTAATTTTTAATTCTTATTAACTACCAAAAAACTAAATTAACTATTTCATTTTTCATTTTCCTCAGCAACTGCAATAAAAATATATTATATCATATAATTTAATTAATTTAGAAAACCCAATGAAACACATTATTACAGCGTTTTGCAGCGTTTCTACGTGTCCATACTTGATAAGTTTCCTCACACACCTTATTAGACTATCTCTGACTCACTTTCCTCAAAACACAAGACAACCTTAACCTTAACCTTTGCAGCGACAATGGCCGGCGAACTCGCCGGTGACCACACGCCAGAACTCCTCTGTCTGGTCCACGACATCGCCGGAATGTGCGTCGGCTCCTCCTCCGCCGCACCCATTGCCACCGACGCCATGTTCCGCAAGGACTGTACCGATCTAGTTCGCCGGATCTCCCTCCTCACCCACTTGTTCGAGGAGATTAGAGAACTCAACAACAACAATGTTGTCGCTTCCGCTTCCTCGTCTTCTTCCTCCTCTTCCGCCGCATCTTGGTCCTCTGATCTTGTCTTCGCTCTTCAGTCTGCAAGAAGTTTGCTTTCCGTGGCCAGAAACTTCCGTTCCAATTGCTCCTCTGTGAGTTTCTTGATCTATTTCAACGCTAACTCGTTGGGGATTTCGAAACTTAAGCTCCTACTTCGTATTCTTCGGTTTTTCAGTAATTTAGATCTGTAGCTCTCTGGCTAAAATTCCCAAACTTTTTGTTCTTTTTTGCATTCCTTTCAGTGACCGTAACGGGCACCGGACAAAGTTTTTTCTTGGGAGATTTCTCTTTAATTTTGTGTTGGTTATAAAGTTCAATTATTACTTGTGAGAGTAGATATTTCAGAAAATTGTTACTTCAACTTTTTTTTGTTGAGTGGGTGTAATGCGTGCAATCAAACTGTTAGCTATTGTTATGTTTCAGTGGAGAAAGTAAAATACCTCCCCTGTATGTTACTCAGGGCTTTATGTTCTTTGTGTTATTTACGAAGAGGGTCGGTTTTGTAGAAGAGACCATTCTCCCACAGCTTGGGGAATCAAGGTTTGAATCTTTTACGAGAGAGACTCGCATTTGGGGATAAACTGTGTCTAAAACAGGATATTTGTAGAAAAAAACAATTGTCCACTGTGTTGTTTTCATTAAATGGTAGTGTTCCTCTTTTTGGCATTCTGGGTGTTGTTCTTCTTGTCTTTGGTAAATTCGTGTGTCCTTACGATGTGTTCTTTACACAGAGAGATAATTTTGCACTTGTTCAATTGTTTAAGTCGGAATCTTATGGGGGTTGGATTTATGTGGGCATGTCTATGTATATAATGATGTCTGTGTACTTCTCTGAAATTTGATGTATCTTGATTTAAGGATGGAGCTGCAAAGACCATTGTCTTCCAATTTCAGTGTGTGACGTGGAAATTGGAGAAACTGTTGAGTGATTTGCCGTATGACAATTTGGACATCTCAGAGGAAGTCAAAGAACAGGTAGACTTTGGATGAATGGGTTGGGTTTTAATTTGATATACTGTTTGTTTGAGTTAAATCGCTGATATTATCTGCTTTTCTAGGTGGATTTGGTAAGAACGCAATTGAAACGAGCCTCAGAAAAATATGGGTTTATGATTTCAAAGATGCCATCTCATGAATTATCCAAGCCGCTGACTGAAGAAATTAGTCAGGTTCTTTCCAAATCCGTGGGTGGATTATACAAACAACATAGCTGTCCTGAAAATTTATCAGAACTAGACAGCATTTCTAAAAGCAATGGAGAGAATAATTGCAGCACAAATCGGCTTGGATCTCTCTTGGAAAGAGCAAGGAGCATCCCTGCATCTTCTGAAGTTCTCTTTTTGAATGAATCTGATCCTGAAAGTCAAGAAGTTTCTGAGACAAAAAGTCTACCTGAGGTTAAAAGGCCTGAAGCAATTGTGATTCCTGAAGATTTTCTTTGCCCTATATCCTTGGAACTAATGAGGGATCCTGTTATTGTGGCGACGGGTCAGGTAAATTCATCTCATGAGATCAGATGTTGCATCAACAAAAGAAATATTCCTGCAAATTTTTCTGGTCTTCTAAATTTCCTGCTTCCTTTATTCTGCAGACGTATGAGAGATCTTATATACAGAGATGGATAGATTGTGGTAATACAACGTGTCCGAAAACTCAGCAGAAGCTCCAACATTTGACACTCACACCAAATTATGTTTTAAGGAGCCTTATTTCTCAGTGGTGTATAGAGCACAACATCGAGCAGCCAACAGGACTAACTAATGGGAAAATAAAGAAGAGTGACGGGTCATTCAGAGACGTTACGGGTGACATAGCAGCAATTGAAGCTCTGATGCGGAAGCTCTCCAGCCGGTCTGTTGAGGAGCGTAGAGCGGCTGTTACTGAAATTCGATCGCTATCCAAACGAAGTACTGACAATAGGATACTAATTGCTGAAGCTGGAGCCATTCCAGTTCTAGTCAACCTTCTAACATCAGAAGATGTATTGACGCAAGACAATGCTGTTACTTCAATTTTAAACCTTTCCATTTATGAAAATAACAAAGGACTTATAATGCTTGCTGGTGCCATTCCATCCATTGTCCAAGTCCTCCGTGCTGGAACCATGGAAGCAAGAGAAAATGCAGCAGCAACCCTCTTCAGCTTGTCACTTGCAGATGAGAACAAAATTATAATTGGCGCTTCGGGAGCCATACCCGCTTTGGTAGAATTGCTCCAAAACGGGAGTCCTAGAGGAAAGAAGGATGCTGCAACAGCATTATTCAATTTATGCATTTACCAAGGAAACAAGGGCAGGGCCATTCGGGCAGGGATCATCACAGCATTGTTGAAAATGCTTACAGATTCAAGCAAATCAATGGTTGATGAAGCCCTAACAATAATGTCAGTTCTTGCCAGCCACCAAGAGGCAAAAATTGCTATAGTAAAAGCCAGCACTATACCAGTTTTGATAGATCTTTTGAGGACCGGATTGCCTCGCAATAAAGAGAATGCAGCTGCTATTCTTCTCGCCTTGTGCAAGAGGGATGCCGACAATCTTGCTTGTATAAGTAGACTTGGTGCCGTCATACCTCTCTCTGAACTTGCTCGAACTGGTACAGAGAGGGCCAAACGGAAGGCTACTTCATTACTGGAGCATCTTCGTAAGTTGCAGCAACTTTAAATGGTGTAGTTCTGCATTGAACTTCAAGTTTGTTCTCTCATTATTTGACATAATTTTCCACACTGCAGTTTGCAAACTGATCATACGAGGTGAAGTAAGAAAGACAGCCTCCTTGATTCAGTTATTCTTTTCTTGGTTTCTTCTTTTTTAACCCCTGTATGAGCGTGTAAAGAAATCAATTGATATATTGTTTACACAAGTTCCTGTTTTCATCTTTTCTAGCTTGTTGCCCTGTTGAAATAGTCAACTGTAGCCCTTGTTCTACCGACTACAAACTTAAATTAGACCGTGCCAGAATCAAGGCACTCTTTGAATCTCAATAAATGTACTCAGATTTAACATCAAATTTTTTCAGATAGAAAAGTCATCATGTCTTTTCTTTTTTCTTCAGTTTTTCCTAATCAAATCATAAAAGTAGAAGATGGAAAGAAAAAGAGAAGTTTATACGAATATATTCATTCAGAGAATCTGTGACTAATATTTGTTTTTGGATATGTTCCTTCCTTGAAGGGCATGAGCTCAGTCTGAACCAACATTTGTAGTATGCTTCTTTCTGTGCAATCAGAGTTAACTCAGGATCATTGAGATTAGCTGAGGAATTGAAAAGGAATCTTCCTTGAATAAATGGACACTAGATTCAGGATGAGGTCAATGTGAGAGATCTGGCCTAGAATATCTGGCTCATTTACTTCAAGTAGAAGTCATCTTTGAATCAAACAGCAAGGAAGCAACTGGATCCAATTTATAAGGAAAAGTCCACAAAATAGCAAATCACCCAAGATATGCAGACACCTCCGCGTGTATTCAAATCAATTTTTAAATTACTCCCTAAAATTTCATCTGAATACGGATCACTCGATTTAATTTCCTATTTTGACATCTAACTATGTTTTAAATAATATTACTTTACTTTTGAAGAAAAATACATGAAAAAATTAAAATAAAAATTGTAAAAGTGATAACTAAATTTATCCTTTTATTATAAGAACTAAAAAAGCTATAGTTAATTTTTTTTTAGATTGATAAGATGTATTATTGGAGTTATTGATGAAAAAAATAATTGTTACACTATTTCATTGGCAATTTGTCTTGATTTTGCCGACAAGTGGTTAAGCTGCAAGATCGGATCCCTTCCCTCTTCTATGGTGTCCCAGTCCTTTTAATCTGCTTCTTGTTTTCCCCCTCTTCGTAAAAGGTTCTTTTCATATCTTTTATTAGCTACTTCAGATATGCATAATCATACCACATGTTTCACTTTCATTGACCTTTGTTCTTTCTTTTTCCACATTAGCTATTAGTATTCCGAGATTTTACTTTAAAATAATCTAACTTGTTGATGTTTGGTGTAAAATGACTTTCAATATTTTTAAACACATTTTCAATTAATAGAATGCTAAAAAGTGAAGGATAATTACATAGCTTTAATTAAAACAATAGACCCCTGATATGCAAAAGTAAAATTTCCAGAAAAATGATAAAAACAAAACTTGAAGCACCTAAATCTAATTATTTTAAGAAACATCTACATTAACACTTCCTGAGCTATGGTACAACTTTAATATTAGGTGTCCAAGTGAGATGTTATTTGCCACATTTAATCTTTGTGATCATGGATGTGTGTATGGGTATGTGCGTGTGATCGTGTGGTTGTGTGTGGAAGTGTGTAGGTGAGTGCATACGTATAGGTGTGGGTGTGGGTGTAGGTGTAGGTGTGTGTGTCTCTGCTTGTACTCTTACGTCTAACTTTATCTTCAGTATAATCAGCATCGCAACAATCTTTCAGTTTGAAGTTTTCGCTTCCCTTGTAGCATATATCGAGATTGCCTATTCCTTTGGGATATCGACAAAATTTTATACACGCTTGAACAATTGAATACAACCAAGGTTATGTGTTTCTAATCTACCACATACATGGTCTAACTCACCCCAACACAAAGAGGTCAAATTTCGTGGCTAAAGGAAAAATAAAACTAAAAACAACACTACAACATAAGTGGACACCATAAGCAAAATAAGTGGGTAGCAACCTACATAATTATGTACCGTTTCAAAAGAATTCAATAAAACATTTGGATGTTGTTCATGAAAAATAATCAATGACCAACAAATGATTCCTACACATACCATTTGGCTTATTTGAATAGAAAGTGCCTTAACAGCCTCATTTTATTGACACATAAATTGTGAAATCATACAACAAAGATAAGTAGGGAGCAGTGTACGAAAAATTGACTATCTATGTTGGATGTTTTTCACACTTACATTAACATGACAGAATTTGAATAGATGAACAAGATTTGCACATCTTCAAACCAATTTTCATTTAAAACTCATACAATTGATAACAAAAGAAATTCGCACAACAAATTACAATTAATGTATTGCCAAATTTTACAAAATCACTTATAGTTACAAATGTTATCACTAAACTTTAAAACAGTGTGTAAAAAAAATTTAACAAATTCATGTTCTTCTACTAAAGTGTACAAAGATATCAACTTTTTGTATATATTTCATTTCCTTTTACTCCCATAATTGGGAAATAGGGTTCTAATATCACAACTCTTGAACCGTATTCATAGTTCAATCTTCATTTGCATATACATATTGTTTTGCTCTATATAAACCTCCTCTTCAACCAATGTGTTGTCGTGCTGATGTTCAATTGACATGGCATCACCACAACACAAGTTGTCTGTTATAGGAAATTCATGCTCATTAACACTTCCACTAACATCTTTCTCCTCATTAATCATGACTTTATCTTTAGTACTTTCATTAACCCTTTCTTATTCTTGTACAACACGAATGCGATGTTCCTTGTGTCTTTTATTTTGTTTCTTAAATCCAACACCATATTTCTCAAATGCTACTTTGACATTAGGATAACACAACTCTTCTTTGGACATACCAACACAACCTAAAAAGTAATTATTAAGGGAATATAATTATATAAAATAAATACAACAACAAGAAAATAACTACTCACTGCAACCTTTTCCAAAGCACTCCTGATAAAAGTGTCACCTACTTTTACATTAATCCAATTCTACAATCACAAAAATTTAGTTATCCAGGAATTGTACTTTTGGTTGAAAGTTACAAAATGATCACAAAACCATAAATTTCAAGATCACAAAATTATCGCAAATCCACCACGGGATACATTGTTTACCTGGGTGATTCAAAATTGCTACTAATCAGGTTTTTCACGAAAGAACCAAACATATCGAGATAGATTGTCACCTCATTCGCGAAAAAGTCCAACAAGGCTCTATCAAGCTTCTCCCCATCCATACCACTTGCTTGCTGATATCTTAACGAAGGTCCTTCCTCCTTCCATCTTCCATGCCATCAATTCCAAGCTTGACACTCTGAACATCTATGCCAATCTTGAGGAAGGCTGTCAGAACACTTCTAAAAGCACCGTTTAACACTGCTTCTTTTCCACGTGCACCACACCGCTTCTGTTTTTGTTCTATTTTTCTTTCCTTCCTTTCTATTTTCCTTCTCTGTTTCTTCTCTCTCCCTATATAATCCTTCTTTGTATTGTACAATATTATTCATTCAAATAATACAAAAAGGGCTTTTATTGTTCTCTTTCTCTTTTCCTTCCCACACTCTTTTCTAGGTTGCTTCTCTTCTCTTTCCATAATGCATTTGCTGATATGCAGATCTGATTCCATACACTTCCACGATGCACAGAGGCTTTCGTTGCTGTTCTTCTATGAAACCATTCAAAATATAGGAAAAATCAACAACTTTCAAAATAACTCAAAAAAAATCATTTTCTTGATAACTTTGTCGCTTGAAGTCTCTTCTTGATTATCTATATCATTTATTCTCATATAACAACATGAGTTATATAATCATCACACAAACACAAGCAACCAAGGGTGAACTAACAGAATAAACATCAAAATATCAATACAACATTCATATCTCAGTCATTAAGTCCTTACTACAATCTCATCACAACAAACAATATCAACACATACTAAGACTATAACATGCAATACAATGTCAAATCATATTCTCCCTTGAAAGCGAATCATGATCAACTCATTAAATTTACACCACCTGTCATTTAAAGGCAACCAGTGTTATTACTAACAATCTCTATAAACATATGCCAACTTCAATGCTTCATCGTACCATTCCTGTTTATCAAAACAGATCAATTCGAGTGGTCTTCCACCATAGCTTCAGACCTATCTCCTCTGCTCCTTAAGGCTTATGAGTAAAACTTCAATATGCTCCCATCAGCACTAAACTCAATATGACTTGGAAAGCTATGGATGAAACATTTATCCCTTTCTACCCCCTCAAAAGAAAAAAGGGTAGCACTCGAATCTCAATCTCTTATACTACTCCATCATGGATGAAAAAACTCATCTCTTCGACAACCTCTTAAAGACGAAGAGATTCTCCTTTTTCACCGCCTCTTAAAGATGAAGAGATTCATCTTTCTACCCACTCACAAAGGAAAATTATCAACACATATTAAGAAAGTATAAAAAGAAGTCATACCCAAAGACATAAACACCATTCTATCTCATAGTGGGTTCAGTATCGTGACACTCTCGTTAAGCTAAACAACAATCACGAAAACAATTGCCACACATTTTGTAACTACATACAAAGCACTTCCTGCATAATAACATTATCAAGATATTAAAAACTACATATCACAAAAATACAAGGTCAACTAAAACGCATGATAAGTCAACTATACACTAACCACACCTCCTCTTTTCAAGATACATCTATCAAAAATGATGACAAATCATTCATCTCCCAAAGTGGACCCTAAAGTACTTGAAAACACTAAATAGGAGTTGAATAGTACTAATGGAAAACTTTTCGCAACCTTTCTGATTTAGCACGTTATCGAACTCTGAAATTTTCTTTTAAAAGCTTAAAATATAAATAAACGATAACTTTTTAACATATTATTCATAATATGTCATGTAGTGTTTTGTAAGAACTTCTCTTGTGAAAAATAAATGATTAACTAAGAAGATTCGTGTGTTTGTTTTGGAAGAACTTCTCTTGTGAAAAATAAATGTTTAGCTAAGAAGATTCTTGTATTTAGACATAAAGCACAACTTCAAGTTTTTGTAAGAGAATGTTTAGATAAGAAATAATTGCTTTTATATTTATTCGCTCCAACTAAGATATCAAGTCTCTTTCACACGATTAACTACTCTTAATTTTTAAGTATTAGCTCTAGTACTCAACAACCTTAGTCAAAAGTTCCTATGAGTATTCACACCATTTGAGAAGTATTTGCTTCATAGTGGTAAATATTTTAATTTTCTTCAAAATTACAATCAACTATTTTACTCTTCTCACCTCTTTTTCTCTTCTATTTAAAGCTTCATGAATATAATATTCCTAAACTTCCTGTGTGCTTCCTCCTATATATTACTTCACTAATCAACCTCTCGAAAGCAAAGGGTTTCCAATAGTCCAAAACACCATTATATTTATGCTACTTATAACAAAAATTTTATTTAATATAATTAATCTCGTTGAACTATCAAGCTTGTCTAGCCAATCAAGCATCTCGAACATGGAAGATCACCCTGATCGATCGGCGTATGGTTGGCCAAATGTGTCGTTGAATTGCCTACTTTCTTCCCTTTAAAACTAATTAGGAGAGTTATTCTCACAAAAAAATGGCTATAAAGGAGGTAGAGCAACCCATGGAACCGAGAGTAACGTAAGAATAATAGTATACAATTTTGAATTTAAAATTCAAAATTTCATGTTAAAATTTTCTACATTCAATTATAGATGTGTAAAATAATACTTTTCACCCAGTTTTAGGAGTAAGCAAACAAAGACATAACCTACCTACAGAGTAATGACAAAAGTGGTCAAAAGTACCAAGCTGACTCATTCATTGGCATATATGGTAGAGTTTACTTAACCCAAATATTCATTTTTTTCTCAAGTCTGGCAAGTGTCTGAGAACCCATTGCTAAAAGAGTGATGTTATTTTAACTTAAAATTGTTATAGAAAATGATGGGGTAAATGAATGTGTTATTATATACGATATTCTAAATTCAAATTCCTTGTGAGATATATAATCTCCTAAGTATGAGAAAACACAATTAGATACACCTCAAATCAAAAGCTCTAGCAAATACGAAAATCGTTTCATTTCATCGTAAACACTTGAAATCTCTATCCCTCACTTTCTGAGGGCAAAGAAGGGGATTTTGTTCCCCGACGTCCAATTGCAGCATCAAAATTGCTACATTGGATAGCGAGGGGAACACACATCTTGTCTTCAGTTAAAGATTGCCAAACACATTGGATAACGTGGAAGCAAAGGTCTCTAAGAAAGCTGAAGACTTTCAAATAATATACCCTAATTGAAAAGAAAAACAACTAATGTACAAAACAAAATTATCGAATCGAAATCTAGGAGAAACACTAGTTAACTCAGTCCCTTAGATGTTCAATTAATATTTGCGATCATACCCGCAAATCATTACAGGTCTGTAGGCTCATCAGAGTTAACAATAGCATCATAGACACACGAGTGGCCAGAAAACAGAAATCAATAACAGAAATACTATAAATTTAGAAGAAAATTTCACTGATCTCAATGGTTCAAATAGATCTTTTATTCAAATAAGAACGAAGTACATCATCAGCATGGAAAATGCATTCTCATCCACAGCAGTAATTTGCTGTGTAGGAAGGTGTCCTAAGATTTTTCCAAATTCATCACATGATGTAACAAAACACAAATAAAGCTATCTACAAGGACACTAACAATAAGCAAATTCCCATAGCGTCAACATATGAGCACACAAGGATCAAATATATCTGAAACAAAAGTATAGGCCAATATGCCATATAAACAAAAACGTAGACCTGAGATTATTGTCCAGGGTAAACAAAAGTGTAGGCATAAGACTACGATGAAAGGAACCCAAAGTGTAGCCCAAAAACTAAGAGGCAAGGTAACAAAACTGTAGTCGTAAGACCAGTTGCAAAATAACAAAGAACTAAAAGAAAGAGAACAGTGGCTAAAATTTCCAGCAAACCAACCAGACACAATTTTTCAAGACAATGTTGCTCCCTATAATTTTCCATGAAAAAGTGAGCATATTTTCTCAAAGGCGGATCCATGTACAACCATAATCATAGATATTGGCATACAATAAATCTCAATTCCCTCATAACAACTCTTGGATTAAATAATATGCTTAAATCTAATCTACCAAAAGTTTCATGCTTTACATCTAAACACCGAGCTTAAAAGCAATACAGAAATGAAATAACAAAATGAATTTACAAACTTTTCGAATTTCAATTCAAAACAACAACATCAACGCCACCTTGTACTTTAGAGTTGAAAAATATAAAAACAAGTTGCCAGCCGAAAATACAAAAAATTAGTTCTGCGACACCCAAATGAATGCAACACCGAAATTTAAAGATTGCATAGCGAATGTTAACACACATAAGCTTTAATTAAACAACAAAAAAGCTTTGAAACAAGTGCAAACCAAAGTCTTAAAGAAAATGCATGCATTTCAACTATTAATGCCCAATCGAAACACCAAAATAATGATCAATAAACATAAGAAACCTATCACATTGAGTTTAGGTTGCGTAAACTCTAAACAAATGTAAAAACATCAAACAGAAATCTTAGAGAAAAATTAGACAACTCAGTCCCTTAGATGTTCAGTTATGTTTGCGATCATAGCCGCAAATCATTACAGGTCTGTAGGCTCATCACAGTTGAAAATAACAACTCGTGTTATCCAATCAACGAAAAAATGCAGACCCAGAATAAAAAACTAATACTTCGGTATAAAATTGAATTTAGCTGCTCAGTGTGCTCCCAAAACCAATGGATTGTGGAAAAGATATTAAAGAACAACACAAATAACTATTGCTTCAAGGGAACGAGTCAAATGAGAACGGAAGTAATCTCACCGACCAGATAAAGAAGCCTATGATGATTTGGGGTTGTAAAAGTTGAAAAGAGGCAAAGGAATGCGAAACCCTAATTTCATATACAGCGGTTAGGAATAAGAGGCAGAACACAGAACAGGGTAAAAGTATGGTTTATATAGCAGTTTGGTAGGCAATTTTAAAGGACTAAGTTACACTTTGGATGCGTTTTTAGATGTTTCATAGTTAAATATTATTTTAATATATGTTTAAATTTTTTTTATAAAATACTATTAGTTCAAATAACTATTTTTCAATAAATATAAAAATAAATAGATATTATATTAATTATAAATATATTTTATTTTTAAAATATAATTCTTTTCCATATTTAAAATTAAATAAATTCCATAATTTTAAACCTGTAATAATAACTTTCAAGTTTTATCAACAATTTGTATAGAAAATGCTTGATAATTACTTAAACGATAATTAATAATATAAGAAACTACTACTTTTAAGTTAAAATAATTTATATTTATAATACACTATTTAAAATAATTAGCATGTGTTTCCATAAAGTTGATTTTAATTAAATTAATGTGTTAGAAGCTTTAGAATAATATAATTAATTTTTAGTTATATATGATGTTGTTCTTTAACTTGTAAAGTTTTTAAACATTTTATTTTATAAAAAAATATGCAAATTAATTAGTAGAGAATTACTTTTTCATCCATCTCTATATTTATGTTTGAAGCAAAATATATTAATAAATACATTAAATATTTTTTTATTTGTTAAAAGTTAAGTACTAGGATTACAAACATCAGCTTTATTTTTTATTAAACTATTATGCAATAGTAAGTTACAATTGTTAATAAATCTACCAAATTTTTTTCATATTTTTTAATTACTAAATAAAGACAGAAAACCCGGACTGTAAGAATATTCAGATTTTAAGAAATTCTTATGATATATTTATGTAGAAATAATTTAAGTTGATAATATATAAATTAAACTTTACAAAGTGGAAGCATATGTATTTAGTGTTGTAATATAACAATCCTAATATAATAATATATGGTTGATGACATCATTAACTCAAAATATATAAGATGGTTATCTTCTGAGAAATAATAGATAAAGGAAAAAAAAATACTTTCATGTTATTGTCTTGTTGTCTTGTACATACTTTTTTATTGGTAACTTTTACATTATTATTATTATTATTATTATTATTATTATTATTATTATTAACTCATCATCGATATTTAAAAAAATCTAGGTTTAATAGGTTCGGAGGTCCTTATGTTTGCGGGTTCGTTTCACTTGGGTCCTCCAATTTTAGAAGTGATCAATTAGGTCCCTAATTTAACAAAATTGAGTCAATAATACCCTTTCCGTTAAATGCTATGGAATCTGAATGCAAATTAAACAGGTGGCATGCTTGAGGCATCATTTTATTTAGAAGTGGCAGAGTTTGAGCTTAATACGTGACAATTTCTGCAATTTTTAATTTGCATTCAGATTTCCTTGCATTTAACGGAAAGGGTATTATTGACTCAATTTTGTTAAATTAGGGACCTAATTGATCACTTTTAAAATTGGAGGACCCAAATGAAACGAATATAGGGACTCCGAACCTATTAAACCAAAAATCTATTATCAATATCATCTCAGTTAAAATGGTATTATCCTGAACTTTGGTTTAAAAAACATTAAATTAAAGTTGTCACATGATTTAATTTAAAAATATACTTTAATACGAATTTTTTCATTAAAGTCTTGTCAAAATGATACACCCTATTTATATCCGTAATTATTTTTAAATCTACCTATTTTGATACTATTTAAAAAAATTGCATACAAATATTTCTTTTGTTACAAAATGATACGTCTAATATTATCTCAATAAATAATATTTTAAGTTTGACTTAACAATTAATTTATATAATAAAATTTATTTTATATTTTACATTACTTTTAGTATATGTGAAGTATTCAACAGTTTTATTTTAGATGTAAAAAAAAACTTTTGATGACATGTAACACTTTTTTACTCTTTTTTTAAATATTGTTTAATTTTCTATTAAAACAATCATCATGTTCAAGTTTTCAATTAACAAAGATCGTAATTTGAACCTATGGCACAAATCTAAGATTAGGAATAAAAAAATATGATGAAGGAAGAAATATTGTAGCTTTAAATATGGGGAAATCCTATATTCCAGAACAATTAGTTAATATAAATATGAATTGGTTTTTCCTTCTTCTTTTTTATCCAAATCTTATCATTTATTTGCTATCTTTTTCACCCGGTGCCATAGTTGTTTTGTGTATCTTTTCTAAAGAGAGTGAATTACCAAATATGTAGCTTATTCATTGATATTTTAATTTCTTTCGTTAGAGGCTTAATATTTTATATAGTAAGAACAATGTATTAAAAATTAAAAGAGTTTGCTTACTATTTTCAATGACCCAATAGTCTAGTATTAAATGGTTTGTTGTATTGTCAACATTAATCTCCATATACTTTCAATCATGTAAATATATAAAGTAGAATAATAAGTAATGATATACTTAACTATAAAAATAAATATAAACAATATTTATGATTTTTTAAAAGTTCGTGAAATATTGAGAGTGTTTGGATGATGAATTTAAAAAGCATGATTTTTCATTAAAAATTAAAATATTTTATGACAAAATAACTAGTTTGAATACACTATCTTAAAAGAATTTTAAAAAATTGTATGAAATGTTTTAAGATGAATAAGTTACCCAAAAAAATATATAAAAAAAATACTTTGTGGTTTTAATAAAAAAAAACTTTGATTACAAATAAATATGCAACTATCCTTTCATTTCCCATCTCATTATCTTTTTGAGTTTGTGAACACAACTATTTTTTTTTCATGCAAACCTAAATATACACGAAACAAATTTAATTGAGTTGAAGGAAGGTTAACTCTCAAATAAAAAAATGTGATTAAGAAATTCTTATAGGTATGTAACTTGACAAAGTCAACAATACAACTAATGCTTTTCAACATAATATGAGTTCTTTTCATGTTGGATATTTAATATGAAAATTTAATACTTAATATAAATGGTTTTCAAACTTATAACAACTTAAATATATATACTTGTTTGTTATTTGAAAATATAAGAGTTATTTTCTATAAATAAGTTATGATTAATTTAGGTAACATCTCATTTAAATACCATAAGTACTATTAAGAAACTATCACAAGATCAATACAATAAAACAGTTCAATTCAAAGAAATATATAAATGATATCCATACACTTATCCAAAAATAATTATAAGTCTAACTTTTATATATGCAACACCAAAAGAGAAAAATGAAAAGAATATTTACAAAAGGGACTTTCAAAATAAAAACTAGAATAGTTAACTTGTAAAGACTGCGAAAAGTCAGATTCTGGAGTAGACAAGTGGCAGCAGATAATGGGATTAAGTCATTAGTAATAAAATAATGGTAATATAAAGCTTGGACTCAAGACCATTTTCATTATCTGAGAAAAGCTTTATCACTCTTCAGAGCCCTAGTTCCTATTCTCTGCCTTCTCTCTACCAAATCTCTTCTTTGAATCATTCGATTTCCGATCAGATGGTGTCCAAGCATCCACAACGTAGAAACCTTCAAAACCAACTGCGGGTCTTAGTCGGGTAAGCGGCTCTATCCAGTTCTTCTTTGTTCTTGAACTGGAACATGCAACCTTTGCTGGTTGCATGCGTCTTGTGTTTTCCCTTTTTTGTTCTCTGCTAAATTTTGAGCTCTAAGAGTTGTTTCCATCACCATTTCGGTGGTTAAGGCACTGTTTAGGTTCTTCATCGAGTAGGGTACTGTGGAAGCGGTGTTGTGAGCTAGGCTGTTCAACTCCAAGGTAAGGGGAGTTAGAATACTTCTTTATAATTAGTTGTATGTATGTGTATATACTGAGTTTTTGTATTGTTATGTTGTTGGTATTGTGTTTTGGTTTGGGTTGATTTAGTTGCATGTGTTGTACTATATGACTGTGGAATTGGAGTGTGATGGTTGTAAATTGTTTTGAATATATCTAATTGTTATAATTAATCATGTTGAAGTGCTTGGGGTGAGAAATCTGTTGTAACATTGATTAGGTAGAAGCTTAGTGTTCTAATAGGGTTTTATGTCATTTTGAGAGGAAGTGAGGTAGTGATTTTGGGCATTTGAGGTCTAGAGTGTTTTTGGGTTGTTGAGGGCATACTTAACCAGTGTATTGTGACTTGTTTGAGTCACCAAAGTGGTCCAAATAGGTGCAAAGTATCAAAATTGGGTTGGGGTTCCTCAAGTTGTGGAAATTGTTGTTGATGTGTAAACTTTGGGTTGGAATCACTTTATAATTGTAGTAGGAAGGTTTAGGAACATCTAGACAAGTTTAATTAAGTATAAAACACGAATTAGGGGTGTTAGAAGTTGGGGAAAATGACTAAAAATGGCAAAGAGTGTGTGAATTGCATAATTCTGCAGAATTTGCGTTCTATAGATTATGCAGACTCGCTGAGCGAATTGTTTCGCAAAGCGAGTCACCTTAGCGAGATGCTCTCTATCAGGGCATTCGCACATCGAGTTGGTGCGCTATGCGAATGGCTAGAGAGGGTTTCTCTCTGTTTGGTAATTCGCATAGCGAATCTGGGCATTATGCGACTAGTGGTTGCCTGGGAAAATGCTAGTTTAATTCGAATAGCGAATTTGGGGCGTTATGCGACAGTTTAGGGTCTGATAATGTGTAGCAGAATTTTCAGTTTAGCATAGTGCACAAACTTGGTGCGTTGTGCGAATGGACTTTAGCTGAGCGCACAGGCTTAGTGCGCTAAGCGAATGTGAGTGAGTAAAATCCACTGTTTTTGTTATTCGCACAACGAGTTTGGTGCGTTGAGCGACTTGCCCAGAACCTGTTTTTATTCTTTTTATTCCTATTTTCTGATAACCTTGAACTATGTTTTGATTATTAGAATGGTGTAGAAGTATCTATGATAGTGTATGATCAGTGAGGTTATATGTTTGGATTCAATGCAATAGTATTATGGTATTTGGTTGTTCATGTCTTGAGTTAAGTTTCAAAGTGACAGTATGGTTGATGGACGTAATTCCATATATCTCAAAGGGAGGTTACATGGTGGTGCCCTATGTTATGGACGTAATTCCATGAACCTCATAGGGAGGTTACATGGTGGTGCCTTATGTTGTGATCCATAGTCAATTCTCTTGTTGAGATTCAAGTATGTTTAGAATGATTTGCATGAAAGCTCAGTCTTTAGGGTTATCCTGAAACTACAATGGTCAATCATTCTCAAGTAGAGAGGATTGAACCATGTCGTGAGTAGTAGCAGGAGGTCATAGTCTTGGGTGCTTCCAATATGGCCCAAGGTGAGTGATAACGTACTAACCTCGTGAGTGTGGTAGGGTGAAACCGATTGGCAATGGTTTTACAAAGCAGTAGAGGCCACCATGAGTGCATAACCCGTCATAGCTCGACAATCATTCTAACTTCTGGACGATAAAGTCTAGGTCATAACATGTTAGGATGTTATGACACTAGTTTATCTTGATTTAAATAATTACGTGAATGTGTTATGTTATAACATGACTTTTGTATATCTAGCTCACCCTTCTGCTTGTGTTTGTCTTTTGTTTGTGTGTGTTTTTTGTTGCAATGATCATCCATTTGGATGTGAGCAGAGGTAAATGAGGTGCTTCTAGAGCAGGCCTTGGAGGGAGATGACATCGCTGCTTAGCCTAGTTAGGATCCATAGGCTTCTGTTTATTTTGAAATACTCTATTGTGTTAAAGTTTTAAATTACCACCATTTTGGGATGACTGTAACCTTAAGACTTTATCTACAAGTCTTCTTCTAACTGTTCTATTATATTAAAATGTGGACTACTAGATTATATAGTTCTATATAATCTGGGACGTTACATAACTACTCTACTAGACTAAAAATATGCGCCTTTGCCACCTAAAGCCTGCTCCATGGATACGTCATCATCCTCTGCTCATACCAACTAGGTGATCATTATAAAAGAAACCATCATACACAAACAACAACAAAAAACACACAAATGGTAAACTAATGTTCGGTGTCTTACTCCATAATGAAGCATCTAGACTAGGACCTCTTGCTCCTCTCACTACATGCATCACTCCTCTCTAATTGAGAATTAATGATCATTAGAGTATCAATACGACTCCGAAGATTGGGCTTCCTACATTCATACACAATACTTGAAACAACCACTTAAAATTTCTCCTTAGAAACTCTTATTCAATCATACTATGATACATATCTTAACATTAGTCATAAACCTTCATAGCATTTCATAAAATATATTAAACATGTCTTAAAGTATCACTATAATCATTATTCACAAAGACATAGAAGAGAAGAATCAAAAACTCATTAAAAGAACATGACGCCCAATGTCAAACTTGTAGGGGCAAGTGACGCTTAGTGCAAAAAGATATCGCTCAACGCTAGAAGTCAGAGAGCTCACTAACTTTGTAGCATTCAACGTCCAAACTCACTACTCCTGACTTTATGGCGCTCAATACCCAAAAATGGCGCTCAGCGTCTTGTTACCCAGGAACTTTCGGTTTTGGCAACCCTAGGCGTCACACGGGACCTCTTAGTGTCATACCAGATTACAACAACTATGTTTTTTGGTATGGGTGTACCTATGACTCATCCAATAGACCAAAATAGGTCCTTAAACACTAGAACTGATGTTAAAACATTTTTATAGATGAAAAGAAGTATTGCTTTGCTCATTAGACCAGAAACTAGGTGCATTAAACCAATTTAACTACTCACAAATGTCTAAACTAAATTCTACCCTTTCTAGTGATAATCTCGTTGGGCAAGCTATCTGGTCGTGGGGTAAGTGTGCATTTAGAAATTACTCACTGACCGAGATTAACAGAGCCTAATTCTATTTTCATGTTTTCTTCTAGTATGTTTAATGTGTGATTTTGTCAATGTCAAAATGATGGAACTGATGTGTATGTATAATGATGTTTATTTTTAATTAAGATAATGATTATGGTTGTGGACATGTATGATGATGGTGTTAAGAGAATTTCAAGGAGAAATTATCTATGGTGATGATCTTAGTGTATGCATTGACATATGAGGGGTCAGAAAGGAGTTATCATCATGAACTTTAATAACTATTCACACTAAAATGTAGTATAATGAGTTATGTGGTGAGAGTCGCATGTTGTCCTGGCCACTTTGTTATTGTACTAGGCACAAAAGAGACTAATCTTGTATCTGGTAGGATGATAAACCATTTGTTTATGACTCTATAAAGCATAAATACCACTACAAGTGCACGTTTACATTGAAGTCATATGTCAAAGGCATGTATTCAGATAATTGAGTATAGTGTCAACTTGTTTTGTATGAATATATATATATATATATATATATATATATATATATAATTTATTACATTTTTATACATGCTTAGTTTATAATTGATGTAATATAAATATTTTTGTGAAAACTCATTTTGCACTTTAGCTTATGATAACAGTTGAAAATACTGTTATTTGTGATTCAATTTTGATATTAAATCAACCCTTTTTTGACTTAGAAGGTTGCTTGAACTCGTGTTTTTAGTTTAGTTTTGTGAATAAGTGAGTAGAAGGTATACTTGATGATTTTATCACTAAATTCCCTTTATTTTGTAGCTAATAATGTGCCTGGAAGAATATCCAACAATGTATAGAGTTGAATCAACCATAAAAGCAAGCAAAACAGCAAAAAAAGTGAATTTTGGAATGCTACCTCCAGAGCTGAGCGCCCTTGAGGGGGCCTGAGCATAGAATCCAGTCCCGCACCACGGCTGGGCACCCTTCCAGGGGCGTTGAGCGCCAGTTTTCTCGCAGTTTCGCCCGGGCGCCCTAAATGAGGGCACTGAGTGCCAGCGTGTTGGGCTTGGACCCGTTTTCTGTTATTTTTTTATCTATTTAAGGACTTGGACGTCCTAGGGATTGTATCTCTTGATGGCTTGAGCACATAAACACATTTTTCGCTCCTTGGAGGCATATTTGGGGATGTGGGAGCTCTCCTCTTCAGTTTCTAGGGTTTTTCTATCTCCTTCATTCCATTGTACACCTAGTTTCTTCATGACGATGAAGAACTAATCTTATTTATTATTGGGGAAGATGTAACCTTTAAACTCTCATGTATTTGAATTGATTCCAATTTATTTATGGTTCTTTCATTAATTGTTAGGGTTATTCTTCTTTGCTTTAGGCTTGTTATGTTTAACTCATTCATGACATGATTATTGGTTTTTGTGATATGGACACATACTGACGAAACCTAGATCTGGAGAATTTCTCCCAAAAGCAGTATTGCTCAGGGATGGGGGTATGAGTTTTGGTCATCTTAAGGTTATAATCGTAATGCAGAATTAATTATTAGGAATGCAAGGGATTGTGGTCTAATAATTAAGGATAGGCTTTCTTCACCGAGGGCTCGGGTTTTAAGTAATTTAGAAAGTGATGTTAACAATTAATGAAGAAGATGAATTCATATATGCATGAGAGTGATTAGGTTGAAATCTATATTGGTTAGAACAACCGGTATCTTTGAGTCACGCAGCGAAATAAAAAATTACGGAAAGCGTGTTCGGTCAAATTAAAAATGGTTCCTTTAATTTTCTCTCAAACGTTTTATCAATCAGTTGATGAGCAGAAAATATAAAGAGTGCAGGGAGTAGAAAAATCACACAAATGATTTTTATCCTGGTTCGAATCAAAAGATTCTATGTTCAGTCGTTAATCACTATGAAGAGTGATTAACCTTTTCACTAAAAACAGTTTTACAGTTACAATATAGTGATTGAAAATAACAGTAAAAAAAATCTTGCTTCGACAAACGAACTGGAAGGAAATAGCTCTGCCAACTTGAAGAGAATCGCTCCGACCTTTGACACACAAAGTGCGAGCTTCTCCTTTTCACCAGACTTGACAATAACAATGAACTGGCACTTGAGAACTTCCTCATATAGCACTGTATTCTCAGTTACACAAAGTTCTATATAGCCTACTGGTCAGAAACTGAAAAGATACATTACAACTGCTAGTGATAATCAATTATTGTAAGTGATAATCGATTATCTCCTAGACTTGGAATAGTTTGAGACTTTTAACTCTTCAATCTCTCGGCTCAAGTTCTTCACTTTCTTCCACCATTCGGTTTGAGCCCTCACGACCTTCTCCCATTCAGCTTCTTTCTTCTTCTTTCCACCGTTCGGTTTGAGCCCTCATGGCCTTCTACCGTTTGGTCTATGTTTCAACTTGTGTTAGGCCTTCAAATGCGTCCGGCTCAAGTCATTATCACCTTTTGCCGTTCGGCTTGGTTCTTCACTGCCTTTCATTGCTCGATCTGAACTGTTTGGTCTCGGCATGTCTTATGTGCTCTCGATCATGCCCTCCACTGCTCATTCTTGGTCATAACTTTACTGCTCGGTCCTATGTTCTCGGTCATGACCGCTCGTGTCCTGACAGCTTGGTCTTGGTCATGAAGTCTACCGCTCGGTGCTTACCGATCGGTTATGACTTCTGCTGTTCGATGGTTACTACTTAGTCATTACTGCCCGTGTCCTGATTGCTTGGCCTTGGTCATGCCTTTTACCGTTCGGTCCTTATCGCTCGGTCTTGACTGACTTTAGTTGTCCAGAAATGCTTTTAAACTTAATACTACAAGGGTCTTTTTATTCTTCACTTTTGCATCATCAAAAGCATTATCTTTTAAGACACCAATGCTCCTCATTTGTAACAATATCCCCCTTTTTGGTGATGATAAAAAATTTCTAAGTTTAAAAGCATTGTTGAATATCTCCACAAACTTTAAACTTACAAACAAGTTAGTAGTAACTGCACTAGAAGAGTTTCTCACCCTTTTTTATCATAAGCAAAAAGTAAGTATGCTCCCCCTCAAAATGTTCTCCCCCTTAATAAAATAATGTATGCACTAAATGAGAACATGAAAGGATTTATTTATTTGGGAAAATGTATGACAGTAGAAGAAAATATAACCAAAGTAGTACACTAATTGAAAACAAGCAAGAAGCCTAATCTAGAAATCTGGAGTGGGTGGTCTTTTCGGAGGATGAAGATTGAAGCGATTTTCAATGTTGCCAAAACGAGTGTCAAAATCATCAAATTTCTCAATCACATATTCCTCATGAGTTTGCTGCATTTCAATGAGTTCATCAAAACATGCTTGATGAGCTAAACTCATGTCCTCCAATTGCTTAGACAAATTTACAAAGTATTCTTCCAGTGAGAGAGAGGAGGATGAAGGCATGGTAGAAGGTCCAACTTCAGATGAAGTAGCAGCTCCTACTGGTTCTGCCATATGGGCATCCATATCTTCATCTTCAACATTCTGAGGGTCATCATCCTTGTGAATGATCACACGCCCACGGGAGACAAAGCCCATTTGACGAAACGTTGTCTCCCCAATTTCAGTGCCAATTGCTTGGATGGCTTGGGTGAGCTCTCCTTCTATATGAACTCGTTTGTATTCAATAATCCTAGAGATGAGAAGAGCGTAGGAAAGATGATAGGTGTCACAAACCGGAATCGCGACGGGACGACGATCCAAAAAAGAAACGGGTTTTGAAAAGAGATTTTGGAGTCGCCACCATAGTTTATTCTGGAAAACTACGGAAAAACCATAAAATAATAAGGCATGGTCTACAAGAACCAGATTCTGGGTTCGGGAGTCGATTACATGTAGGGGAGGTGTTAGCACCCTACAACTGCCTTGCCCTAAGGCAGTACCTTTAACTAAATGCGCGAATATGATGTGGTTTTCAAAATGTTTAACTATCCCCTAAAATAAAATTCTAAATAAACAAAATATATTTTTTAGTTTTTTGGGCCCGACAAGGATTGACCTTGCTCCTACGTATTCTCATTCAAAATGAGAAATCAGGGTTACGTAGTTCTTTTAGAAACTGCTTGAAAAGTTTGTTTGAGGAATTGTTTGAGAAATTTGTTTGAGAAAATGATTATGGATAAATTTGGATTTTTGGGGAAGTGAACGATGCGAGGTCTTTGGCACAAGGACGATGCGTGCGATCACACATATGCCTAAACCTTTAAAACATTTTTACTATTTTTTAGAAGAGAAGAAGAAAAGGTTCTAATACAAGGACGATGCGTGCGATCACACATGTGTCTAAACCTTTAAAATATTTTTATTATTATTTTTTAGAAGAGAAGAAGAAAAGGTTCTAACACAAGGACGATGCGTGCGATCACACATGTGTTTAAACCTTTAAAGTATTTTATTATTATTTTTTAGAAGAGAAGTAGAAAAGGTTCTAACACAAGGACGATGTGTGCGATCACACATGTGTTTAACCCTTTAAAACATTTTTATTATTATTTTTTAGAAGAGAAGTAGAAAATGTTCTAACACAAGGACGATGCGTGCGATCACACATGTGTTTAAACCTTTAAAACATTATTATTATTATTTTTTAGAAGAGAAGTAGAAAAGGTTCTAACACAAGGACGATGCGTGCGATCACACATGTGTTTAAACCTTTAAAACATTTATTATTAAATTTTTTGAGAAGAGAAGAAGAAAAGGTTCTAACACAAGGACGATGCGTGCGATCACACATGTGTTTAAACCTTTAAAATATTGTTATTATTATTTATAAAAGTGCATTTAAAAAAATAGATAAATATTTAAAATGGGAACAAAAGAGAGAGAAAAAAAATAAAAAAAAAGAAAATAAAAGGATAAATAAATAAATAATGAAAATAAAGTATAAAGTAAAAGGATAAAATAAAAGTAAAATACTAGGTAAATGAAATAAAATAAAATAAAAAAAAAGGTGTGGAGGTGCCAAATAAGAAAAAGGGGTCTTTAAACAAAAGAAGCAAAACTGGGCCAAAGCCTAGGCGGGGAGGGGTGCGAAAATGAGAATAAGGGGGCGTAGGAGGAAATTTGTTTTTTTGTTTTTTAGGAACAGAACGGGTCTTAGCCCAAGGCAAGGAATGGACGCGGAATGTGGGCCCAGGCTCAATTTTTTCTTTGTTTTTCTCGTTTGAAAAAATAGAGTGGGCTTAAGCCCGAACGAAATGGGGGTGTGAGTGGAGTTGCAAGTGGTGTCTAAACCAATTTTATTTCCAATAATGGACTGGGCTTAAACCCAAGCAGAGAGGAGTGTGAAAAGGAAAGCAGGGGTGCAAGGAAGAACATATCATTTTTGTTTTAGGGTTTGGCCCAATTGTTTTGTTCAGAAATCCTAGGGGTTTCAGCATTTTCCCCTTCATCCCTAACACTATACTCGTTCTCCTCTCCAAAGACCCAAGGTCTCTTCCCCCTCCCGGAGGTTCGCTGCCAATCCCAGCCAGAAACGGCCTCCACGCCACCGCCTTCCACCAGTTTCGTCATCGCTGGCAACCAACACCGTCACCGCCCCGCCCCCCCCCCCCCCCCCCCCCCCCCCCCCCCGCCCCCCCCTCTTTCTCTTCTCGTGAGCGGGAAAAAACAGACCTAGGACCTGATTCCGACGAGACCAAACGCTACCGGTGCACTCACGCCTTCTTCTCCGAACCGACCGCCATGGATCACGGCCCAGGACGTCGCACACGCCGCCGATCGTCACCAGGATCGAGGCGGCCACGACGCAAAGCTCCTTCTCTCTCCGCGTGGCGACAGCCGTCCGCCGAGCTAACGCCGCTGCTCCCGGTTTTATCTTTCAGGTTCTTTGGGAAGACGAAGATATGAAGAGAAACTTCAGAATCCGTTTAGTCCGTCCCCTAGTGATTCCTGATGGTTCTCACATGAATAATATGTGAAGCGTGTGTACCGGACCCGGGGAATGTTGCTCCTAGGATCATTTTCTCCTTGATTGATTTTTTTTCTTATGAGGATTTGTATGAAAACATCTATGCTGCTTCTGTTTTTCTTTTTATTACATGTTTTTTGGGTGCTAAATATTTTCTATTAATACTTGATGAGTCTCACAGGTATCGAAACCACATTTAGAACGCAGTTTGATCAAAAGACAATGCCACAAAGAAAAACCAACACGATTATGAATATTGATCAAGCATCAGACAAGCATAAAGGAGGCACATACAAGAGCAAGACCAAAGAGTTTAGGCAGATGAAGACTTACCTTTGCCACTTCCAAGAAAACGTTTTCTTTCAGTTTTAGTCTCCCTTGCTCTCTCCTCCAGGAATGTTCGTCCTCTTAGTTGTCTCCTGCTTTGCTTGGTATTGTGTGCTTTTTGGTGAAGACCCGGAAGTCCGGAGCTAGTGGTTGGGATATGGTGGTGAGCTCTCCTGTTCTGTGATGGTGAGGTGTTTTGTGATAGCCTTGAGAAGCTTCTCCTTTGGGTTCGGTTCCCCTCCCTTTTTGCTCTCTTCGATTTTTATGTTCAGTTTCACTGGGCACCAAAGTTCACAATGAGATCCAGGCAATTGTTTCTCTTCCTCTTTTTTTTTTGACCCGAGGTTTTCTCACCCTCTAAGTGATGGTGGTCCGTGATCCTTCTCCAATGTGATTATCCTCTTTTTCAAAACAAAGCCCCCTCCTCTCTGCTGTACCCCCTGGGATCTCCTCTGGCGCCAGATTTCCTTTGTCTCTTTTTTTCATGTTTTCATGTTTCATTTTGCAGTTGGCTTGATGCCCGTTCAAAACTTTTTTCTCTTCCATGTATGTCTGTTGTTGCCGCTTAAGAATTTCAGCAAGAAAAACAAGTAACTTTTCCACGCTGCCACCACGCAAACACTTTTAAGCATTGACTACAACTGCAACTGATGGCTTCAGGATAGCTTCAGGAAGAGGGAAAGAGTTGACCTTGGGATTTTACTTTTCCCTTTTCTTTTTCTTTCACTTCTCTTTTTTTTTATATAAAAAGGTAATCTTTTCTTGAATAAAAAATAAAAAAAATAAAAATAAAAAATGAAAATAAAACAAATAAAAGGAAAAAACGACAAAATAAAATAAAATGTAAAAGTAAATACATAAAAGTAAACTTAACGGAAAAAAAATAAATAAATAAAAGTAAACTTAACGAAAAAAGAAAAAAAAATAAAAGTAAACTTAAAAGAAAAAAAAAATAAAATGAAATAACATAAAGCAAAATGGAATAAAATAAAATAAAGGTAAATCAGAAATAAGATAAAATAAACAAAATAAAAAAACCAATAAAATGAAGTAAAAGTAAAAATAAAATAAAATAAAATATAAACAGGAGAGGAAATAAATAAAACGAAATAAAGTAAAAAAAAGGATAACAATAATAAGAGGAAAACGGAACAAAAATCATTTTTGAGACTTTGTATTAAATTTATCTTTGCCCGTTTATTTTATCTTATTACCCCTTCTCAACTCTATATATATTTTTTAACTACCGGACGAAATTGGGTATTAAACAGCTGCCCCTCTTTACTTAAATTTTACTGGATAATATGACAAAACGAAGTTTTTATATTATTAGAATAAAAGATAAGTAAAGATAGAAATACTAATTTCGTCTGGGTTTCAAAGAGAAAAAAGGGAGAATAACGTCCAATCCGAGCATATAATGACCAAATTCAGGGAGGAGATTACAACGCAGCAAAAAGTTTGGCCAATGCCCAAAGAGAGGTGATTCACCAAACAAAAACTTGGATTCGACCATTGCCAAGCAGAGGGCCGTTAGAAAAAACTAAAATCTGGACTTGACCATTGCCTTGCAGAGGGCCAATATCGCAAAAGAAAACTTAAATTCGACCATTGCTAAGCAGAGGGCCGTTAGGAAAACTAAAATCTGGACTTGACCATTGCCTTGCAGAGGGTCAATATCGCAAAACAACAACCTGAATTTGACCATTGCCTTGCAGAGGGCCAATATCGCAGAAGAAAACTAAAATTCGACCATTGCCAAGCAGAGGGCCGTTAGGAAAACTAAAATCTGGACTTGACCATTGCCTTGCAGAGGGCCAATATCGCAGAACAACAACCTGGATTTGACCATTGCCTTGCAGAGGGCCAATATCGTAGAAGAAGATTTAAATTTGACCATTGCCAAGCAGAGGGTCGTTCAAACCTGGATTCAGCACCCTCGAAGAGTTAGTAGAAACCGAGCAAAACATAAGGGTTTTCAAACAATTCCCTGCTTCCTTTGAGATGCATGATGTAATGTCATGAGGATGCATGAATGCACAAACACATAGACATTTGTTTTGTTCTTTTCATTTGTTCTCGCTTTTTCTTTTCTTTCCCTCTTTCCATTTTTTGAAAATTCCATGTTTGGAATTTGTTATCAACATCGTCGCCGAGCTTGATGTACATTCAAAACGCATTCTTTGAAAATAAGGTCCAGAGGCAATGAGTCTTTTAATGAAGAGGGAAATAGTGAAACCATGAGTTCAAATTCTCTTTATTGCTTTTTGTAACCCCAAACTAGCTTGAACCCGAGACAGTGTGGGACAGGGATATGACAAGTAGATGGCTGAATGATTATCTGTGAGCAACATTAACATCTGAGTTCACCTCATATAGGGAGGTGTTGTTAATATTTAAGTGTGTGAGGCTCACAAGATTGCCCCAACTTTTGTTGCACATAGTAGGTACGATTTGGAAAAGTGGAAAGGTTTGGGTAGGGAGGATTGCCCCAATCCGACGATACCTTTCTTGACAAAATGATTGATGGGGAGACTTTACAGCATGTTTTTTCATTCTTCATCTTTGATTTTTTCTTATTTTTTTCTTCTTCCTCCTTTTTTTTTTAGCGATTGTGTCACTCACCACATCATTTCCTTCTAGAGTTAAGTTCACGAGAAAGATCAGGACAAATAGTCTTCAGTCAGTGTGGACTTTTATTGGCTTGTACCGTGGCTAAAAGGCAAAGGATTATGAAAGAAATGGATAGTGAAGGCCCAGATAAACGTTAAAGGTTCAATTATTTTAACAAGAATCATCCACAAGGTGTCAAGTCGACGAGCCTCCGGGAGTTTGAAACTCTGGGTATCCTTTTATCATTATTTTTGCTTTTGTTTTGTTTTGTTTTTGTTTTTTTGTTTTTTTTTATCCTTACTTTCTTTTCCCATTTGGTAATTCGTGTCGTTGCCCCCTATTGTGGTCCTTTTTTTTTTAGGCTTCCCTTTTTTTTTCAGAAAATTTTCTAATTGACTTTGGATGCTCTTGATGTACCTTTCGGACTGACATCGATATGCCAATGACTCTTGTATAGGGTGATGAAGAAAAACAGTTATAACTTACGGCTCAAAGGGGGTGCAATTGGATAAATTTCTTTTATCATTTGGGTGGAGAAAAATGGCCACACGTCATTCTGAAGCTTACTCGCCTTATTTCCCACGACTTTAACGCTGAAACAAAACTCCGTAGCGATTGACACACCGACTTCATTTCCTTTCGTTTTTTTTTCTTTTTTTGTCTTGTTTAGCTTAGACTGCCCTTTCAGGTTTTCAATCTAACATACATTCTTTTTTTTTTACGCTCCTCGATCAATGTATCATCAGACAGAGGCACTATGATGAAAACTGCCCCGACATGACAATCCTTTTTTCTTTGAGGGAAATGAAAGGGTTAGGGGTTCAAGCAATATGAATGCAGATGCTTTCGTAAAAAAGAACACAAGTTATCCTCAACATAACCAATCAAGAAAAGACTCTGCACAAGTATTTTTCAAAACTTTGTTTGTTTTTGGCTTTTGAAAGTACCACGCCCTCGACGACTTTATTGACAACGAATTCGACATGTGTCTTTCCTTTTCGCCTTTTTCTTCTTATTTTTCTTCACGACACCCTTCAGGGACGAGTTTGTGCTCGATGGATATACCCGTGATGCTTTAATTATCACTTTCCCTTTTCCTTACTTTACTTTAAAACCCAGTGTGACATGAATCGTGTCGAAAGAAAAAGCGTAAAAGTTGAATAATGGATAAAATCGTATGGTATTTATTGAATGAAGTAACACAGTATACAACATAATTCAAAAACAGTGCTAATATCCCTTAGTGGCATCCCCTATCGCGGAATCATCATGCGTAAAACTTTTTTACCGCATCAAAAATTAACCGGTAAAGGTAACTCCTCTCCATCCATCCTTGTGAGAATTAGTGCCCCTCCAGAAAATGCCTTTTTTACTACAAATGGCCCTTCATAATTTGGGGTCCACTTGCCTCTGTGATCCTTTTGTATAGGCAAAATCTTCTTTAACACCAGTTCGCCTTCATGGAACTCCCTTGGGCGCACCTTTTTGTCGAAAGCCTTTTTCATTCTTCTTTGGTACAATTGTTCGTGGCACGCCGCTGTCAGTCTCTTTTCTTCGATAAGATTGAGCTGGTCAAACCGAGTTCGAACCCACTCAGCTTCCTCCAATTGGGTTTCCATTAAAACTCGTAGAGATGGGATTTCCACCTCGAATGGAAGTACCGCTTCCATCCCATACACAAGCGATAAAGGTGTTGCCCCAGTTGATGTTCGTACTGATGTACGATATCCATGTAAAGCAAAAGGAAGCATCTCGTGCCAATCTTTATAGGTGACCACCATCTTTTGTACAATCTTCTTGATGTTCTTATTAGCAGCCTCTACTGCCCCATTCATCTTTGGACGATAAGGGGAAGAATTAAGATGATGAATTTTGAACTCCTCACATAACTCCGCCATCATCTAGTTGTTCAGGTTGGTGGCATTATCAGTGATAATCTTGTTAGGAAGCCCATACCTACAGACCAATTCTCTTTTTATGAATCTGGTTACCACCTTTCTAGTCACATTGGCATAAGAAGCGGCCTCAACCCACTTGGTGAAGTAATCGATCGCGACTAGTATGAAACGGTGTCCATTCGCCGCTTTTGGCTCTATAGCTCCAATAACATCTATCCCCCACATCGAAAATGGCCACGGTGCAGACAACACGTTCAAGGTCGTGGGCGGCACATTGATATTGTCTACATACATTTGACATTTCTCGCACTTCCTCACGTGTGTACAACAATCATTTTCCATGGTCAACCAGAAGTAACCAGCTCTCAAGATCTTCCTGGCCATTGAGTGCCCATTCATGTGTGTGCCAAATGTACCTTCGTGCACTTCTTTCAATATCAATTCGGCTTCCTTTGCATCCACACATCTGAGGAGAACCATGTCATGATTTCTCTTGTAAAATATCCCCATTTAAAATAAAGCTGCCAGCCAACCTCCTTAACGATCTTTTATCGTTTTCAGATGCCTTCTCAGGATATTCTCGGGTCTTAAGATAGTGCTTGATATCAAAATACCAAGGTTTACCATCCACCTCCTCCTCGATGAAGTGACAATATGCTGGCTCTGCATGGCTCTTCATTTCAATCATTGGTAATTCTGCATCTTGGTCAACTTCAAACATTGATGACAAAGTAGCCAATGCGTCTGCTAATTGATTATCTTCTCGCGGTATGTGGTTAAATGTGATGGCATCGAAATACTCCATTAATCCTCTGATGTAAGCTTGGTAAGGAATTAATTTGCATCTCTAGTTTCCCACTCTCCCTTCAACTGGTGGATGACTAAAGCTGAATCTCCATACACATCCAGAATTTTTACTTTGGACTCTATTGCCGCCCGAATACCCATAGCGCAGGCCTCGTATTCTGCAATGTTATTTGTGCAATTAAAACATAACCTTGCTGTCATAGGTATGTACTGATGCTCTGGAGAGATGAGAACTGCCCCTATGCCATGCCCCATCACATTCGAGGCTCCATCGAATAATAATGTCCACGTTTCTTCGTCTCGGTTTTTTCTGCCTTCTTCGAATAGAGCCATGATATCTTCATCGGGAAATTCGGGCTGCATTGGCTGATAATCGCTGATGGGTTGATGAGCCAGGTATTCTGCTAACGCACTCCCCTTGACGGATTTCTGAGTAACATACACGATGTCATATTCTGACAATAGCATCTGCCACCGAGCTATCCTTCTAGTAAGAGCAGGCTTTTCAAAAATGAACTTGATAGGGTCCACCTTGGATATCAACCAGGTTGAGTGACTCAGCATGTATTGCCTTAAGCGATGGGCAGCCCACGCCAATGCACAACAAGTTCGTTCTAACGACGAATATCTTTGTTCGCAGTCTGTGAATTTCTTGCTCAAGTAGTATATAGCGTGCTCTCTCTTCCCAGCTTCATCGTGCTGGCCCAACACACAACCCATTGACTTATCCAACACAGTCAAATACAAAATGAGCGGTCTTCCTGGTTCAGGTGGACGTAATACGGGAGGGTCTTGCAGGTATCGTTTGACTTTTTCAAAAGCGGCTTGACAATCCTCATTCCAAACTACAGCCTGATTCTTTCGTAACAACTTGAACATTGGTTCACACGTAGCGGTTAATTGGGCGATGAATCTAGCAATGTAGTTCAGTCTACCCAGAAAACCTCGAACCTCCTTTTCTGTTCTAGGCGCAGGCATTTCTATTATCGCCGTGCCTTGTCAGGATCCACTTCTATCCCCTTTTGGCTAACCACAAAACCCAACAATTTCCCATATTTCACTCCAAACGTGCATTTGGCTGGGTTTAACCTGAGTTTATACTTTCTCAATCTCTCAAATAATTTCTTCAAGTTGAGAATGTGTTCTTCTTCCGATTCGGACTTTGCAATCATGTCATCCACATAAACTTCGATTTCCTTGTGCATCATGTCATGAAAAAGTGCCACCATCGCCCTCTGATATGTTGCCCCGACATTCTTGAGCCCAATAACAAAAGGTTCCCCACAACGTGATAAAGGTTGTCTTTTCCATATCTTCTGGCGCCATCTTGATCTGATTATATCCTGAGAAACCATCCATGAATGAAAATAGCGAAAACTTGGCTGTATTATCGACTAGAGTATCGATGTGCGGTAGTGGGAAATTGTCTTTTGGACTTGCACGATTCAAATCGCGATAGTCAACACACATCCGAACTTTACCATCTTTCTTGGGTACTGGTACGACATTCGCCACCCATTGCGGGTATTTCGCCACAGCCAAGAAACCTGCGTCAAATTGTTTCTGCACCTCTTCCTTGATTTTCAAAGACATCTCCGGCTTCATTCTTCTTAGTTTCTGTTTGATCGGGAGGCATTCCGGCTTAAGAGGGAGTTTATGCTGCACGATATCGGTATCCAAACCGGGCATATCATTGTACGACCAAGCAAACACGTCCTTAAATTCCTTCAATAGGACTCGCAACCTTTCTCTCACTTCCTCTTTCATGGTGGTGCCGATCTTTACTTCTTTTATCTCGTCCTCCTCACCCAAGTTGAGTATTTCGACATCTTCCTGATAGGGTTTTATTTCTTAGACTCTTGCTCCACTAATCTCATTAGTTCCGGAGAGGGTTCCGAACCATCTTCATAATCATCTTCCGTATCATCGACAGGGTGCTCCAGATTAGGGATATCGACATTGTTATTTTCAAAACATTCATTGTCATATCTGCATTATTTAAGTTTTCGAAAAAAGAATAAATAAACAAAAAAACGATGGAGAGGCTAAATGATGATAGAAACGAGAACAAACACGATTCAAATATCACACTGAAAGCAAAATAAAAGCGTCAACCCGTAAGTCATGAATCCTAAAGCTCCGGGTAAAGCAATAGGATCAATTAATATATTACATTTCATTCGAATTAAACATCACGGGTAAGTCCACAATCTTCCAATTGCTGAGCCGCGCATCTGGGGAGCAAGCCCACACGAAGTTTGAGCTTTCAGATCCAGCTTCCTCTTCCACGACCGCTATATGGCTAGTGTTCACCCATCCAGCACTGCGAAAACTCTCCTTGATATCACAAATGTGAATCTTCCTCGTCCTTGGTTCTCGTCTCTCCATCCGAGCCAGACTGCGCTCCCTCTTTTCCTCAATCAGCCTCTTCTTATCCTCCTTGCTGGGCTTGTACCCCAGGCCGTACCTGTTTTTGTTCTCGACCACCTCCAATGGGAATGTTCGCCCCTACCCGTACTTATAGCCTTCTTTCAGCATAACCTTGGCCGCCATGATAGAGGCGCATGACAGATATGGGTTTACTGGAAATGGTTCCACATAGGTGTTTCCCACGATCTCCAATGATTGAAAGCTATCTCGAGAGCTTCCTCGGCTGCTTCTATATAGCGGGCGGAGGATGGCCCACTCACAAGGAGATCCTCCTCTCCAGAAACTATCACCAGCTTATCTCCCATGACATATTTCAGTTTCTGGTGCAGTGTGGAAGGTACAACTCCCGCAGAATGGATCCATGGGCGACCCAATAGACAACTATAGGCTGGGAGGATATCCATGACCTGGAAGGTTATTTGAAAGACACATGGGCCAACCTGGACCGGCAACTCTATTTCGCCCATGACTTCCCTCTTGCTACCGTCAAACGCTCTCACAATCATAGAACTTGGCTTCATATGCATTCCGTCACAAGGTAGCCTCTCTAATGTCGTTTTGGGCATGACATTCAGGGAGGATCCGTTGTCCACCAACACGCGTGCTACGACGTGGTCCAAGCATTTCACGGAGACATGGAGAGCCTTGTTATGCCCTCTCCCCTCAGCAGGCATTTCCTCATCGGTGAAGGTGAGGTAATTATTAGCAGTGATGTTGCTAACAATGCCCTCGAATTTGTTCAGGGAAATACCTTGTTCTACATGGGCCTCGCTCAGTATCTTCATCAGCAGTTTTCTATGGGAGGTTGAGTGCATGAGCAATTCTAACAGAGAGATCCGGGCTGGCATACGATTCAATTGTTCCACCACTTTATATTCACTTTGTTGTATGAATTTCAAAAACTCACAAGCCTCTTCGTCGGATATTTCTTTCTCGTCCTCCTTGTCGGGGGTCTCTTCTGCCTGCACCCGTTTCCCCTTTAAGAGCTCCTTAGCTTTCGCGGCCACCGGTGCTTCATTATTGCTAGTTCCTTCTCTCATCAGGTTTGGTGGCGTGAAGATTCGACCACTCCTTGTCATTCCGCCGATGCCTGATATATTTTCAATAACTGGATCCTGGCGAGGAATTGACTTTCAACACATTGTCCTTCATCGACGCGTGTGTTCCATACCTCCAAGGAACAACTTTCTCGCTCTTGTAAGGAAAAGGAACTGGTGTATGGATGACGACGGACGATCTTCCTTAAATAACTGGTGCAGGGGTGGTCCGAGTGAAACGAATTACCAACGGCTCTGGCAGGGTTACATCAGACTCCACAGTTTGTGCAAACACCTCTTCATCCTTATCCTCGTAGCACACTTGCATCAAATTCCTATCAAGCAGATCTTGCAGAAACTCTTCGAATTCAACACATTCATCGATAGAGTGTTCAGCGCATGGATGGAGTCCACATGCTCTTCCCAAATCATAATCACCGTTTAAAAATCCCAACTTCAATAATTCCTTGAAAATAAACCTTCTGGAACTTCGGATTTTACTTGCATCCCTTATCAGTTCATCTTTAACCTCAATGGCATTTGTCGAGGCACTCCCATGTCCGGATAACGGATTATCATCAATGCTAGGTTTATCTTCTTGAAATTTCAGCCACCCAGCATCGATTAGGGCCTGTACTTTATGTTTGAAGGCCATACATCTCTCAGTTGAGTGACCCACTCCTCCCCCATGATAACTACACTTGGCATCGGCATCATAACCCCTAGGGTACGGAGGTTGCATAGGCATCATCGGACATATAGCAACCAGACCCCTTTTGACGAGGTGGGGTAATAATTCAGTGTAAGTCGTAGGGATGGGGGTGAAGTGAACAAAGTTTCTTTCTTGGGTTTTTCTCGGGTAAGTGCCTTGACCCGCATTAGGATTTGGATTCGCGCCTGTCCCAGTCCTCCAGGCGTTGTTTGTGATTGGTTGCGCCTGATAAAATCCTTGTTGTTGTTGAGGTCTAATTGGATGAGCAAAAGCTGCATTGGCTGCATATGGAGGTTGGCCCAGGTGTGGTCTATAATTGTGAATAGGAGCTTGACCTCTCCATGCAGGCATTGCCGATGTCGCATGCACATCTCCTTCTTTCTTCTTTCCTGGATTGAAGCTGGGCTTTTTAGAGTTTGCTACCGCAGACGGGCCACCGGCAATCTTCCCATTCTTCAACCCAATCTCTATTCTTTCGCCTATTATGACGATATCGGCGAAATTGGAGGACACGTTCCCGACCATGTGTTCATAAAACGGTGGTTGGAGCGTGTTCACGAACATTGCCACCATTTCTTTGTCGTACAGAGGCGGCTCAACCTGCGCGCTAGCTCTCTCCATCGTTGAGCATATTCCTTGAAAGTTTCATTATCTTTCTTTGCCATGTTTTGCAGTTGCAACCTGTCGGGTGCGACATGCATATTGTACTTATACTGCTTCACGAAGGCGTCAGCTAGGTCCACCCAACAACGTATGCGAGACGGCTCTAAGTGGGTATACCAGTTCAATGCTACCCCAGCCAAACTATCTTGGAAGAAATGGATAAGCAATTTGTCATCATAGGCATACGCGGCCATCTTTCTACAGTACATCGTCAAATGGCTTTTAGGGCATGTATTACCCTTGTACTTCTCAAACTCCGGCGCCTTAAACTTGTGTGGTATTTTTATCCCGGGGACCAAGCTTAATCTCGCGACGTCCGAATCCATAGCTTTCGACTCCTTCTATGGCCTCAGCCTTTCTTCCAGAATTTCCAGCTTATTCTTAGCTCCGATGAAACTATCGATCCCCCCAATCACCGTGGTGTGTGGCAGCCCCGGCTGAAGAGTCCTCCTTAGCGACTACGGTCACCCGCGTTCCTTCAACTGCGGTCGTCTCATTCATAGCTACACCTGTCGGGTGCCGAAACTGAGACAGGACCCTGAGTACCGATGGCGGCACATTGATGGTTGTGGGAAAAGAGAAAGACGTATGCTCCGCTTCCGAGTAATCTCCCATGGGGGGCGTATACCCCGGGGGCAAGCCATACATCGGGAACGGAATCGATGGGCTCAAGGCATTAACATTGGGGGATAAGGGGGGCGTTCCCCTCGATCCGCGCTGACGATGACTCTCCCGCAATCTTCAGCGATTCTAGAGCAGCAAGGATTGGCCGATCTGGTCTTTCAGCTGGCTGATATCGGCCTTGATGGATTCTGAGACTCCTCCCAGCTTTCCATGATTCTTGAATTGGCTCGAGTCCTGTAGGGATGTCGTGGAAAATTGGCCGTTGTTTTCCTCACTTGTACTGTTTTATTATTTTGATTAATTTTAAATTAGATGAGAACGAAATAAAGAAAACATGATGCATGTTGGTAATAGGTGGAAATCACTGGGTCGCGACAACATTACCGATGGAAATCAACACAAGTTGGTACCAAACAAACATTCCATATCTTTCATTAAAAGTACTCAGTTCAATACATCGCCTACAGAAACAAAATACAAGGATTTCAAAATACATCATTCTCGAGATCGAGCGATAAAGGATTTCATCTCGCCCACCAACCATTTACAATGATTAATAAAATGTTTTATCTCTTCGGCGGGCTATAAAAGTGAGTACTTGCTTCGGCGTCCAACACCATCTTGGGGATGTTTCAATTGCTTCATTTGCCAAAGCTGCCAATTGGGAGAAACTTTCCTTCCAATGTCTCACAGCCACTTCTTGCTCGCGATGTGATCTTCCATTCGCTTCATCAAGGCCTGATGTCTCTCTTCAAACTCCATCGACCTCCATCGCTCCTCTTGCGCCTCGATATAATCCTCCATTTGTTTTATCATGGCTCGATGCCCTTTTTCTGCTTCTGCTAGCTTCCAACGCTCTTGGTTCATATCCGCCTCAAACGACGTGGCCATTTCTTTCATCTGATGCCCCGTTTTTTCACCTGAATCTGCGCTTCCCTTAGTCTTTTCAAGGCTTCCCGCTTATCTCTTTTGGCCTCTTCGTAGAGGTGTTTCCATTGTTTTCCCTCTTCCAACGCCACGTTCTTCTCCTTCACTCTCATAGCTAGCTCTTTGTTTGCGGCCGCAAGGTCTTGCTTCACTCGGAATGTATAATCTCTTTCGGCCTTCTGGCTTCTAACAATTTCTTCATAGGCCTGTGATCCTTCCTCTTTAGCATTCCTCATATCAACAAAATCATTGCGCGCGATTTGTAATTCTTTTTCCAACCTAGCATTCCTCTCTCTCAGTTTTTTCATCTCCACCTTCAACTGCTTCACCTCTTCGCTCTCTAGGTCTTGGGATCGCCCTTCATTAGCTGGCTGATCACTGATTGGCTTGAAAGGCAGTTTGATTTCCTTTACCCTTTTTAGGATCCATGATGATAATTAACCTTGTCGTATGCTACTCCTAACCTTAGATCCTTTTCAGCTCGCACAACACTTTCCCAAGCGCTTCTAACTTTCCTCAACATTTCAGTGCAATGCCCATCCTCATAGTAGATGAAAAATGCCGTGAGATAGTCCGGTGAAGGTGCCCCTTTCATGGGATGCCCGAATTGTCTTTGAACCAAAAGAGGGTTGTAATTGATGCAATATCGGGCCCCTATGAGAGGTACATTGGGAAAGCGGCCACAATGTTGGATAGGCTGTTTAATCCCAAGCCAAGGAAGACGCCAATTTATTTTTCCTCCATTCAAGCTAGAAAGAAATGGGCCCACTCATTTCCTCCTTTGTTCGTAAGCCCTTGGCGTGACAGATCTTCCGAAGGACGCTTGACATTGACTGCGCCTTTAAACAAACGTGCAGTCATCCAAGCGTACAGTGCCGACACACAACAAAGGATTTTCTTCCCCTTCCTTTCGTGACAGAAACTCATGGTCCCATAAACATCAGCAAGGACTGCCGTCACAGGATTCTCCGATCTCGTCTTTCTCGCCACGAAGACATCTATTGCGGTATAATCCACAAAGTCTTCTATTTTGGGGAATAAAACAATGCCGTACACGGTGAGAGCTAGCACATCCATAAAAGTCTCCCACTCTTCCTTATCTGCCAGATGCTGCAGGTACTGTTCCAGATACCCCTGTGTCAGCCCACGCACTTGATGTCTCGTTACCAACCTATCTTCGAGCTCCTTGGGCTGTAATTTCATTATGGCAGCAACAGTGGAGATAGAGGCGTGATGCTCTAAATGTTGATACAGCATGGTACCCTCCAGCGGTAAACCAAGGATATGCTCAAACTCTTCTATAGTCGGTGCTAGTTGGAAGTCTTGAAAGGTGAAGCATCTTAGCGGGGAGTCATAATACTGTGCTAGGGCTGTGATAGCAGGCAACTGTACCGCCACTTCCATTAGGCCCAACAGGTTTCCATACTTATTCTTGAAAGTTTCTCTTTTTATAGTCTTTAGTCGTTTACCTAAGCCTATCAGCCCTGTCAAATTCCCCCCATGAATCCTCAGGCGAGGTTTCTTTCTTAAAATGATAGAATCAGTCTTTTGCGTAGCACCAGATCTTGTATCAACTTCCATCTTGTAGGAGATCAAGTGAACACCTGTGATTTCCCCTAAAACCAACACGTCACCAAATGATGTATGAACATGATGCATGATAACATAATGAAGCAAAACATGACCAACAACACAAATGCATGCGTAGCATGAAAATGCAATGTCATTATTTTCAAAAAAGAACAAACAGGGTGAGGGTTAGAGGAATACACATTTCTCCCTTTGTGCCCTAATAAAGGTTCAGCGCTTCAGATTGAAGGTCAAGTATATGCAACCTCACAGGGATGGCTACCTGAACCTAAAGGTCGATGGTCACTAGAGCTATGGCCCCCTTCATAGTATCTCCACAACAGTCGAGTAATCAACTAGATGCGAAGACACAAGTGAAGAGAACAAACTCTAGCTGAGGTTCTCACGATAGCCAAACAGGAAGTATGTCCCAAATGGCACCGCTACACAACCCCTCTATTTCTAAGTTACACTCAGACCCGGGTATAGGGCCCCACTCATGATATGCATAAAGTGTGTGTGTGTGTGAAGGGAGAGCGTAATGCATACCCAAACCCTCACCTACCAAACAACTAGAAAAATCCCAGGCAGATATAGACATGTTCTCTACCTAGGGTTCAATATAGAAAAATCAAAACAATTCACATGCAATTACTTCAAATATCAAACATAGATAAAAAAAGAAAGGAAGAAAAACATAAAGCAAAACCACATCGAACTCGCGCATCTAATTAAATGGCTTGACTCTCTAACATCCCCAGTGGAGTCGTCATCTTTCGCAACCGGAATCGCGACGGGACGACGATCCAAAAAAGAAACGGGTTTTGAAAAGAGATTTTGGAGTCGCCATCATAGTTTATTCTGGAAAACTACGGAAAAACCATAAAATAATAAGGCATGGTCTACAAGAACCAGATTCTGGGTTCGGGAGTCGAATACATGTAGGGGAGGTGTTAGCACCCTACAACGCCTGCCCTAAGGCAGTACCTTTAACTAAATGCGCGAATATGATGTGGTTTTCAAAATGTTTAACTATCCCCTAAAATAAAATTCTAAATAAACAAAATATATTTTTTAGTTTTTTGGGCCCGACAAGGATTGACCTTGCTCCTACGTATTCTCATTCAAAATGAGAAATCAGGGTTACGTAGTTCTTTTAGAAATTGCTTGAAAAGTTTGTTTGAGGAATTGTTTGAGAAATTTGTTTGAGAAAATGATTATGGATAAATTTGGATTTTTGGGGAAGTGAACGAGGAGAGGTTTTTGGCACAAGGACGATGCGTGCGATCACACATATGCCTAAACCTTTAAAACATTTTTACTATTTTTTAGAAGAGAAGAAGAAAAGGTTCTAACACAAGGACGATGCGTGCGATCACACATGTGTCTAAACCTTTAAAATATTTTTATTATTATTTTTAGAAGAGAAGAAGAAAAGGTTCTAACACAAGGACGATGCGTGCGATCACACATGTGTTTAAACCTTTAAAGTATTTTTATTATTATTTTTTAGAAGAGAAGTAGAAAAGGTTCTAACACAAGGACGATGCGTGCGATCACACATGTGTTTAAACCTTTAAAACATTTTTATTATTATTTTTTAGAAGAGAAGTAGAAAAGGTTCTAACACAAGGACGATGCGTGCGATCACACATATGTTTAAACCTTCAAAACATTTTTATTATTATTTTTTAGAAGAGAAGTAGAAAAGGTTCTAACACAAGGACGATGCGTGCGATCACACATGTGTTTAAACCTTTAAAACATTTATTATTAAATTTTTTGAGAAGAGAAGAAGAAAAGGTTCTAACACAAGGACGATGCGTGCGATCACACATGTGTTTAAACCTTTAAAATATTCTTATTATTATTTATAAAAGTGCATTTAAAAAAATAGATAAATATTTAAAATGGGAACAAAACAGAGAGAAAAAAAAATAAAATAAAATAAAAGGATAAATAAATAAATAATGAAAATAAAGTATAAAGTAAAAGGATAAAATAAAAGTAAAATACTAGGTAAATGAAATAAAATAAAATAAAATAAAAGGTGTGGAGGTGCCAAATAAGAAAAAGGGGTCTTTAAACAAAAGAAGCAAAACTGGGCCAAAGCCCAAGCGGGGAGGGGTGCGAAAATGAGAATAAGGCGGCGCAGGAGGAAATTTGTTTTTTTGTTTTTTAGGAACAGAACGGGTCTTAGCCCAAGGCAAGGAATGGACGCAGGGGTGTGAAGGTGAGAAGTGGAGGGTGCGCGGAATGTGTGCCCAGGCTCAATTTTTTCTTTGTTTTTCTTGTTTGCAGAAATAGAGTGGGCTTAAGCCCGAACGAAATGGGGGTGTGAGTGGAGTTGCAAGTGGTGTCTAAACCAATTTTATTTCCAATAATGGACTGGGCTTAAACCCAAGCAGAGAGGAGTGTGAAAAGGAAAGCAGGGGTGCAAGGAAGAACATATCATTTTTTGTTTTAGGGTTTGGCCCAATTGTTTTGTTCAGAAATCCTAAGGGTTTCAGCATTTTCCCCTTCATCCCTAACACTATACTCGTTCTCCTCTCCAGAGACCCAAGGTCTCTTCCCCCTCCCGGAGGTTCGCCGCCACTCCCAGCCAGAAACGGCCTCCACGCCACCGCCTTCCACCAGTTTCGTCATCGCCGACAACCAACACCGTCACCACCCCCCCTCTTTCTCTTCTCGTGAGCGGGAAAAAACAGACCTAGGACCTTATTCCGACGAGACCAAACGATGTCGGTGCACTCACGCCTTCTTCTCCGAACCGACCACCATGGATCACGGCCCAGGACGTCGCACACGCCGCCGATCGTCACCAGGATCGAGGCGGCCACGACGCAAAGTTCCTTCTCTCTCCGCGTGGCGACAACCGTCCGCCGAGCTAACGTCGCTGCTCCCGGGACGCGTTCTCTCAAACACCGACGATGTCTACCACCGTTGATGTAGGGATGGTTTTTTGTGAGCAAGTTGTTCTGTAAACTGAGGACTCGGAGCTGGTCCGATAGCGTGAGCGTATTTGGAGAAGAAGTAGTGGTCGCCGAGAAAAATGATAGATGGGGGCCTTGGCGATGGTTATTGGAACGCAAGATTAATTCGTTCAACGAATGGCTAGCGGTTTTATCTTTCAAGTTCTTTGGGAAGACGGAGATATGAAGAGAAACTTCAGAATCCGTTTAGTCCGTCCCCTAGTGATTCCTGATGGTTCTCACATGAATAATATGTGAAGCGTGTGTACCGGACCCGGGGAATGTTGCTCCTAGGATCATTTTCTCCTTGATTGATTTTTTTTCTTATGAGGATTTGTATGAAAACATCTATGCTGCTTCTGTTTTTCTTTTTATTACATGTTTTCTGGGTGCTAAATATTTTCTATTAATACTTGATGAGTCTCACAGGTATCGAAACCACATTTAGAACGCAGTTTGATCAAAAGACAATGCCACAAAGAAAAACCAACACGATTATGAATATTGATCAAGCATCAGACAAGCATAAAGGAGGCACATACAAGAGCAAGACCAAAGAGTTTAGGCAGATGAAGACTTACCTTTGCCACTTCCAAGAAAACGTTTTCTTTCAGTTTTAGTCTCCCTTGCTCTCTCCTCCAGGAATGTTCGTCCTCTTAGTTGTCTCCTGCTTTGCTTGGTATTGTGTGCTTTTTGGTGAAGACCCGGAAGTCCGGAGCTAGTGGTTGGGATATGGTGGTGAGCTCTCCTGTTCTGTGATGGTGAGGTGTTTTGTGATAGCCTTGAGAAGCTTCTCCTTTGGGTTCGGTTCCCCTCCCTTTTTTGCTCTCTTCGATTTTTATGTTCAGTTTCACTGGGCACCAAAGTTCACAATGAGATCCAGGCAATTGTTTCCCTTCCTCTTTTTTTTTTTGACCCGAGGTTTTCTCACCCTCTAAGTGATGGTGGTCCGTGATCCTTCTCCAATGTGATTATCCTCTTTTTCAAAAACAAAGCCCCCTCCTCTCTGCTGTACCCCCTGGGATCTCCTCTGGCGCCAGATTTCCTTTGTCTCTTTTTTTCATGTTTTCATGTTTCATTTTGCAGTTGGCTTGATGCCCGTTCAAAACTTTTTTCTCTTCCATGTATGTCTGCTATTGCCGCTTAAGAATTTCAGCAAGAAAAACAAGTAACTTTTCCATGCTGCCACCACGCAAACACTTTCTAAGCATTCACTACAAGTGCAACTGATGGCTTCAGGATAGCTTCAAGAAGAGAGAAAGAGTTGACCTTGGGATTTTACTTTTCCCTTTTCTTTTTCTTTCACTTCTCTTTTTTTTTTTATATATAAAGGTGATCTTTTCTTGAATAAAAAATAAAAAAAAATAAAAATAAAATAAAAATAAAAAATGAAAATAAAACATATAAAAGGAAAAAACGACAAAATAAAATAAAATGTAAAAGTAAAATACATAAAAGTAAACTTAACGGAAAAAATAAAAAAATAAATAAATAAAAGTAAACTTAACGAAAAAAGAAAAAAAAATAAAAGTAAACTTAAAAGAAAAAAGAAAAATAAAATGAAATAACATAAAGCAAAATGGAATAAAATAAAATAAAGGTAAATCAAAGAAATAAGATAAAATAAACAAAATAAAAATAAAACCAAATAAAATGAAGTAAAAGTAAAAATAAAATAAAATAAAATATAAACAGGAGAGGAAATAAATAAAAACGAAATAAAGTAAAAACAAAGGATAACAATAATAAGAGGAAAACGGAACAAAAATCATTTTTTGAGACTTTGTATTAAATTTATCTTTGCCCATTTATTTTATCTTATTACCCCTTCTCAACTCTATATATATTTTTTAACTACCCGGACGAAATTGGGTATTAACAATAGGCATGATACTTTTTGGCCCTTAGCACAATGTCATATATGAGTGCAGGCCAATCGATATGGATATTATTTAAAATCCCATAAAGAAGAAGATCTTGCTCAGAACATTGAGCATGATTTGTAGCACGGGGGCACAGAAGCCACACTATCAGATATTGAATTAAGCGTTCTTCTACCTTGAAGCCACCCATCAGTAGTTGACGACGATGTGTTTGCTATTGAGGATGTCGCAGAAATGATTGGAAGGCTAGCAAGCGATTGAAGTCCGGGACCCCAAGGTGAACTTTGATAGCATCATCCCAAATGGTGAATTGTGCCACGTTAGTCCATATGTCGTCATCCAAAATAATTGAGACCCATTCACCTTGGTTGTGACGATGCCATCATGGTATTTTAAATTGAAGTGGAACATTCTGATGAGATCAGGATATATACACCCCTTTTGTTCTACTAGATGAGTACGACCTTGAGCTCCAAATAAATCAGGGAATTGGAATCCATAAAATCGGTAGAAATCCAACCTAATGAATTTAACTACCATGAGCCTACGTTCCTGTTAAAAGTTGGCAAAATCTGCATGCTTTTCTTGATCGGAAATCCAGCCTTCAATGGATGTAGGACGAGCATCTCTTGAACGAGATGAAGAAGCACCAGCAGTCCTCCTACGAGGTCTTCTTGAATCAGCCATGGCAGGATGAGAACGATGGGATGTGTGAAGAGTGATGGGAAGAAAAGAGGAAATCTGGTCCAGATCTTAGTTGAGCAGAGTTTTGGGTGCAAAGGAGTGGCTAGTTATCGATTATAAGCGCTTATTTATAGGAAGAATTGAAAAACTAGTCGTTTATGGTCATTTATAGCCGTTTTAAGACGTTGTAACGACTCTTTTGTTGAAATTGTACGCGTGATAATCGATTATGGTTAGTGATAATCGATTATCGCTTCAAAAAAGAATTTCCATAAATGCAAGGACAATCGATTATTGATGGTAGTAATCGATTATTTGTTTATGACTACCCTAAATTTGAAGAGCTAGTTAGAATAATCGATTATGCCTCAGAATAATCGATTAAATACGAATTGAACCCTTTCTCAGGCGCTCAAAATAATCGATTATATCCCTTGGATAATCGATTAAATACGCTGGGAGTACGAAAAGCGTGAAAAAGTAAGAAATCTTGAGTCTAAGACATGTCTATGACTCCTAACTCTCTTCTAAGTTCATAGAATCTATCTTTAGGCAAGGCTTTTGTGAAAATATCTCTTAATTGATTCAAAGTATCAATATATTCTATAAAGCAATCACCTTTTTGGATATGATCTCTTAAGAAGTGATGTCTTATCTCTATATGCTTAGTTTTAGAGTGCATTATGGGTTTCTTGCATAGGTTTATAGCACTAGTGTTGTCATATTTTAGAGGAATGTGATCAAGGAAGATTTCAAAATCCTCCAATTGATGTTTCATCCATAAGATTTGGGCACAACAGTTGCCTGCAGCTATATATTCAGCTTTAGTGGTAGACAAGGCTACACATGCTTATTTCTTTGAGTGCCAAGACACTAAAGAACATGCCAGAAAATGACAAGTACCACTAGTACTTTTCCTATCTATTTTACAGCCCCCATAATCTACATCAGAATAACCAACTAAGCTAGGCAATGCATCAAAAGGATACCAAAGTCCAAAAGAGATAGTTCCTTTAAGGTATTTCAAGATTCTCTTAATAGTAGTTAAATGAGATTCCTTAGGATTTGCTTGGTACCTAGCACACACACACTTTGCATAATATCTGGTCTACTAGCAGTAAGATACAACAGAGATCCTATCATCCCTCTAAACAAAGTTTGATTAACTTCTCCAAATTCATCCTTATCTAAGTAACAAAAAGTTGCCATAGGAGTGTTGACTTCTTTACAAGTATCCATTCCAAATTTCTTAAGTACTTCTCTACAGTATTTGGTTTGGGACACAAAAGTTCCCCCTTCCATTTGCTTTATTTGTAGTCCTAAAAAGAAATTCATTTCACCTATCATAGACATCTCAAACTCACCTTGCATTATATTTGCAAAACCCTCACATAATGAATCATCAGTAGATCCAAAGATAATATCATCCACATACACTTGAACAAGTAAAATATGTTTTCCTACTTTCTTAATGAATAAGGTTGAATCAACCTTTCCTCTAGAAAAATCATTTTCAATCAAGAAAGTACTAAGTCTTTCATACCAAGACCTAGGTGCCTGTTTAAGGCCGTACAATGCCTTTTTCAGTTTAAACACATGATGAGGAAATTTAAAATCTTCAAATTCAGGAGGTTGACTAACATATACCTCCTCTTTTATAAAACCATTCAAATATGCACTTTTTACATCCATTTGATACAATTTAAATTTCATCAATAATGCATAAGCAAGTAAAAGTCTAATTGCTTCTAACCTGGCTACCGGGGCATAGGTCTCATCATAATCTATACTTTCCTCTTGACAATAGCCCTTTGCAACTAGCCTTGCTTTGTTCTTTGTAATGTTTCCATCTTCATCAAGCTTATTTCTGAACACCCATTTTGTGCCAATGACTTGATAGTCTTCTTTTCTAGGAATAAGTTCCCAAACATCATTCCTTACAAATTGGTTAGAGAAAAATTGTTCTTTGTTGGGTTCACCTATTTGCATTGGCTCTAAGGGAGAAGAAAAAATGGCCTTGATCATGTGTAACAAAGAAGCAAGTGGTTCAATCATAGAAAATTAGGCAAAATCAATCATACTTCCAAAGCAATAGCATTCAATCAATCAAAAACTCTGGAGCTCAATCTCTCACAAGTTAACTCAAGTTCCATAATTTGATAAACATCCAGCCCAGCATATTAATCACAATTGAAATCATGCATCTGTTTTAAACAAAACTATGAGCAACCACCATCTATGCTTAAAAAGCCTCAAGAATCATTAACTCAACATGCATCATAGACCAATAGAGCAAACATAAGAATATTACTCATCACAAACAACAATTTATCACCTCATACCAAACCATTGCACACAACTCATTAAACCAAGTACATAAGCAAAAATAAAAATAAAACAAAATTCAAATAAAATAAAGCAAAAACATAAAAATCCTGATCCAGCAGCATCCATCAGTAGATGTTGTTAGTAACATCCATCAGTAGATGTCTAGTAGCATAGCATCCATCAGCAGATGCTCTCAGTAGCATCCATCAGCAGATGCTCTCAGTAGCATCCATCACTAGATGCTCTCTCATCTGAATCTTTTTGCATCCATTAGTAGATGTAAATCCTTCTCATCAGCATCCATCAGTAGATGTTAATCTTTCTCATCTTCATCGGCATCCATCAGTAGACGCCTTCAGTAACATCCATCAGTAGACGCTTAATCACATAACATCCATCAGTAGATGCTATCATTCATCACCCTCATCATAACAACATCCATCAGTAGATGTTGTCATCTGAGTCCTCCTAGCACAATTAAGCACAATCTGCATCTATGATGTTGGTATTCCTTTTCCTTTCATCACACCAACTTATCTGCAACATTTTCTTGTTCACCATCTTTACCCTCCTTGAATAAGGAGCCTCAATCTAATAACTCCATTCTCTTTGATATTTTTAACCACTTCATGCACAGAACTTGGTGAACATGACACTTGAAGGATGGCGCTCAGCGCCCTTAATGGGGCGCCTAGGCGCGCCCTACGACCTTCTTTGTCGTTCTTCTCATGATGATCTTGTACTCCTAGTACAGATTTTTGAATTTTATCCTGCAAACACTAAAGAACACTGCACTAGAACACCCAATTAGCACAAACAGATAAAAAATTAAAAAGATAAAAAGATGAAGAGATAAAAAGATAAAAAGATAAAAAGATAGAAAGATAGAAAGATAGAAAGATAAAAAGATAAAAATATGAAAAGATGAAAAAGATAAAAATAAGAATAAAAAGATAAACAGATAAAAAGAAGAAAAAAATAAAAACATAAAAAAAAACTAAAAGATAAAAGGATAAAAAGATAAAAAGAGAAAAAGATAAAAAGATAAAAGATAGAAAGATATAAAGATAAAAAATAAAAAAGATAAAAAATAAATAAAAATAAATAAAAAGATAAAAAGTCTAATCGGTTAAGAATCACACAAATAAAATAGTTATACCACAAGACCCCGTCAACGGCGTCGAAAACTTGATAAACAAATTTTTAATATCCGAAAACGGAGTCAAAAACTTGTTAATACATCGGCAAGTGTACCGAATCGTATCAAGTAATAATAAATGGTAAGACCAAGTATCGTTTCCCAAGAGACTCACGACACTAAACAATTATGTGATTACTGAACTAATTAAGACTCTAAAGAACAAATTTTGGGGTTTTGGAATGCAAATACAATAAAATAAACATGAATACAATTTGATCAATTGAGGCTAAACACAAGAATGAATGGATGAAGTTGATGATATTGTTGTTGGAGTTTAGATTTCACCTAGTTTACCCTCATGCATATATGAATTCATCTTCTTCATTAATGTTAATGCCACTTTCTAATTCACCTTAAACCCGATGTCTCAGTGAAGAAAGCCTAATCCTAATTACTAGTTCACAATGTCTTGTCTCCCTAAAAATTAATCATGCATTACATTTGCACAGAAGCTTAAAGACAACCAATCCTCCTATCCCTATGTTTAGGTAATATTGCTCTTGGGAGAATTTCCCCAGTTCTAGATTTACCTATATGTGTCCATATCGATAACATCAATAATCATGCAATTGAATGAGTTAAACAAAACATGCAAAGAGCGTAGAGAAAAAAAACGCTAACAATTAATGAAGTAAAGCATATAAAATCAAGAATCAATTCAATACATGAGAGTTTCAGAGGTTACATCTTTCCCAACAACAAATAAGGTTTAGCTCTTCATTATCATGGAGAAACTAGATGAACAATGGAATGAAAGAATGGAAGAGATAGAAAAACCCTAGAAAGCGAAGAGGAGAGCTATCACCATCCTCAAATCTACCCCCAAGGGGTGAAAAGTGTGTTTTTATGCTCAAGCCATCAAAAAATATCATCCCTAGGACGTCCAAGTCCTTCAATAAAACATAAAAATAACAGAAAACAGGTTCAAGCCCACGAAACTGGCACTCAACACCCAAAAATTGCGCTCAGCGGTAGCTGCGGCACTAAACTGGCGCTCAGCCCTAACTTGCCCTCAGCCCCATTGCACTAGTTGACTTTTCTGCACTGTTGACTTTTCTGCACTCTGGTTGACTTTTCTGCATTCCAACTATTTGGTACTTTAACTCTTCTTACAAATCATTTAATTAGCCTACAAAATCAAGGGAATTCAATGATAAAATCATCAAGTATAACCTCAACTCTCTTATTCACAAAACTAAAGCAAAAACATGAGTTCAAGCAAGCTTCTAAGTCAAAAAGGGTGTTTTTAATATCAAAATTAAGTATAAAAATAACGGTTTTTCAACCGTTATCACTCATGAAGCTTTCCAAAGAGAATTGTCATCGACATTTGGGTGAGATTTTGTGACTCTAAGATAGCTGTCACCTTTGGTTGCCAAGACCTATCCAATGATTTCAGAATTTTTACATTTAGTTCATGAGTATCAAATGTCTTACCCAACCCAGTTAAGTGGTTTACAATATGAGTGAAGCGCTTTTGGACATCAGAAATAGTTTCTCCAGACTACATTCTGAACATCTCGTACTCCTGGATGAGCATGTTCTTCCTTGCGCGTTTCACATCATCAGTACCCTCATGTGTGACTCTGAGAACTTCCTACATTTCCTGTGTTGTCTTACAAACAAAAATTCTATAGAATTCGCCAAGCACAACAGCAGATGAAATAATATTGCGAGCCTTAATATCAAATTGGGCTCTTATATTTTCCTTAGGAGTCCAGTTAAAGTATGGTTTTTCTACTTCTACACCATCAACCGTTCTTTTAGGAATATAAGGACCATTTAAAACAGCTTTCCAGATGCTCTGTCAACAGACCCTGTAAAAATTTTCATTCTGACTTTCCAGATGCTCTGTCAACAGACTCTATAAAAATTTTCATTTTGACTTTCCATAAGGCATAGTTATCACTAGTAAAAACTCGTGGTTTGTTGATGGAAGCACCCTCGGCATATACTTGATTTTGATTACCGGCCATTTTTGAAAAATTTGAACGAATATTAAAGCAAGCTCTGATACCAACTGTTGGTTAGAACAATCAGTATCTTGGAGTCGCGCAGCGGAATAAAAAATTACAGACAGTGTGTTCGATCAAATTAAAAATGGTTCCTTTAATTTTCTCTCAAACATTTTATCAATCAGTTGATGAGCAAAATATATAAAGAGTGCAGGGAGTAGAAAAATCACACAAATGATTTTTATCCTGGTTCGAATCAAAAGATTCTACGTCCAGTCGTTAATCACTATGAAGAGTGATTAACCTTTTCACTAAAACAGTTTTACAGTTACAATATAGTGATTGAAAATAACAGTAACAAAAACATCTTCCTTCGACGAACGAACTGAAAGGAAATAGTTTTGCCAACTTGAAGAGGACCGCTTCGACCTTTAACACACAAAGCGTGAGCTTCTCCTATTCACAAGACTTGACAATAACAATGAACTGGCACTTGAGAACTTCCTTAGATAGCACTGTATTCTCAGTTACGCAAAGTTCTATATAGCCTACTGGTCCGAAATTGAAAAGACACATTACAACTGCTAGTGATATCGATTATTGTAAGTGATAATCGATTATATGCGAGACTTGGAATAGTTTGAGACTTTTAAGTCTTCAACCACTCGGCTCAAGTTCTTCACTTTCTTCCACCGTTCGGTTTGAGCCCTCACGACCTTCTCCCGTTCAGCTTCTTTCTTCTTCTTTCCACTGTTCGGTTTGAGTCCTCATGGCCTTCTACCGTTTGGTCTGTGTTTCAACTTGTGTTCGGGCTTCAAATGCGCCTGGCTCAAGTCATTATCACATTTTACCGTTCGGCTTGGTTCTTCGCTGCCTTTCATTGCTCGGTCCAACTGTTTGGTCTCGACATGTTTTACTGGTTCTCGGTCATGCCCTCTACTGCTCAGTCTTGGTCATAACTTTACCGCTCGGTCCTATGTTCTCAGTCATGACCGCTCGTGTCCTGACTGCTTGATCTTGGTCATGAAGTCTACCATTCGATGCTTACTGCTCGGTTATGACTTCTGTTGTTCGGTGCTTACTGCTCTGTCATTATTGCTCGTGTCCTAACTGCTTGGTCTTGGTCATGCCTTTTACCGTTCGGTCCTTACCGCTCGGTCATGACTAACTTTAGGTATCCAGAAATGCTTTTAAACTTAATACTGCAAGGGTCTTTTTATTCTTCACTTTGTAGCATCATCAAAATCATTATCTTTTAAGACACAAATGCTCCTCATTGGTAACAATCTAAACCCCAACAACATTATCATCTTATATTATCAACTTCATCCATTCATTCTAGTGTTTAGCCTCAATTGATCAAATTGCATTCATGTTTATTTTTATTGCATTTGCATTTAAAACCCCAAAAATTGTTCTTAAGTCTTAATTAGTTAAGCAATTACACAACTGTTTAGTGTCGTGAGTCCTTTAGGATACGATACTTGGTCTTACCATTTTATATTACTTGATACGATTCGGTACACTTGTTGACATCTTAACAACTTACCCTTTCATATATGTGGTTTTTTTCTGTGTTTCTTTTCGCTATAATGATTACCTTATCAATGTGAGCAAATGAGGAGTAGGCATTGATACGCTTCTGGTGGAAGGTAGTGATAACGTGGAGTAGTTTTTCTTCGGTTTGTAGTAGTTAGTATGTATAGGAGTTTTATAAAGTTTAAATCATTCTTAATTATTTTATATACATTTTACTTTTATAGTTATTTACTTTGGAGATAATTGTATTAATTAATTATATATATATATATATATATATATATATATATATATATATATATATATATATTTATATTTATATTTATTGTGACAATATCTGTTTTGTTTTTATCGATCTTGAAATGTCATATTTTTATCAATTGTTGACAACTAAAAGTGGATGTTACATTTTGGTATCAAAGTTGTTTGTCCTTAGATGACCCGAGGATTGTGAGTTTGTCGTGTCTTGCAAAAGTGTAAGGGTCTAAGTTTAGATTATAGAAATTGTATATTTAACTAGAAGTATGAAGAACAAAACATGTCTTGATAGAATGAGGAGGGTGCACATTTATGACTATGTCAAAGATAGTTTCCTTTCATAATCCAGAATGTTTACGGAAAGAAAATTGATAGACAACAAGTAGTTGGTAAAAAGTAAGGTTGGAGCAAGTAGATGTTGAGAATACATGAAACAAATAGTTGGGTTTATTATAGGGAGAGTAGAGTTATAGTTTGAGTTTTGTCTTTTATAACAATTTTTGTTATGTTCTTGTTGCCTTTGTTGTTTATGATAAAATGCTCTATCATGGTGGAGGAATGCATATTCAAGGATAACTTGGCCTACTTACCTTATAAGAATTAGATAAGGTCTTTGAGGCAATTTCTTGCCTCGAAGATGGAGATGTGGTGTGTTGGAGTTTGGTGAGTTAGAAAATTTTAGTTTTGAGTTTGAAAGGATGGGAAAATATGGAGTTTAGAAGCTAGTGATCATGTTTGTGTTGTTCCTAGGTATAGATAGGACATCCTATGAGCTGGAAAGAATTTGGGATACCTTAGAGCAAGTTTACTAGTCTCTCAAGTAAGAGAAGCCAATTGCACAAATTTCAGGTGATTGATACATTATACTTATTAATTGTATGTTTGTATGATGTTTTGCTTATATGATTGAACTGTGTAAGAATTGGTGAATGGACTTGAAATTATGGTTATAAATTGGTTTACTTGAATTGCATAATAAATTGAGGATGTTGCCTAATTAGTATTGGAGATTATGTTGATTGAATCATTGAATGTGGTCAAATTTGATTTGGACATTTATGTTGGTTATTGGATTGAACTTGCAGGGATAAATTGGCATTAATCTACAAAATTATGTTTTTTAGAATTATGTAGATTCACTGGACAAGAATATACTCGTTGGACGAGAATATACTTATTGGTTGAAGTCAAATCAGAGATCTATTGAGTTAGTGGTCGGTGAACGAGAATATACTTGTTGGGTGAAACCAAAGGCAAAGAGCTCACTAACTTGACAATCACTGGATAAATTTATACTTGTTAGGCAAAGTAAAAGTTAGAGAACTACTGACTTGGTAATCATTGGGTAAGAATATACTTGTTGAACAAAACCAAAGTCAGAGAGCTTATTCATTTAACAATGGCTAGGCAAGACAAGTTTTGCTAAGCAACTTTTGTGAGAATTTAATTTTAAGTTACAATAATAATCTTGTTGGACGAGTAATTTGGTTGTTGAGAAAGTGTGCATTTAGACATTACTCGCTGAGCGAATAAATATTCTCGTTGAACAAGATTAACAAAGTTCAGCTCTATTTTCATATGTTTTCTTTTGATATGTTTAATGTGTGATTTTGCGAATGTCAAAATGATGGAGTTGATGTATGTGTGTAATGTTATTTATAAATAATTGAGGTGATAATGATGGTTGTGAACATATATGGTAATGGTGTTGAGAGAATATAAAAAAGAAATTCTTTGTGGTGGGTGATGATCTTAATGTACACATGTGGAATGAGAAAAGAGATATCATGAACTCTAATAACTATCCAAATTTAACATAGGAGAATGAATTATATGGTAAGAATCGCATGAGATCCTAACCATTGGATCTCATTGGATGCTTGGACCAAGACGTGAAGGAAACTAATCATATAAGTGATAAGATGATAGCCTCTTTGTTTATGATTATGCAAAGCATAAATACAACTATAAGTGTACATCTACATATATACATCTACATTGAAACTTTGTGTCAAAGACATGCATTTGGATAATTAAGTCTAATATGAAAACTTATCTTGCACATTAGTTTACTGTTTCCTTTGTATTGTTTTGTGTTTTTCTTTCATTTGTATGTCAATAGATGAGACATAGGTTTTAATACACTTCCTACTTCCTACTTTCTTCTCTTTAAAACTAATGGGGAGAGTTATTGTCTCACAAGAAGATGGCTTTAAAGGGGCTGTGCAACCCATGAACCCCATAATCTTCGAGTTACATAATAATAAGAGTGAGCAAGACAAACCCCATTAGCATCTATATGCTACACTTTACTTAAATAAAGGGGTCAAAAAATGATAAGCTAACTCATTCATTAGCATCTATAGGCTAGACGTCCAATGGTAGCATCATAAGTGATACATTGGATAGCGAGGGAAATGCACATATTCAGTTAAAGATTGCCGAACAAATTTAGAAAACACGCAAACAAAAGTCTCAGAAAACTGAAGCCTTTCAAATAATATACCCTAATTGAAGAAAAACAACTAATGTGCAAAACATAATTATCGAATCGAAATCTAGGAGAAACACCATTTAACTCAGTCCCTTAGATGTTCAATTAATGTTTGCGATCATACCCGCAAATCATTACAGGTATGTAGGCTCATCACAGTTAACAATAGCATCATCCTAGTCACACGAGTGACCAGAAAACAGAAATCAGTAACAGAAATATTATAAATTTAAAAGAAAATTTAATTTGATCCATCGTGCTCCCACAACCAAGGGATCGTGGATCCAATCTTAATTAAAAGATTTGTAAGTTTGACTAATCTCAATAATGGCTCTAATAGACCTTTTATTCAAATAGGAACGAAGTACATCATCAGCATGGAAAATGCATTCTCATCCACAGCAGTAATTTGCTGTGTAGGAAGGTGTCCTAAGATTTTTCCAATTTCATCACATGATGTAACAAAAATAAACAAATAAAGCTATCTTCAAGGCCACTAACAATAAACAAAATCCCCATATAATGCATATGCGTCGACATATGAGCACACAAGGATCAAATCTATTTGAAACAAAAGTATAAGCCAAGATGCCACATAAACAAAAACGTAGACCTGAAAGTATGGTCCAGGGTAAACAAAAGTGTAGGCACAAGACTAAGATGAAAGGAAACCAAAGTGTAACCCAAAAACTAAGGCAAGGTAAACAGAACGGTAGTCGGAAGACCAGTTGCAAAGTAACAAAGAACTAAAAGAAAGAGAACAGTGGCTAAAATTTCCAACAAACCAACGAACACAATTTTTTAAGAGATTGTTGCTCCCTATAATTTTCCATGAAAAAGTGAGCATATTTTCTCAAAGGCGCAATATCTATGACTATGTACAACCATAGTCATAGATATTGCATATAATAAATATCAATTACCTCAGAACAACTCTTGGATTAAATAATATGCTTGGATTAAATATCAATTACCTCAGAGCATACTTCACATCTAAACACCGAGCTTAAAAGCAATACATAAATGAAATAACAAAATGGATTTACAAACTTTGAATCTCAATTCAAAACAATAACATCAACGACACCTTGTACTTTAGAGTTGAAAAAAAATAAAAACAAGTTGCCAGCCGGAAATGCAAATAATTAATTCTTCGACATCCAAATGAATAATTGAAAGATGCATAGCGAATGTAACACAAGTAAGCTTTAATTAAACAACAAAAAAGCTTTTGAAACAAGTGCAAACGAAAATCTTAAAGAAAACGGATGCATTTCAACTATCAACACCCAATCGAAACACCAAAATAATGATCAATAAACATAAGAAACCTATCACATTGAGTTTAAGTTACGTAAACTCTAAACAAATGTAAAAACACCAAACAGAAATCTTAGAGAAAAATTAGACAACTCAGTCCCTTAGATGTTCAGTTATGTTTGCGATCATAGCCGCAAATCATTACAGGTCTGTAGGCTCATCACAGTTGAAAATAACAACCCATGTTATCCAATAAACGAAAAAACACAGACCCAGAATAAAAAACTAATACTTCAGTATAAAATTGAATTTAGCTGCTGGGTGTGCTACCAAAACCAATGGATTGTGGAAAAGATATTAAAGGACAACACAAATAACTATTGCTTCAAAGGAACGAGTCAAATGAGAACGGAAGTAATCTCACTGACCAGATAAAGAAGCCTATTATGATTTGGGGTTGTAAAAGTTGAAAAGAGGCAAAGGAATGCGAAACCCTAATTTCATATACAGCGGTTAGGAATAAGAGGCAGAACACAGGACAGGGTAAAAGTATGGTTTATATAGCAGTTTGGTAGCCAATTTTAAAGGACTAAGTTACACTTTGGATGCGTTTTTAGATGTTTCATAGTTAAATATTATTTTAATATATTTTTTAATTTTTTTTTATAAAATACTATTAGTTCAAATAACTATTCTTCTATAAATATAAAAATAAATAAATTAAAAATAAATAGATATTAATTATAAATATATTTAACTTTTTAAATATAATTCTTTTCCATATTTAAAATTAAATAAATTCCGTACTTTTAGACCTGCAATAATAACTTTCATGTTTTATCAACAATTTGTACAGAAAATGTTTGATACTTACTTAAACGATAATTAATAATATAAGAAACTATTATTTTTAAGTTTAAATAATAATACACTATTTAAAATAATTAGCATGTGTTTCAATCAACATTAAGAAAATTGATTTTAATTAAATTAATGTGTTAGAAGGAAATTGTTGTTTTTATTTTATCTATTTTACCTTTTATTCAATTTCCAACTCATCTCAACCAATCTCTTTTTTTTATTCTCTTCTCTTCTCAAAATACTCCTTGTTCCATCAAGATTAATTTCAATTTTGACGGGATTTTCTTAGCATGTAAGATGTTTTATTTTTATAATTGGAAAACAAAAAGCAATATAAATAGATTAATTTATAATTAATCAATATTTTATTTTGTAAAAGGTTATTTTGTCTAATAAATTGTACGGCATCGAATATGCATCTAAACTGTTTTCTTTATAATTACTATATTTATTACATTAATAAATAAAATAAAACTATAAAATGAACGCAATTTGAAAAAAAAACATTATATGGGTGGATAGTGATTTTGAAATTCTTTTGCAAAACAATGTCTAATGGTTATAGAAGAGATATATAATTTGTAAAATGTTTAGACGCTACTTTATATTAACGAGTAAATGGATTTTCAAAGGCAAAGTAATATACTATAGATTTTATATGGGTTTATTCAACTTGAGTTACATCCAATTTTTCATTAAGAACTCTTAAGGGGTTCCTTAATCTTTTATAAAGATTGCATAAGTTTTACCTCTCGAGGTTTACAACAAGTATTGTTACCACTCTTGGTCCACCTAGTTAACACGACTAGTATGAGTTTAACCACTTTTGGTTTACGTATTCTAACCACGTATGCTCTCAAGTATTCTAACCACTTCTTATTTAAACCTTAGACAATACATCCAAACAAGTGTTTTAATTCTCTTCAAAATTTACAACACAAAAAAGTGTTATGAGCAAAGGTACAAATAATAACTCTCAATATAAGCAACACATATAATTTTTTGATTTACTAAGGTTTTTCTCTCAAAAGAAATATATCTTTAGACGATGTATAAGTACAATAAACTTAAGTTCACTATTTTATTCTTCTTATCTTATCCTTCTAGTGTTATCATTTTTTTTCCTTCAAGTTTTCGTCTATATTTAGCTTTTCTTGAAAGATGACCGTTAGACAAGGAAGTTGACTTTAGGATAACAGGTAGCCTTTAGATAGGAAGTCAAACTTTAGTATACTTTGTAAAGGTTAAGATTTTTATCAAGCCTTTAGAAAAATTAGGATTATACAATGTGACAAAGTAAAAGGCTTCAAGGAAACATTCCCAAAATGTTCTTCATCTCTCACAACGTCTTTTTCTTACGTGTAATGATTTTGATAATATTTTCTGCTTTAGTGATATGCAAAAATATCAAGAACAAAGTCTACAAGCATTAAAACACTTTATCATACATGCATTAAATATTTTGAACATTGATAAGCATTAGACTATATTGCGTGTTCAAGACATTTTATCATTTGTCATGTCATTCATAAATCCATCATTTGATAAAACATATAACATGTATAATCATCAGATGGTATAGAACATTAGATGTTTATTCAAAGGTTATTTGTGGAACAAATGAAATTAAAAAGAATCAAGAATAAAGAAATAAAGAAATAAAGAACTCAAATGTAGGTGAATCTGGAACAAGAAGCGGAAGAAGAGAAATTATGTATATGATAACTCAATTCTATACTCTCATATTGAAACTTATTACACTCGTTTAGCATCTTTGTTTCTTTTATCTTTTAATTCTAACTTAGATTTAGTATCTTAGGAAGCTTTAGGATTTATGCCATGTTGCTAAACAACCTAGTTTTGGTTGTTGTGATGTATTGAGATTAGTTGTCGAGTTGACCTGAAGTTGTTGAAGAAGGTCGACCCTAAGAGCTGCATTGAATTAGGATGCAACCAAGATGAAGTCCGAGAAGGATGAGGTGAGAGTTCTATATAAGGAGGTAAGCCAAAAGTTGCTAATCAGATACTTGAAGCAAGTGAAAATTTCAAGTCGTGCTACTTCGTTCCCCTTTGAGCTCAAGTAGCTGGGAGAAGCTCAACTAGTAAAGGAGAAACTTGAGCATTAGAGGAGAAGCTCGACCAATAGAGGAGAAGCTCATGCATCAAAGGAGAAGTTAAACCAATAGGGGACAAGTTCGGTCCAGAGAAATATTTTCACTCATAACTTTCACTATAGGTGCCTAAATGGAGCTGAACTTAAGGTTTTACACTACCACGTTAGCAAACAAAACAAAAACTAATTTTGTTAAGACAACAATACACTCTATTACAAACAAAGTGGACATAACTTTTTGTAGCGTTTTGGATTTTCTTTATGGAGAATTCTTATTTTGGGGTTGGTGACAACAACCATGAGACACAAATGTTTTCTTTTTATATATTGAAGGAATGTAATAGGCAAGGAGAGTCTAGCTTGAATTTTTTCAAGTGTTGAGAGGAGGAGACATCTAAAGCTTCTATGTTTTTCTATTTTTCATTGTTCGAAATGTTGTAGACCTGTTTTTAGTTGTTTGTTTTTAATTTCATATGTTTTAGGTTCTTCTTTTCACTATTCCATTTCTCTTATTTTATTGTCCTTCCACCTAATTTTAGTTTTGCACAATGAACTCCAATCTAGTGTTAATCTTTGATTTCTTGAACTAGTATTTCAAAAACTAGTTATACAATGTTTTACTATGTTATTTGCTACCAATTTTCATATTTTTAAGCACTGGGATGGAGCACTTGTTGTTTTGTTGATGTTTTTCTTTTGATATCTGCTTTTACTCTTTAGTTTGATTATGTATTTCATTTAATATGTGTTGCATTTTACATTCCAGTGTTGCATTTTCATTTTCTCAGTTTTAGTGTTGTTTAATCTATTACTACTTTCTGTTTGCACGAAAAAAAAATTCTTTTGCATTCAATCAATGAACTCACATGATATATTCCTTATACTGACCTAGGTTTACCTCTATACTATATTAGTTAATGAAGAAACTTATTTTATTTGATGAGGCCATTGTGACACAAAAAGTCTTTTATCATTATCTCTATGCAAAGAGTATTGAATCCAAGAAGAAAAGAAGAAAAGGATGAGAAATTGAGTATGTTGTATTTATTGTGAATAGGTGACAATAATGGTAATAGTAATGATGTTTATTGTTGGTAGTTAAAATTAAAATGAGAAGAGAGGAAAAGGGAAACTTCATTCAATGGAAAAACACCAAGGTGTTGCTTTGAATGCAACAACCATTTAGACATCTTTATCATTCAACAAAACGTAAAATAGATTTGTCAAACAAGTGTGTGACTTTTAATGACTCTTCAACGAACATTTGGATGCTCAAAGGATGAAACAAAAACATATCCTAAGTCATTAACTAGCTAAATCTTTTTTAAACTATAAACCAAAATTGCACCAAAAATTATCTATTCTAAACCAGATATATGAACCAATAAAACTGTACAAATGGAATACAAAGTAATATTAATCTATAATAAACTATTGAAACTAACTAGAAATTAGTCTAAGCTACACTAAACCAAGCTAAAATGTAAAATCAATAAAGTTATCCTAATAATGCAGAATTATAAAACTAACAAAATAGAAAACAACACGAACAATTAACCACCCACTTAATCTGATTCTATAATTAAAATGTTGAAATTAGCAATGCTATGACCTATACTAGACTACAATATTTATTAGAAAGTGGGTTTTTAAGCCTAACTCAACCCCACAAAACCGGCTTGTAAGGTGAGGTTTGCACCTCACTTATATATTATAATTTGGCCTTATCTCTAGTCGATGTGGAACTTCCAACACACCCCCTTCACGCCGAGGTATAGACATCTCGTGCGTGATAGTAGAAATTGGGTGGTCCGATAATGGCCCGATAGCGGGTGGAATAGAAGAATAGAATGCCCACTTAGAACTCGCTAGGATAGGCTCTAACCATGGCTCTGATACCATATTAGAAAGTGGGTTTTTAAGCTTAACTCAAAAACCCACTTTCTAATATGGTATCAGAGCCATGGTTAGTGCCTATCCTAGCGAGTTCTAAGTGGGCATTCTATTCTTCTATTCCACCCGCAATCGGGCCGCTATTGGACCACCCAATTTCTACTATCACGCACGAGATGTCTATACCTCGGCGTGAAGGGGGTGTGTTGGAAGTCCCACATCGACTAGAGATAAGGCCAATTTATAATATATAAGTGAGGTGCAAACCTCACCTTACAAACCGGTTTTGTGGGGTTGAGTTAGGCTTAAAAACTCACTTTCTAATAATATTCTAGGCTATAAAATATATAAAGGTGACTAAGCTAAACTAACAAATCTAACTAAATACTAAAACTAAAGTGCTGAAATCTATATTTATTCAGAACTATTAATCTAATATCTATTCTAATACTATTTAAAATGAAAGTAAACAACTAACAACAAGATTATACTGTTATGAACTAAAACTAATTAAGACTTACACTAAAAAGACTTAAAAAAAGTTAATTAACACAAATTAAGAAAAACTAAAAATTTTACCTTCTAAACTAAATATACTCTAAAAACTAGGAATTAACTACTTAAATCAACCCAAAACAATGCAAATAAATAAGAAATTTTGAAAAATTAAGTACTTATCAATTTGTTGAAAAATTTCATATATCCTGAGAAATTTATTTTGAGTGTTAAGAAAGACTGTAAATGTATATTATATGCTTATATTTTATTTATTGTTTAATATCAAATTTATAATAATTTAGTTAATAGTGTAAATATGATAAATTGGGATATTACACTTTTAAACTTAGAATAAAAAGATAAGTAATATAATAACATATATACTTTAAAAGAAATCATTACAGTTAAAAGTATGCATTTAACTTGTACTAAATACATAAAACTAGTGTCTTAATATTTTTAATCAAACAACATTTAAAAAAAACATAAATTGCTATAAAAAATTGGTAAAACATAATTCAACTCTCTCTTTTTTGTGCTTTTCTTATTTTCACATTTTTTTCCACCAACTTCTATTTTAAATAAATGTTATTTTTATAAGTTATTTTTAACTTATTCAAAATTCTTTTAACCAATTATTTTTAATTAACAAAATAGTTTTTTAATAAGTAACTTTTAACTTAGTCGAGTATTATTTCTGTCAGGCGTTATTAAATTAATTGAGTATTTTTTGTACAACAACAACAAAACGCTCTTAGATTATAGCTAAATATTATTTATCAAACAATCATTATTATGATGAATATATTGTTTAGACAGTGATTAATAGATCATAAAATTATTCATAGTATACAAATATCTCTTTTTGTATACAAAATTTATACACATTCTTCCAGGTTGATAAGTGAACACGAACAATGTTTTTTTATGAAGCTTTTAACTTTGGAAAAAAGTTTAACAACATACTCGAAACTATTCTCAAAATTATTGCCATTAATAATTATATAAGGAATATGTTTACTAAAACTAATTCTTAATAAAATCTTAATTTTAAAGTTTGGAATCAATACATTAGGCTATTATAAGTATTTAACTAAAGTACTTGATAATACAATATAAACATATATAATTACATCATGTTATTGAGTAAATAAAATTTGTGGTTTTTAGAAAAATAAGATTATGTAATTATTTGTATATTTTTTAAATAATTAATTTTTTGGTACATCTTTTTTATTAAAGAATCATATATATATATATATATATATATATATATATATATATACATATATACATACATATAATATATATATTATACATATATATATATATATATATATATATATATATATATATATATATATATATAAATATACATATATATATATATATATATATATATATATATATATATTTGGAATAGTAATTTTGTTTAATATAGTTTATTGAATGAGTATTAATTAATTTTTTAAGTAGTTAAGTCCTAGTATAATAATATGTAAAAATTTAAGAATAGAAAAAATCAATAAAAAAATTAAAGTATAATAATAAGACAATTATAAAAGTTACAAATTAAATGATATAAACTAGATAAAGTAGTTTGTAATTTTATAAACTAAACTTCTAAAATAAGATATTAAACATTTTCATAATGATCAAAATATTTATAAATTGTTCAAATAAACTAATAGGTAATTTATTAATTTTACCAACTACATTCTTATAGTCACTTTTATAAGTAAAAAAAAAAATATATTATTTATTAAGATTTTCTAATTCACGTTTTATTTGAAAACAATGAAATAAGGAGCCATAATAATTGGAGTAAAGCAAATCACACAGAAGATTTGCATACTCACAAAGGAGGCATAAAGGAAAAAAAAGGATGAACTTCCTTCTTTCTCTTACTTGACATGGATAGGACATCATTTTTTTAATGCGGGCAAGTCCTAATGTTGTGTCAATTTTTCTTTTGGCAAGGGAATTATTTATAGTATTTGTTGTTAATTCCTCCTCTTGATTTCAGAAATCAGATTGGAGAGTATTTTTAGGTTGGATGTTATTTCAGAGATACAAATTTGTAAATGATAGAAAATCCCCTTTTTTCTAAACTGTAATGCACATTTTTTATCACGGGTCAAGTGTAGAGAGAAAAAATATTTAAAGCTGAGGAAAGAACAGACCACTTTAAATTGATATTTGATAATGGAATGATTTCAGATTTTCATTCACATTATTTCAACATTCACTAGCCTTTTATTAAAATATGATCGATAAATTTAAAAAGAATGTATATTATTTAATTTAAAACTTAATGATAAGGAGATGAAAAAGTATCTACCTTTTATCCTTATAAATTATATATAAAATGATTTTAAAAGAAAACCTATTCAAAGAATTTCTTAAATAGACAGAAATAACTAGCATTATCAATTGAAAGAAGAAAAAAATAACACGATCCAGAAACAGCTACTCTGAATTACATTTAGTACATATCTGAAAAAAAATACCTGAAATAAATTTTGCAGTTATCATAATGGACACTCATTATACTGATAATCCGAAGCTGAGGTGTGATTGATGCAGTTTTGAAATACTTAAAAGACAATAAAACTAACATAGCATCACCATTTGCAGAGACAAGGTTGGAGATATAATCCAATTATGATTGTTGACTTCATTATATGAGGGGCTAAGAAGAGGCCACCACTAAAATATGTGAAAATGGGTGCTACCAAGCAAGTGGTTTGAATATAATCAAATCAAAATGGAAGTTTCAAACCACACAACTAACACGCCTTTCAATAATCACTATATTTTTTTTATTGTCAGATCAACAGTATTTAAGTGTACTTTTCACAGCACAACCTATGGTTTAAGAATTGCATGACCGCCAACAGTTCAAGGAATGATTATATTCATAAATTTCCTCTTTGCAAATGCCAACCACCATTTATTTGGAGTGCCATTAGGTCTGTATGCAACACTTAATAACCTCCCACTTGTTTCTTCCCTTATCTGCTTCAAATAATTTCTGAACAATTCTGCATCGTTGAGATCACAAAGCTTAAAATACAGGAATATGAATATAAATAAATTCATACCCGTAAAAA